>NC_133357.1:27446769-28046769 GCF_030506205.2 Paramisgurnus dabryanus
TACAATAATATTTGTCTGATTCTAAAACTGTGAACGTTTAGCCCGTTTTAGTGCATTAACAGAGATAAATTATTAAATTGAAAATAAATATCTAAAGCGTAATGTTAAATTGCTGTCCTGCAGAAAATATCATATTAGAGAAATCTGTGTGTTGTTTGTATCTGTAGTAGGTTGACTTTGTCACATAAACATCTTGCAAGTCAGATATTTGTTTATTCAATCTTTTATGCATGCAAATCTGTGTCAATTAGATTTGAGTGAGATAAACTCAGTATCAGTTCAGCGGTTGAGGATAAAAGTTCGGATATAAAAACAGCTTCCAAACCACAATAATTATCGGAGCTTTAAAGATCAGCGGTTATTTTGCATACACTTCAGTCTTTTCTCATTTAAATCCTCTGCATAAATTCAGAAAAATAAATGTAGTTCGATTTTGACATTCAAAATGTCCATACAGTCTTTGATGAATTCAAAAAGCAATACTTTAATAGATTGAGATGCAAGTGTTTTAAAGACACAAACCCACTTGATCCTTGAAAATGTGTTTGATAAATCCATCACGTGAGCAGAATATAATTCTGATATTAATAACCAAAACACTGAAGCGTGAACATAAACCATTAGCTGCATCACCGCAGGCACCATGTGCTCACGTCATCTGTATTTCATTTTGAGCACTTCAGACATTTTATAAAGGTCAGACATACCTGTGGAGGGTTGTGTTGAGAAAAACAGAAAAGATGAGTGTTGAGGTCAGAGGTCAGGGGTCATACGGCTGTGGTTAAATCAGGGAAAAGGCAATGACGGGTCTAATAAGAGTCAGTTTCTCTCTGGCAAGATTCAGAGTTCAGAGGCCGGGGTTGGGGTGGAAGTTTCGGACGGTAGGGTTAGGAACAGATGGGAGTTTAATGGGTGGCGGACATGGACCAAGCACCCTCCATCCTCCAGACAGAGAAGGCGTAGCTCAGTCTCTCGTGGGCCAGGTAGTTACAGCTGGCCAGCTTGGCGTCCATCTCGTCGCTCTGGAGCACCTGGTAGAGGAAGTCGATGTAACGCGAAGCCAGCTTGAGGATCTGAATCTTGCTAAGTTTGTCCGAGGGCAGGGTGGGAATGATCTTCCGCAGCGAGGCGAAAGCGTCGTTTAGGGACTGCGTGCGCTGGCGCTCTCGTACGTTGGCGATCACCCGTTGCGTGTGCAGGTCTTCGAACGGCTGTCCGGGTAGGGGCGACACGGCGCTTACGACGGGCACTAAAGAAGAGGAAGATGTCGACGAAGAAGCGGGAGAGTTCCTCTTGGGTCTTTTGGGAGCGATCGTGGATGGGCCTTCGGGAGACGTTTTGTCCTCTTGCAGTAACAGACCGCCAGGCTCTTTTTTGGGACCTGTCACCCTCTTTCGAGCCCCCGTCGGTGGTGCTACGACGACCGGACACTTGTTGGCCCGACGGTCTTGCTCCTCGTCGTTGGGTAGGACCCCACCCTCAGGAAAGTCACTACAAGACTGTTCCTCTCTCATGGCACTTACTTATCGATCCTGTGCGTCTACTCTCAAATCTTTTATCACGAAATCTTCAGCAGGCAAGCAAGTCAAAACAAAAAAACAAGTAAATAATAAGGCTTTTTCTAACTCAAAATCGGAGCGATTATACGGCCGTTCATCCGTGCTCGTTCATCCGTCCTAATCCGTCTCTCTAAACTTCTGTCAGTATATCTCTGGGTCAGTTGAGCCCTTAAAACCTGGCTGTCAGGTCTTTTATAAAGGCCAGAGTTAAGAGTTCGGAGGCTCCACCCACACTGATCAGTGATTGGTTAGGGAAACAGCACAAGGGGTGGATCCACTCAAAAGAAACAGGAAGGGAAAATGCGCTTTGATTGGAGGACGGAGTTACAGGGTGGGGGTTTGATTTGAGGTAGGGGCGAAGACTCTGCTGTAGAGATTTCTTGAAATTGTCTGAAGCATATTGGTTCCAGATTTCCCCCAAAACAAGCTTTCGGTCCATACGCGCCCCCTCCACCTACCCAAACCCTACATGATTTTTTTTACCCCAACAAAGACAATAGTAGGCCGAGAGGCTTGTAAGCAGTTTTGCGTGGCTTCTCTGTTGATGTTATGGCAGCTTTTCAAGGGTAAACGGATGATTTCTAACATACTGAACGAGAACACACATTAGACATATGCTAACAAGAACATTTCGCCTCTATATAGATGAATGTAAGCGAGTTTATAGTCGGCTCTAAAAGTTTGAGGCCTAGTAGTGAAAATTGTTGTGCGCAACGTTTTCTACTTTGATCCTTTTTTTTTTGTTAAAATATATGACATTTACAGTGTAAAGTTTTTTCTGAAAATTGTCCTTTTGTACAAAAAAAGTTTACACAGTCAATTTCAGAAACTGGCTTATAGGGACATATGTCGTAAAATTATAATCATAAAGAATATTTATATTTTCTTTGACTTTTTTTACTTTTAATTTAAATAAAAGAGAATGCCATGTGGTTTGGTTTATACAGTTTATTGAGTACAGTACACAGATACATGTATTTTACCACAAAAATCTGCGGTTGAGAAAACGTGAAAATTAACAACAAACCTAACTTAAGTTTACTCAGTCTTTCAATTTACTGAGTACTGTAAAAAAAACTATAATAATTAATATAATATATTATAATGCAACTTAATACAAGCAAATATCTGGACTTAGAAAATCAAATCCACTCAACTCATTTAAATAAAAATAAAAATTAGAGTTTTAGTTAACTTTGTTACATGTAATGGTTGAAACACATCGAAACACTGAATCTCACACAAACCAAAATCATCAAAAATAATTAATTAAAAAATATTAAAAAACTCTAAATATAACAGATAACTAACAGAGACAACAACAACGACATAAATAAAGCCAGCAGACACTAAAACAGCATCCTTTTAAAAATATTAACCACAAGAATTTAATTTGGGAATTAAACCCTTTTTTATATGAAATTGTGGGATCAAAAACTTAAGTATAGTGTAAAAAAAAAAATCTTTGTTAGTCAAATGTTTAATTCTATTTTCACTATTTAACAAACTCTTTGCAAAAGTTATTCTATTACATTTATTGGGTAGTCATTTTGAAGTGTGAAGAAATGTGTTTCAGCAACATAGTGTTGTTTAGTAGTGACGTTCAAATCTCACAGCACTGTTAGCTTAGGTTAGTCCGGCTTAGTTAAGTCTGAGTTAAGATCAAGTTATGTCAAGTAAACGTAAAAAAATCAACGCCTCTCCTACATTACATTGCTCCAATTTACAACTGGATTTAGAACAAAAAAAGACACAATTAATGAATTTCAGAGCTCTAATCATCCGTTAAATACACACAATAGCTCTTATTCTTCAATGTTTCTCAAGTGAAATTTCTATCAGATTAAGAAAACTGGCAGATACATAGCCACAGGCATAGAAATCACTTCAGAAGTAAGTATACTTCTGACCGATCAACAAAACAACGCAGTAATGCTTCCTATTTCCTTTGTCGTGTGCTATTTCATCTGAATCCAGCAGATAACATTTATTAAAATATCAGACACAATGTTTGTGCATGTTTAAGCTAGGGGATCGGGGGATTGTATTGCTAATGAAATGTTGTTACGAGTGTAATACACTATTTAGATAGCACATGATCATTTTCGGTGTTAAGAAAACTACATGAATATGTTTACTATGACATACAGTAGAGCTTAGTTGATGCAACATCTTTAAAAATAAATGATCTTATGTGTTATGAGAACAAATTTTCACTTTTAACGTGGTGTAAACAATGAAAACACTGACTCCTTTGTTTTTCATTTCATTTAATATTATTGAATACCTATTTTGACTCAAATGGCATTGAAACTCTATTACACTCTTAGAACGGATGTGTTAAAAATAACACATCAGTGTTAGTGAAGGGACAACACACTACATGCATCGTTCCAGAATTTATACTGTGTTATTATTGTTACTTTTAACACAAAATCAACACAAAATGACACATAATGTCTTAAAATTACACATAAAAAATGTACACATCCTTGCTAAGAGTGTATAAATACTAATTTTGGGATTTGTTTGATCCCAAAATTAGTATTTATACACTCTAAGAAAGTGTTAATTTCTCATTAACAAAAATGTAATAAAACTTCTAAAAGAGTTTACTTAAACTTATAAACCTGCAGTTAGCCTACAATGCAACATTTCTATCATGTAATATTTATAAATGTATCATTTTTTGTTGAAATTTTGGTCTTAATTAGTTTAATCCTTATAATAATAAATAGATTTTTATAACATTGGTCTACCATTTAAACCTTCCAGTCACTTAAAAGAGAACAACATCCATATAAATCCATCATACAGCAGTCAACAAAACAAAAAATATTTAAAATTTAATTTTAACAAAGGTAACCTTTAACATTATCTGCAATTTTCCACTATACAGGAAAACATTTTAGGAAAAGTTATGTTGTTTTATCGTCTCTTCAAGTAAAAACAACCCCATACTGACCCAACTACCTGCTGTTTTTACAATATTATCACATTGACATGTTAGGACATTAGTAATGCAGATTTGCTCATCTGAAAAGGTGTGTATCTGAATCGGGGCAATCCAATTCAATTTTGCTTTGAAAAACCAGGACAAAAGTGAGATGGTTTACCTGATCCTGGACGGCAAAACATGGCATTTCCAAATCTGGGATCATTCTGATCCCGATTAAACTTTTTGAACAAGTGGCCCCTGGAGAGGAAAAAACATCAAGGATGTCCGGGTGATGATGTCATGAAGAAAAGCTTAGGACTGTGGAAAGGATAAACACAATACTTTCAATATGAGAGAATTTCAGTGTGTTACTACGTATTTAGGTTTACTGATTAACCTGACCATTATAAATTCTGTATGTTTATTAAAATGTTGGCTAATATTTGAAACACGCACCAGCATAAATACACCTTTAATTTTAAATCAGGTTTTGAAATAATAAACCAGTATTCACTTTAATCATACATAACGCAGCCTTATGTAAGCCATCAACTACAACAGGATGATAAACCAGATAATAAATATAGACTAATCTATAGATACAGAGTTTTATTTCAGTTGATTGTTTTACTTTTTGTATGAAACAATAATAGATGAGAAATCAACATTTAAACCAAACCATGAAAGCATTGATCTACATCCAAATGAATTCTCTTTATATCGGCAAAACAGTTCATGTCATATAACTATTGTTTGCTTTAACACTATGGTGGTCTTTGTTAAAATCAGTCCTCTAAAACAAATCTGATCACATGTCCTTCACACACCTGCGTCTGATCAAAGCATTTATATGACACAATGTCACTGAAGCTCTTTGACAGGGAATAAACAGACCAGAGGAAACTAAAACTATCCAAACACTATATGATGACTGATATAAACAATGCTGCACTGGCTTGAATAAGACTCAACATCAGAGCTGATAACATACTGTAAGTTCCTCTGGTGAAAATAAACCATCCAGTGAATGACCTGACCAAAATAATCCAACAGGACAGATGAAGGAAATACAGGACCCTGTCTGAGAAATCCAAGTATCGTTATCATGGATGCACCGATATATCGGCCAATAATCGGCAGATTAAAGCAATTCTTTTCCACTGTTGGACACCGGCAGATTGTTTGAAAGCAGACCATGTTCAGGGCAGATTATATCATGAAAATCAAATGAGATGGAGAAATCGAAACTCAGACTGTGGGATTATTTTGAATGGAGTCGATTGGAATCCCATCATGTCATTGTGAATAATCAAATATCGGTATCGGTGCATCCATAATCTAATGATGAAATCTGCAGCATCAAAGTCTAATTTCACTCATTGATCTTTGATATGATGGATGAGTTTATGTACTAACTAATAAGCTGGGTTTGATCGGGTCACATATTATGAGAACATCTGTGATCTTCGGTCAATGTGCAGGTTGTCCTCACTGGCTGCACAGGACACCATACAAATAATTCACGAGGAATCTTAACATCTGCATTTTAAAAATCTGCTTGTTTCATTTAATGACTAAATCAGTTGGCTTATTGACATTTCTTCACTTGAATCAATATAATTACTGTCTGTTTATATATTTAACTGCATGGTAGATATTTACAACAGTCGGGCTGCTTCTTTAAGTACTAAAGAAATGGTTAACACATTGGTTAAGAAACTAGAATCATTATATGTTGACGATGTTATACACAGCTACATCACAGAGCAGTTACAGGCTTTGTTTTTAAAGTAATAATATGCATATATGCGTATACACAACATGCGCATAATCATTCACGCACACAGACACACATGTTAAATGTTATGCACACACAAGCATGTACTACCTGTAACCCAACATACAAAGCTGCAAACCAGGATAAAAATGCGAGTGAAACTGAGATTTGGAGGCAGGTATGGTTTTCGGAGACCTCTCACCTTGCGTGCTACCACGTCGTTGCCTCAGTAACGTGGAGGAATTTCTGACGGGGAGAAACAAAAAGGCCGCTCTCAGAAAAGGAGAAAAAAGCCGAGAGTAAAGCGAAGAGGAAAAAAGCGAGGCAGCGGTCAAACAGAACCATATGCGAGAGTGTGGGGCCGACTTTGATCTTGGCTCACCGCCTGATTGATGCCGCGCATTTCATTTCCTCGTCAAGGCCGTGACATAATGTTTCACTAACACTTGAGCCTCTCGCTCTCTGTTCCTCATCTCCAGACCTCACTTTTCGCCCCTCGTTTTTCCAATTCACCCCATTGCCACCTCACGGAGCGTTCAGGGACGTCAGTGAACAAAGGAGACAAAAATGTTCGTGCCTCGCTAAACAACACATCGATCGACGTGTCCCAAAACATTCGGAGCTTTGAAATCAAATGATCGCTATCGTGTGACGAGGGAACGCCGAATGAGGTCGGTGGAGGAATTCGGATGAATCTTTCCATATCTGAAGGTGGACATCTGGGAGACTTGTCTACTGCAATCTGTGTTTGACAACACGGCCATCACGAAATGCTTTTGTTTAACTTTCAACAAATGAACACTGGGACTGGAACGTGGTAGAAACCTAATAAAGTTCACTGGGGGAAAAACGGCTTAAGATTGTTTTCTGTTTGTAGCTGGTATCCCAGTATGACCTGATTACAAGTGTACGTTGGTCTGTTTTGATCTTAAGACCAGTAAGGTCCAGTAAAAAACCTTTAGCTGCTTCAAGTCATTGTCAATAAAGTTCAAACATTTCGTTAGATCCGATGTACAATATCGTGATAGTCGTAACTACTGTAGGAATTCACTTTGTGTTTTCAGCTTCAGGAAAAGAGTGTCCGAAAGATCTTAATACATTCAACTTTGCTTTAGGGAGATTTCAAACGCAACATCAAATAGCAGCGTCTTGTTTAGCTACAATCAAAGTTCCAGTTGAAAGTGATTTTGTAAACGATGACTTATGTGGACCACCAGCATCAGAAATGTAAAAAGACCTTCTGATGATTTCTGTTATTATAAGCAGAGAATGATCAGACGAATTGACTCTTTACGTTTTTAATTAAAGTTTCAAATACAGTCTTGGCCCCGAGGGTAAACACAATCAATTCTCACTTTGGGGATGGTGGGTTGTGACACGCCGTTGTCCTCCAGCTTCACGTCTTCCCTCAGGACTGACCTTCTCTCACCTCTCTCTCCAGAGCTCCGGGTCACCTCCACACATCTGGGAGCCATTTCCAGCTGAAAGCACCCACTTCCTGTGGGCAGGAGAACGGGAGGCGGAGAGGTTTCTCCATAACATGGAGGTGTTTCTGCGAGAGGTCATGATGGGACTGCAGAAAAGCTGAGATTGATCCGGTTCCAGGTCACACGAAATCTAAGGCTGACCTCTGCCGCGCCAAAACAAGAAGGAGGTTGCATTGTCGAAGGAACGGTTCATCCAAGGTTGAAGGTTTTGTTTATTACTCACCTTCAGGTTAAACCCGTTTGAAACCGAAAGAGAATTTCTGAAGAATCTTTACACAGGTATTTACCACTAAATACTTCACGTCACCAAAACTTTACAGTGTCGACAAAATGTTTTTATCTGATCAAAAATGCACATCAAATCAGATATATGACCATAGAGTGTTTGTAAACATTCACTCAGAAATCCATCCTTAATCTTCTTACCTTTAATTCAATGAAATATCTGCATCTCACACAGAATACATACAGTATATGCCAAAAAAAGATTAAACATTAAAACGTTCAAAAGTTTTGAGGCAGTCCATCAAAAAATCTTCAAACATCTGCACCAGTACAGTAAAGCAAAGGCACACGGTACAGAGCGAAACACGACTGTAAATTCTGATGGATATTACATAAATAGCTTTAGGCTTTTGTTCCGCACTCGCAGAATTTCCTTAAATTCGTTTTGAAGCCGCGTCTCCAAAGGAGCTTTTAATGTCTGCATGGGCATCTGGTTTCTGCCCGATTCAAGATGGGTTCTGTTCATTCACATCTTATGTAAATGCCGTCGAATTCTTTCAGTAACCCCCTCACACCAACCATAGGCCCTCTCTCTTCTCAAACATTTTCTTTTTCGTATAAGTTATACATCACTTGAATATTCCTGAACCCAGAATGATAAGCACGAGCAGAAATGATATTCACATTATATTCAACGCAAGACCTGCCTTATAGTTCAGCATTTACACAGCAAAATCTCTTTAAAGTCGCAACGAAATTGAAATGAAAAACTGAATATTGTGGGGGTTTTTTTTACAAATGACTTATCTGTGAGCTTTATTAAGACAAATCTCCTCCCCTCCTCAAAATGATCTCTCTTTACTTTCGGTCATATGGTATGGCAGGTGGTCGGGGAAAAGATTGCAGCGATTAGCAATTAGCAACATGACCCAACTTCAAATGATCCAATCAATTCTCAATGAACAAATTCCAGTCCATCCAAACCTTTTATTTTATTTCGGATGCCGTTTCACTCATGTATGGGGAGAACCGGGGCAAAAGTGACGCTGGACAAAAGTAACAAAGCGATTTTCTCTGAGCCCTAATAACATTTGCATCCCAAACTATGACAGCATCTTAAGCACACAAACCCTTGACAGAGCTGACAAATATTAAGTTATTTACTCACCGTTGCCACGTGTAGATCCAGAAAGGTGTTTTCAACCATGATGAGTAAATTCCAAAAGCGATATTTTTTTTTCTTATAATGCGTTGTGTTTCTGGTTTCATGTGTTACAGTACAGATCAATCTACAGGTTATTTAGTGCTCCAACACATCCTGAAGTTTAAAAATCTCAGAATTTTTCAAAATAAAAGTAAATCGGTTTAAATGCGAGGAGATTCTGTCAGGACGAAAGTAACGTGTGTCACTTTTGTCCCGCTGCTAACAGTGTTGTATATTTTAAAAAAAAAATTTAATTAAATATTCAAAGTGTTCAAACTGTTGAATTTTTTTTTATTCTTAACAATTTAAGTTTGTACTGTTGGTTGCTTTTGAAACATTTGATAAAACTGAAATTTAAAATAAAAATGTAAATTCATTATTTTTTACAAAGATAAATTACAAATTATGTTTGCAGTTACATATTAATGAGGTCATAGTCATGTTTATTTAATAAAAACACGTTAAACACAAAAATCCATCTTGTTTTGTTGTGCTACTTTGACCCACCTGTGTGTTACTTATGTCCCTACAGGTGGGGTCGCAAGTAACAATTCACTACTTAAGTTTAAAGTTAAAGCAACAGCAAAGAGTTTTTGCTTTACGGCACTTGCTTTACGGCAGACCTACAATTCAATCAGAGCCAGCTATGCTGCAGCTAAATTATTTACGACAGTGCTAATGGACAATTCTGCTTCCAACCTGTAGGGGGAGCAAAGAGCAAAAACTCTTTAGTGTTGCTTTAAATTATACTGAAGCCGTTTTACATTTTTACAAAATTCCACCTGGTATTGATAGACCACACTTGTGAGTTTATGACAACAGCAAAAAGATATCTCTGTCTATAACATTATCTTTTAAAATTAAGTTTTTCTAAAAAAATGGTACTTTCACCCCCTCCCCTACGTCCTCCACGGGGAAAATAAGACTATCGCTACTTCCGTTTCATGGCGACTTTAAAAGATATGAAAGATTAAATATTGCATATTTTTGTATCATCAAAAATGTTTGTTTTCAAACAAATAATCACAGATCTAGGACTAATAGTTGAGTATTAATATACTAATCCAGTGTTTTTCCTAACAAAAATCATTTAACATATAAAGAAATTGCATGGAGTGCGTCATGATGATAATCATCATTCAGTTTGAATCCACTGCTATATTATCAAACAATTTCACCTTTAAAATGAATTGTGACTGAATGTGAATGCCATATTTTTTAATCATAAAGTTTTTGTATGATGCATCCACACCTCTAGGTGTCAGTATAAATCTAAAGATGATAACTGTATCAGTAATAGCGCAATTTTGTGGGGGGGGGTTATGGTTAGGGTTAGGTTAGGGTTAGGTTTTTTGTTTTAATTATGTAAAAAAGATTTTTCCCAAATGTTATTGGGACACATATGTCACACATTCTGATTTCTACTTTTTTCAATCAACTTAAATCTCTAATGACCATCAGCCGAGTCTGCTGGTTTGCCGTGTGTATCGCAGTTTATACCGCACCTTTGTTTGAATTTTTTTTATAATGGTGTAATTAAATTTAAGAGGCAGTGTTGTGTGGTAGGTTTTGGTGAAACGCTCTGCTCCGTCACTCTTATGTTTGTTCCTGTAGGAGGAGGGGAAAGCGTACATTGATTTAATAGCGTTTCCACATCAAAGCGTCTGTTATTGCTGGGTTAGGGTTTCCATTACCTGCAGACTCTACAGATCCTTTAACAAGCATTGAGGAAAGCAGTGGTCTCTTTAAATCCTAAACTGCCTTTCAATGAAAATTACAGTTTCGTCTTTACTATAAGGATACACACAAGACACATATGCTTTTATGTTATAGTAAAGACATCCCATTAACTTCTGTTGTTCATGAATTAAGCTCATTATAATTACTGTAGACTAAATATTATTAACATTTAAACCCTAAACCTTTGGTATTTTTATCCTTGTGGGAGCCATAAAGTCTGTACCTGCTTTCTTTTTGATAATTTTACTCTGGCTTTGTGCAAACATTTGAATTTTGCAAAAAGTATCAGGATGGAAAATAAGCAGAATGTTTAGGATTTCTATATTCTTGGGTCAATTTTCAAATGTTAAAAAATTGTGTCTTTGTTTGTGATTCAGAGCAACATAGAGTATATTCTGAATATTCATATAAAAGTTTTAATTAATAATAAAATAAGCATGAAGTAAAAGCATTCTCACAAGAGCTCTTAAACTTTTGGAGACCAATGTGCATACAGTACTGTAGATATTTTTTGCCTATTTTTTATCCACTGTTATGTTATAGAGAAATAAATCTAATGCTTACTAGAATCACTCAGCGTGTTTGTGTATTGAATATTGTATTATATTGAGGCATTTCAGAGATGCATGATATTCAGAATTGAATTCTGCCTGGTACCTTCACTCCCAAATCTGTAAAGTCATGTGTTTAACAAATATGCATCACATAGCCAGTAAGAATTTGTGACATTTCTGTGAGAAATAACAGAATTCTTCAAAAACATGAATAAAGATCAAATCCAAACAAATATAAATCTGTATGCAAAAAAATCTGTTTAACAACAGATAAAAAAACACATTTGCTGTTCTAAATTCAATGGGTTGAGATTAAATAAGCAAATTTTTGTTGTTTGCGTCAAAGTGTAACATGTTTTAATTTGAGTGTCATGAAGGTTTGTAAATGATAAAAAATGCAACACCTGAATGTGACCACTCATTCCGCACAATGAGTTTTACACAAACATTTTTGTAAGATGCATTCAAAATCTATTTGTGCAGAGACGTTTCTTCTCCTTCGGTTTAAATGGGAGCTGCAGTTCAAAAGCACAGATTTGCGTTGGCTTTTAGAGTTACATCTCTATGATAATTCTGATCTTGTAAATATCCTCAAGGATTTGGTTAAAGCTTCCCTGCAGCAGTTTTACAGTTTCTCCGTGCCAGAGTTTGACAAGAGAGTTTTTTTCTCTCTTTGATCTCAACATGTGAAAGTCTCCCAATCGTCAAACAACAGCATCTTACAGTACTGACTTAGAGGAGATTTGCTATATAAGATAGCGTTGTTGTGCTTTCGTTCAATTAATATTTAATAAGTTGACGTCAACAGTGTTGACATTTCTTTAAAAAAAAAAAAATACTTGCGAATAATGTTATTAGAAAATAATTTTGCTTGAAATCTATAGATAATGTTTATCTATAAGGACCTGTAAGATACAAGTATACTTCATTAAGAAGTTGCTCTACGTCTGTGTATTTCAGCTCAGTTTTGATTTTAAGTTTCTCTCAGAGAGGCCTTGCGCCCCAAACTTTTCTGGTTAGCACAACAGGATGCAGAACTCAGAAGGTTTTTAGATGTGGCAGAAAAAAGCCCCACACTGAGGAAGAAGTGTTTACTATAAACACAGAGAAGCATAACACATGTTTTGTATTGAACTTCCTTTGGTTTCCTTATGACCATCTGTATGTCCAGAATGTTCTGTTGAACAGGACGAAAACGTTTGATTGGCCATCTTCATCCATCACAGATTTTTGTTTTGTCTATTAATATTTTGTCGCTATACCGCATTCTCATATTGCTTTACGGTAATTGAACCATTCAGATTTCTCGGCAAAGTCTTCGTACCTGGAATGTTGCACTGCAGGATCATAACCGGGTGAGCAGGTATCTGATCGTTTCTTGTTCACAGGTGTACATGTAGAAGGGCATTTGCTGAGAACGTGCAGACATGTCTCTAAGTAAACCCGAAGAGCGTCTGACTTTAGAGTTGAGCTGCCCGATCTGTCTGCAGCTTTACCGCGACCCCGTGGCTCTTCCTTGCGGACACAATTATTGTCTGGGATGTATACAAAATGCAGCCAATGCGGAAGATCCTAAGAACTCGAGTCGTTGTCCGGAATGCAGGGAGGAGTACGGTAGCCCAAAGGCTCTGCCGAGGAACTTCAAACTCAGCGGCATCGTGGATGGTTACCTGGTGGCCACATCGAGTGGCGGTCTGAGAGGAGGCCCTTCGAAGCCGTGCGACCAGTGTTTGGACGATTATGTGGCTGCAGTGAAGTTTTGCACACGTTGTGAGATGTCGCTATGCTCCGGCCACCTCAAACGGCACGAGGAGCGACACAGTTCCAAAGGGCACATTTTAGTGGAGCTGAACGCAGAGCGGGATGGGAAGAGATGCCCGGTGCACGGGAACACTACCGAATACATGTGCGCGCAAGAGCGGCTGTTCCTCTGCTCGGACTGTGTGATAGAGGGGACGCACCAGAACCATGATGTCAAGACGTTTGAAGTGGCGAAGGGGGAGATGAAGAGGGTACTGGAAGGGCTGGGGAAGGCCGTGTTTGACAAGCTACAAATGACTGACGCTCTGCTGAAAAATGTCAGCGAAAGAGACGGACCCGCTGACAACGCAGAAGGCAAACTGGTGACCAGGGCAAACATACTGCTGGATAACATGAGTACACTAATAAGTGCATACAAGGTATGTTTAAACACAGTCACAGCAAGTGCATGTTAGTTCACTTTGAATGTGTATGGTGTGAAAGTCTTCTCTTCTGCCAATAAAATGTCACCATCAGTTATGTAGGAAGCACATCTATAGCAGTGTTGACGCCATACAATCACGTTGCGGTAACTTGCTTTCGCTCTGTTTATATGTAATTTTCTACAGAGTCGCATGAGCACTTTGATGGACGATGAGCTTCGTTTGCGCGACAAAAGCTGGCAGGCCATTCGAAACGATTTGGAGAGCTGTCAGCGGCAGCTGAAGGAAGCTCACCAAACCACCACTGAGGTTCTCTCTGAATCCTCCGAGTTCCTCTTCATCCAGCAGTACCTCAGCATCGAGGCGAGGGTCCGTCAGGCTGCCAACGTCACCATCCCCTGCCTACCCGTCCAAGAGCCTTCCGATGCCAAAAACCTGCGCTCTGCCCTGCGCACAGACACCTTTCGTGCTGACATGAGCCTCCTGCTGGACTCTCTGCACAGCTTGATGAACCCTCTAGACTTGACCTTCAACCCGGCCACAGCCCACGCCAACCTTCTGCTCTCCACCGATCTCAAGACTGTAAAGCAATGCGCTGGATTGAGAAGCGGCAGTGGGAAGGATCAGAGCGAACGCTTTTCCACGGTCCCTCAGGTCATGTGCTCTCAGGGTTTCTCTGGCGGAGTTCACATGTGGACGGTGGAGATCGGCCCCGGGTGCATGTGGTCCGTGGGTCTGTGCTACAAAAGCATCCAGCGGAAAGGTGACCACAGCAAGCTGGGCCATAACGCCGCCTCATGGAGGATGCAGTGGAAGAACAAGAAGCTTACGGCAAGCCACGACTCGGCTAACGTGGCCATATGCGATGGGCTAATCGTGCCACCGAAGCGGATCGAAGTGACCCTGGATTACGAAGCAGGAATCGTCGCCTTCCACAGCACGGGTCACGGTGGACGAAAGCAACATCTTTACACGTTCAGTGGGGGTTTCAGGGATGTAGTGTACCCTGCATTTGGCATTCACTCGACGTCAGAGGAGTCTTGGATAACACTGCTGAGTGGAGTTTGACTGATGCACACACTTTCGGTTTTCACTTTCACACAACATGTTTGATGAACAATAAAGAAATCATGATATATACAAGAATCTACCAGTAGAAATAGTACCTCAAATTATTTCCTAGAAATCTCTGTTGTTGAGACTGTGAGTGCTGTGTTTGTATGACAAACATTAATATCTCAGTACTACTCGGCTATCAAATCATCTCTGTTTAGATTTTACTGTACGGTCTGGTTGCCCTCAGACAGAAATAGATGAATGTTTAATGCAGGTAACATCATGAACAATATACCTCATTCACTGCTTTACCCAAACTTTTCATATGGTTTAAATAAATACAGTGAATTCTTACCAGTGGATGTCATAACATCTGATGTATATTTCACAGACGTTTCACCTTGACAGTGATAAACTTGAATGACTGGGATCTGTGAGATTGGAGTGCATAGATATAATATTAACAAATTTGCATATTTAATCAGTCTTAAGAGAAGTTCTCATGGCATGCATTAAAAAAGTAAATACAAAAAAATAAATAGCTCAGCAAAGCTATTAGATCAATGGTTTAGCATTGCATTAGCAATACAAAAGGTTGTGGGTTCCAGTGGCGGCCGGTGACTTCTTTTTCGAAGGTGCACAATGCGAAGCTCGGAAAAAAACATGTATTTAACCCGTTGTGTGTCAAAATATGTGTTTGATGCGTCATGTAAACTTATGTGCATCACGTGTCATGTCAAAATACGAGCCTGCTGCAGACACTTCGAATGGGTTCATGATAAAAGAACCCATTTGAATGTTTTTTTGTGAATGTAAGCGTCTCTTTTATCATAAACCCTTTCGACGCGTGTGCAGCAGCAGGCAAGTATTTTGAAATGCCGTATGATGCACATGGTTCACATAAAGCAACAAATTCCTATACATGACGCTCTGAACACATGTTGAATTCGCGCCCCTTGGTAAAGAAGTCACCGGCCGCCACTGATTGGTTTGTTCGAACCCATAACACTCATAATGATAAAATGTAAACCTTGTAATGCACTGTAAGTCACTTTGGATAAAAGCATTTGCCAAATCCATAAAAGTAAATATAATAAATAAACGGAAATATTTGTTCACACCTTTAAAACCGAAAGTCTGTAAGTCTGTCTGCCTTTATTTTTGAATGAACTACGACAATGAATCTCAATACCATAACTGCAAACGTGCAAACTGAACGTACAGGTTTCACACAAAGGAATTTATTCAACCTTACCAAACACCTTTCCTGTTATGAGATCTTAAACTTATTCAGTTTGTCAAACCGGTTGTTTCAGTTTCATTTCAACTGACGGTTTTGTTTTCTACTTTAGTTTTTATTTTATTTTAGTAAATTTCACAGCATTGTGCAATCATGTTTATTAATGAACAAGTTCAAGTTCATTATAAATGTTTGTTTGTATATTTTGAAAAGACTAACAGGTGGCATTATTATCTCTACAGCAGCACCATCTACTGGTTCTGTGAGGTTTTATGATGTCATTAGTGTAATTTTGTACAACTTCAATAAAGTTGACTTGCACTTTAAATTGTGAACTAAACAGAGTGATGTTTACTCAAAGGAAAGCTATGTGTTTAATGTGTTACGTGAGTAAATATACACACATCAATAAACAGACAGAAGTGATGACTCTTATCAGGTTTGATGTGTCATAAGGAAAAGAAAAACTTCTTTGGTTAAACATTAACATGAGTTTTTAATGTGACTTTAACCCTGAGGAACAGCGGAAGAAGACATCAGGCCAAGATCTCATATAAAGGTAAGTGTGAATGTGCTTATTTATATGTGTAGTATGTATGAATTTCTATTTAAATATGATTCAGTGTAAGAGATTAAAGAGAAATGCAATCCTGTAACATGTAGCTTTCACTTTGTAGTCTAAAGTAAATGTGTTTCGTTTCAGCACATTGTTTCAACTTAATTATTCTGTGTTAAATTTTTGTAAAGGTTTGATTTTTTGAAAATGTTTGATTAAGACATATTTTAAAATGTATAAATGTCATGTTTTATATATTTATTGTTTATAGTTAAGTTTTGTTTTAGGTGGTGTTACTCTACTAGATCATCACAAACTTCCACCTGATAACAGCTGCCTTAAAAAATACTAATAAATACTTAAGTCAGCAATCTTTGTGTACATTAGTTTTGGTGTACTACATACATATTTATATGTCTTAACTTTGCTTTTTTTCTATGTAATTGTAATAGTATAGATAATGGAAATATGTCATCTGGTAAATACAGAACACTGGGCATTCACATGTTTAAATATACAAGACATTTTTTAGTTTAAATAATTAATTCACAAAATGCACTACATCCATTTTTTTTTACTAAAATAAAGTAAAGTATAATAAAGTAAAGTATAATAAGTATAATTTTGACTTCTTGTAGGGGGTCCATAATGCCTTATGGGGGGTCTCGGATCCCCCCAGCCCCCCAATTTAAGCACTGTCTTGATCAGTTACAAACATTCCTCAAAATATCTTCCTTTGTGTTCATCAGAACAAAGACATTTATACAGGTTTATAACAATATGAGAATGAAAATATTATGGCAAAATTTTCATTTAGGGTGAACTATCCCTTTAAACAATGTGTTTTACTTTATTTGAAACAGTGGTGAAAATGAGTGATATAGATGATGACAGTGAAGTTTCCTTCTCAGTTAAAGTGAGTATCAGTTTATATCTCCTTTGTTACCATAGATTTGGGATAAATTTTACAGTAAATGTTGCATTTGTATAATCGTTTAAATTTACAATATTGTGCAAAGTATCACCTCCAGTTTTGTTGTTTTAGAATTAGTTTGAATGATTCATAATTATTTTTCAGTCTAATCAGAAAATACATTAAATAAACAAAATTAAAATGAACACAACAAAAACTGTCAGGACAAAATGTTTTGACTGAAGCCCTTCTCATTAGATTAAAATGTAGGGTGTCATTTGTATTGTGTGTTTGTGTAGTTTTTGGGTCGTGTCCGGGTGGTCCATCCAGGTGGGATGCAAATACTGACAAATGCAGTGCAGGTGAGGCAATCATACATCACATTGTGCTCTTACATAGAGATTGAGGTTTGCATTATTTCATCTTTGTGTCCACTTCCACTCTGTCCTTTTCAGAATCCTAATAAAGAGGTGGATGAAAAAATGAAGAAAAATAAAAATAAAGTTCATCTGTTTCTGAGCAGGAGTGCCATTGACATACTGGAACATAAAACAAAGGTGTAAGACTTGTAGCACAAGATTTTTTAAATATTTAAGAAAGTATTTAAACTTAATTTATCCTGTCACTTTCTCTTTCTTCAGTTCATGATGTACACGTGCCCCCTGGCATCCATCTCATTCTGTGCAGTTCATCCGACCCAGCCCAAAATCCTTGGCTTTGTGGCCAAACACCCTGCGTCGGACGTCTTCCACTGCTACATCTTCCAGAGCAAGAAGTTTGTGCGTTACAGAAATCTTACATTTATAGCTAAAAAAAATAACATTAAAGGATCTGACATGAGGGGGTTAATATGTCACCATTATATATATTATATATTATAAACCCAAATGTAAAAGTGTATTTCTGTTTATGTTTTGATTGTTAAATTTTCTCTCTGTCTCTCTTCATCTCAGTCTCATCTGCTGGTGTCCGTTATTGGTGATGCTTTCCAGGCCTGTAAACAGAATGAAAGTCTAGGAAGTGATCGTGATCTTGTGGTGGAGGCTCTGAGGCACAAGGTAACCGATCCTGTTAACTCAGTACAAACAGTTTAATTCATAATGAAGGTTTAATAATGTGTATTTCATTGACATCTTCTGTTCAGAATAAGATACTGCAGCGTGAGAACGCTGAGCTCAAGAGAAGACTTGGAGGAGAAGTGAGTACAGTTTACTTATAAAGATCATATTAATCATTAGGATCTCCTGGGTTTCTCGGTAAACAGATGATTATTTTACAGAATGCCGATGGAGTACAGAACATTTATGAAAAGGATTTAGACACTGATAAAATCTCGTCTAATTCAGGGCAGTCCACATCACAGGGTATGTTTGCACTTAAACACACACACACTTTATTATTCTCATTACAGTACATTTCCGTGTCTTAAAACGTTTTGTGCTTGGTATGAGTTTATGTAAACATATAAACAGAAATATATGTATCATTACAAAATACATGTCATTTCTGTAATTTAAAAGCTGCTTTGGTACTATGAAAATTTCACTTGAACTGATTTTTTTATTCCAACAAATTCAATAAAAATCTCCCCCAAACTTCTTTAACACATGTTGATTAAACTCTCTTTATTTGTCTGATTTGTTTCAGTGAGATTCTTCTCAGAGGATGAAAAACTTCCTTTAAAAAGAAATTTCTGAGTAGAAACAAATAAACTTTGTTGGAGAAACTACATCTGAAATCCCACAAATATGATTATTATAAGAGACATCAAATGATATAAAAAATAACAGTTTGTGTGGTTATGTTTTATTGGGTCTGGGGTGGTGACATCACGCTTGGGGCGGAGTTACATTAGATTGATCAGTTTCTGTTAGTCACTATATGAGCTTTCAAAGGGATAGTTCAGCCAAAAATGATATTAAACCCATGATTTACTCACCCCCAAGCTGTCCGAGTTGCATATGTGTTCATCGTTTTTCAGACAAACACATTTTCGGATATCTGAGAAAATGTTTTAGATCTTTCAGTTGATTAAATGTAATGTTATGGGGTCCACGACCTTCAAGTCCAAAAAAGTGCATCCATTCTTCACAAATTAAATCCAAACGGCTCCAGGATGATAAACAAAGGTCTTCTGAGGGTAATCCACGCGGTGTTGTTGTAGAAATATCCATATTTAAAACTTTATTAACGAAAATAAACACTTTCGGTAGCGCCGCCATCTTAGTCGCGTCCACATTCAGGATGAGAGCTTACGCAGCCTACGGAGGCTACTCTGCTGCTGCTCTGTGCCCCTGCCCTCCGAATTTGTCATACGTCACTAAGAAAAGTGCGTACACTACGCTAATACTCTCTCCTGAATACAGAGGAGTCTAAGATGGCGGCGCTACCGGAAGGTATTTATTTTCGTTAATAAAGTTTTAAATATGGATATTTCTACAACAACACCGCGCGGATTACCCTCAGAAGACCTTTGTTTATCATCCTGGAGCCGTTTGGATTTATTTTGTGAAGGATGGACGCACTTTTTTTGGACTTGAAGGTCGTGGACTATGGGTGGACCCAGTAACATTACATTTAATCAACTGAAAGATCTAAAACATTTTCTAAAATATCCGAAAATGTGTTTGTCAGAGGTGTAAAGTACTCAAGTAAATGTACTTCGTTACTGTACTTAAGTATTTTTTGGGCTACTTTGTACTTGTACTGAGTATCAAAAATATAGGCAACTTTTACTCTCTACTCAATTACATTTTTGATTGGGTATTTGTACTCTTTACTCCACTACATTTAAAATGACACTTAACGTTACTCGCTACATTGTTTATTTGTCAAATAAAAACGAGACGAAAGTGTCAGATGGTGATGATGGATAGAATCTGTGGTCGCGAGGTTACACGCACACACACAACTGAGGGACTTCATTTGGCTCTGCGCAGAGCAACCGTATGAAATCAAAGTACTGCGAGAGCGAATCAAATGCATATGGAGAAGTCTGGTCTCGCGGTACTTTGATGTCAAACGCTGAATGGCTTGCATTGAGCCACCGTAGCGGGACATCTGCGTGCTGCGTATGTCATAAACTGTAGAGAAAAGTTCGCGTCTGGTCTGAGAGAAGAGATAAAGAGCAAACATATGGATGCATATCACATTTGCTTCAGTCAAGGGACCATTTTTTAAACATGTGATTCTACAATCAAAATAAAAGTGATGCGCGATTGCAGGAGGGTCATCCCGCAACTCAAAGGCAAGCACAAATGTTTATATACTCTGATGCTACCTTATCAGCTAACCTGAGCTGGTACATAACTTGATATAACTTACTATATAAGCCAAAATAAACCAGCGAGGTCCTGTTCTGATTGCCCGAGTAACTTAAGTACATTATAAGATTGATAATAAGTGTACAATTTTACTGTCCTCACATTTAATCAAGTATGCTGTAATGTATTTACTGTAAAGAGGGATGCATGACGGAAGAAATGTAGTGCACTTGTGAGATATTGGTGTTACGTACTACATACAATTAATCTTTCAAATGAACAACTTCACGTTTTTAATATGCATTATCATATTTCTGTCTCACATTTAATCAAGTATGCTGTAATGTATTTACTGTAAAGAGGGATGCATGACGGAAGAAATGTAGTGCACTTGTGAGATATTGGTGTTACGTACTACATACAATTAATCTTTCAAATGAACAACTTCACGTTTTTAATATGCATTATCATATTTCTGTCTCACATTTAATCAAGTATGCTGTAATGTATTTACTGTAAAGAGGGATGCATGACGGAAGAAATGTAGTGCACTTATTGTGAGATAGTGGTGTTACGTACTACATGTGTTTTCAATTAATCTTTCAAATGAACAACTTCACGTTTTTAATATGCATTATCATATTTCTGTTAGTGTAATTTTAGTTTACTGGAATTTTCTAAATATAAAAATTATATCTTTTTTGGGATAGGCCTATATAAGAATATTTGGTAACACTTTACAACAAGGTTCATTAGTTAACAGTAGTTAATGTATTAACCAACTTGAACAAACCATGAGCAATACATTTGTTACATCATTTATTCATCTTTGTTAATGTTAGTTAATAAAAATGTAAGCTTTAATTGTTTGTTCATGTTAGTTCAGAGTGCATTAACTAATGTTAACAAGATTTTAATAAAGTATTAGTAATTGTTGAAATTAATATTAACAAAGATGAATAAATGCTGTATACGTGCAGCTCATTATCAGTTCATGTTAACCAATGTAGCTAACTAATATTAACCAATGAACCCCACTGTAAATTGTTACCATATATTTATATCACAAAGTTAGGCTATATATTTTTCAGCATGGCACATTCAAGTACACAATGACACTAGACTAAAATTAAATGGGTTTAAATTTAATGTAATTTAGATTTCTAGACTAAAATCTTATGGCATTTAGATGAATAAAATTAGACAAAAAACTAAATCAATTCAGATGACTTAAATATGACTAAAACTAAATAAAATTTTAGTCAAAAGAAGACTATGACTATGTTTAATCTGTGTTTGTTCTGCCAGGTCAAAATTTTGAGGTGTTTGATTTCTTTTCTATATTAGGAAATAAAACCTCATAAATAAACTTTCTTAGTTTTCACTGCCCAGACCTACAATGTCTCTTTGTGTTGAGGACTAGTGCATCTTTGAGCCAACATTCAGTACGAGTAAAAATACTTGAGTACTTTTAAATTGGGTTACTTTACTACTTTTACTCAAGTCGTATTTAAATTGGTGACTTGTAACTTGTAGTGGAGTAATTTTTACAGTAAGGAATTTGTACTTTTACTCAAGTATGGCTTTCAGCTACTCTTTACACCTCTGGTGTTTGTCTGAAAAACGATGGACATATGCAACTCGGACATCTTGGGGGTGAGTAAATCATGGGTTTAATATCATTTTTGGCCGAACTATCCCTTTAATGTACATTGTGTTAGTCAATAAAACACTCACCCATGTGTGGGTCCAAGTATCTCAAACTGATTTTTTGTTGTAAATATTTTACCACAGATCCCCGAAGCTCAATGATATCTAAATAAAAAATATTTTCTTAAAAGCTTTCTTTCTGTATCAGACCAATTTTTTATATGATCACCTAAACTGATCAAAGCTTTCCTCCCTCTCTAATATGCATTACTCCACCTTCTCGCTTTATTAAAACAAAAACAAATCACATTTTGTTGACGTTCTGCCCTCACCCACATCTTTCAAAATAAACAACACTGTGCACTGTAAAAACAATACAGTAAGTTATTATTTTTTTCATAATTTAACTAGATTAAGGCTTTATTTATCAAGGAATTATATTGATTAAAAGCCATTATTTTAAAATGTAACTCCAAATTACTTAAAGTCACTCTGACAAAACATTTATAATAATAATAATAATAATAATAATAATAATAATGATTATTAATATTATTATTATTATTATTATTATTAGTAGTAGTAGTAGTAGTAGTAGTAGTAGTAGTATTGTTTTTATTATTATTATTATTATTATTATTATTATTAATAAAAGTATTATTGCAGTGATTTGTTCAGGAATTTATAACACAGAGTTTTGCCTATACGACTTTATCAAGTAAAAGGGGATAAAAGATAACATTACATTGCAAACAGATAATTAAAGTTGAACACTTTCTGAACATAACTTAAGAAATGAACATCAGTGTGTTTATAGATTTTTTCTAACTGGGCATGGGCAAGATTCCCGCTTCTGTTGAACCAACATATAGTATAATATACAGTACTGAACCATTTATATTGTACAATATAGATATATTCATATTAATTCCTTAAATATATATATACACACAAATCAGCTGCTAGTGAACAGACAAACTACTAAACTGAAAGAGAAGTTAATTTCCTCATAAAAATTTTATTATTGTTCAATAAATAAGAATGATTGATCTAGTCATAAGTGTTTAGATGTTTAAACAGTATTTATTACAGTAGTTAATGTAAATTATACATCGACAGCACTTATAAAGACATTTCAGAGAGTTGGAGTTGTAATAGTAGTAATGGAATACCCTTAAAGGTAAACTTCTATATCTTGCATTTGAAAGGTGCATATTTGTATCTTTATGATAATAATATGCACCTAATGTGAATAATAATGTCAAGTGGGTTTAATCACTCGCTAGAAATAATCATACTGGCTTGCCGTATCGAGAAATAAAGCATGCAGTTCACCTCCACAGCCGCAGGTGGCGGTAAAACCAACAGGACGATCAATGACCACAGAGCAGAGCAGTGAGAGGCATCAACACAAACACATGACAGATAGCATACAACACGACACACGAATGAGCTGAGTCAAACACACGAAACGACATACACACACAAACAAACAAACACACACAGGTGAACCAAACAGCAGCACCAGACTCACAGTTTAAGGTAAGCGATTCATCTCGACTTGTGAACTTTGTCTGACTTTTTATAAAAGTTACCACACTGGTTTTCTTACGCAGTTATTAAAGTTGCTGCGGTCAGATGTGTTGCGTGTGTTGAACTGTAGTAACCATGGATTTTTGTTTAAACTGTAGTAAAACCATGAGGTGTTTCTGTAGATTATCATGCCGGATATGTTTTTTAAACCGCATACGTGTTTGTTTTTCTCTTTCTCAGACTGGAGTTTGTGTACGCAGCTGATGGGTGCGTCTGTGTGCCGCTATGGCCGCTCTCTGTTGTCCGTCCTAAAGCTCGACAGGTCCAGACAGAAGGACACACTGATGGGCGGTGATGACTCTCTGGATGGGCTGGACAGACAAGAGGACATCGCCCAGTTCCCATATGTGGAGTTCACAGGCCGAGACAGCATCACCTGTCCTACCTGTCAGGGGTCTGGACGAATACCATCAGGTATCAATAAAGGATAATCCCAAAACAAGGATTAAAAAGGAACTGGATATCTTAATTTAGCAACTCAATGAATGAATTAGATGCAGACATTGTGAAAGACTTGTGTAACGTCTGGTGTGGTTTATTGTGTAATGTTGTAATCAGTCAGCACGCAATATCTGCTCGTTGTTAAGGAGATTTGATTCTGAATGAACAGAAGTGTTTCTTTCACAGGTCAAGTCAATGAGCTGGTTGCTCTCATTCCCTACAGCGATCAAAGGTTACAGCCTAGGAGAACGTAAGTAATCAAACACAACCTGTCTTAATGCTGATGTCCTCACCTGGTTTTAAGATACAGCCATCTTATTATTTATGGGGAAAATTAATTCTTAGATGTTTATTTTGATTCATCTACTCCCAGCAAACACAGAGCATTCCCCTAACACAGTGGTTTTCAAACTGGGGGCCGCGAGATGGGGCCAGGGGGGCCCCAGTTTTATGACATTTAATGAAATACATTAATTTATCATGAATTCTGTGTAATTAAACCTAAAAAAATAAGGCTACTAACCAAAAGCACTACTTTTTTGTGTAATTTAATGTTTTTTTTTAAATTAAAATGTTGTGTTTTAGAACAGTTTTTTGTCACAAATTTTCTTTGGGGGGCCGCAAAGGAATGCACCGTACACAAGGGGGGCCGCACGCTGATAAAGTTTGGGAACCACTGCCCTAACATCATGTTTTTGGTCCCCCTATTGTGTGTTTTTTTGGGGGGGTGGAAACATTCCCAAAACATTGCAGGGTGATTATTTTTTATAAGATATAAGGTTAAAATAATTTGAATAAGGTTGAAATAATAATAATAATAATTTGAAACAAGTTTCTCTATATATTTCACAATTTAGTTTATTTTATAAGTATAAAGTACTGAGAACTGCTAGAAATGACTGATACAGCAAATCAAAAATATTAAAATTGAAATGAAAGCATTTAATAATGATGAGAGAAAAAGGGCCTATGCCCTTTAGCAAGACCATTGACAAATCCCTACATGAATTTGCACTTAAAAACAACACTGTCATAAAATCTGTCAATGACAAAGACTGCTTCAGGCAGGCCTATAATAATAATAATATATTACCCAGATCTGCCTGTATTATATATCATAAGTTTTTGTAATAATGATTCTTCAATGCTGTTTACAGGAAGTGTTACGTGGTGCTGTCCGTAATTCTGTGTCTGTTGGCTTCGGCCTTGGTGGCTTTCTTCTTGTTTCCTCGTCCTGTGTTGGTCGTCGATGATGGCATTCGCTCCGTGACCGTGCACTTTGACCGAAACAACAGCAAAGTCCTGATCAACATGACGGTGATTTCCTTAGTGTCACTTATTGACGTTATCTTGAAAGTTAGTTTGTCAATTCTGTGCTATTGGTGTAACAGAGCAGATTTGCAAGATAATAACACTAGACCAAAACCATCATTCACACTGTGTAAATAGACAGACAAACAATTATCTCACGCCATTATATGATTTAGTCTTGCTCTGTCAGACCGGCTGTAATGTTTTAATAGAATAAATCAACCTGCTGTGTGCCTGACAAATCATTTTACACTTTAAATGTGTTGTGAGCTCCTTTGTGTTTAATGATATGAAATGAATACAGGATGGATATATTAATGTTAAGATGAGATGTTATGAGTCTGATGTGTCCTGTCTGTGATTTCCCAGAGCTCGCTGAACTTCACAAATTCAAACTTCTTCACCGTTTGGGTGGACAGTGTCAGCTGTCAGGTGCTCTATATGAAGACTGTCATTGGATCTCAACAGCTGGACAATATCATTCACATTCAGCCTCTCGGTCAGAGACAGGTACTTTACGGTCATCAATGCTGGATTTGATTCTTTAATGGAGATGTAAGCCTGGTTTAATGCGTCTTTAAATGCAGGTCAACTTCACAGTTAGCATGGAAATCGGTGGAAGTCTGTCCTATGTTTAGTGAGTATCATTGTGTTCCTCATACTGTTATATATACTTGAACTTGAAACTTGAATTGAACTTGAAATTCAGTTTTGCCGTGATTGACAGTGGATGCTTGGCTTTGTCTCACCATCATGTCAGTCATGAATTGACCACAACAAGGCTTGTTATCTAACCAGAATACAGCGGCCTTCAGATGCTTTTTAGGGCCATCGTATTGTTACATAAATTAATGATTTTGTTTTGTTCACAGCGCTTTTTGCACTATGGCAAGCATCAAGGTCCACAACATTGTGGTTTTCATGCAGTAAGTTTGATCTGTTAGTCACCTCTCATTTCATTTTCACTTCCTTTCTTGTGTCCTGTTGTACTAAGACACAGTAAAATGTTTAAATGAAGCGAAACCGGACAGATTTGAACATTTTAGGCTTAGTTCACACTGCAGGTCTTAATGCTCAGTTTGGATTTGTTGTTGTTCACATTATTATTTGAATGTGACTGCCATCAGTCCCCTGTGAACCGCATGCGCAGAAGAAGACTTGATGTCATCTTCTCACCTCCTCCAGTGCAGAATTATAACATCTGTTGTGTTTCAATGACGTAAAAGTCGGATGAAATGGCATTTCAGATTGAAGTTGCATCACAATACATTAGATATTTATTCAATTTAGGACCACATATAAAAGTGGCCTGGGTCTGATTTGAAAAAAAATTGATTTGTGCTGTTCAGACTGAAAATTTAATATGGTTCACATTAGAACCGGAATTTGGGCCACTGTCGCCTGCAGTGTGAACGTAGCCTTACCTTTGACTGAAAATGTCTCTCTCATTTCTCTCTCAATTTCTCTGTTTGTCCCATCTGTCACAGGACCTCAGTGAAAACCTCCTACATGGTGAGGGCGACACAGAACACACTTGAAGCTTACCGCTATATCGACTGTGGTGCAAACTCCACCATCCATCAGCCTTCGAGAATTATGTGGTCTAAACCTCACCTCCGTTGAAACCTCAGCCTTAGCGGTCTGCCTGTGATCTGAATTATGACATCATCGCCATGACCGGGTCAGAATCATGGAAATAGACCGCATGCGCTCAGTTCAAGATCTTTGAGGAAGCTTTTGTATCATTTTCTATTCTCAGTTAAGATGAGGAAACCAACACAAGCTTGTTTAAAACAAATTAAACTGGTTTATTTTTGCAGTCTGATAATTGTTTCAGGGATTGTCAGTCCACTTTCACAATACTTTAGGTTTGATTAGGGCCAATGTTAATACACTTCTTTGTTTTGGTTTGTGGTTGGTTTATTTTCTAAAGCTCAATGCTCAGGCATCAATACTTGAATCCATTAGAGAGAATGTACACAGACTGGGAATGTTTCATATGAAATCTAGATGGAGAAACATTGAGATGTAGAAAATGATTTCAGTCAAGTGATTATTACTGTATGTGATGTATTTGTTACAGCCTGTGGGTTATTTAAAGTATTGTTTTGGCTCTGTGATGCCATGAAAACTAAAATAACGGCTATTATCGAATTATTTAACCAGACTTGCTTCAGGATTTGTAGCTACTAATTTTAAGAAGTTTTTATTTAATGAAAACTGAGTTTGCTTACTGCGTTGAATCACAATCAGAAAGATCTGAAGTATATTATTAGTGGTTTGATGTTTGTTCAGATTATTTTTATGTCAATGGAAAGCTGTTAATAAGAAGTTTAATGCAATTTTGTTTGGAATAAAGTTTGAAGAAAAAATTAAATAAACATTTAGTCATCTGTAATAGTTGTTTTATCATGTTTTCTCTATATTTTCGCTTATTTTCTATCTCCGTGGTTTTTAATGCTAACTCTATGGCACACCTGCAAATACAAAATCAACACACATCCAGGAAAATGTTTTTCAAACTGGTCCAATGATGCCATGTTTCACTTAAAGTCCCGGTTTCACAGGCAAGCCAAGCCCCCCTAACCTAATAATGTTTATTTTAGATTTCAGACATTTAAATACACAAAAGTGCACACATGGATGTATGTGGAAGCAGCAATAAAAATTTAATCAAATAAGATAATAATAAATAAATATTATTTTCAAATAATAATAATTTGCCGACGTGTGTTATTCATATCAGACAAACACAGTGGAAGTATAAAGTTTACTCTATTGTTATAAAGGTTATAATGATACCTGTTTGAAAGGCGGAGCTGCGGCACGTGTCAAGCAGCTACATAACAGAGCAAGCCCAGAGACGAACGTGCTCTTAAACAGGAAATAATATATGGAATAATTTGTGCATCTTTGAATAACTGTAAGAATACATTTCCTTTAAATGTCATTTTTGTCATATAAAGTTTTAAGAGATAATAATGTTTTATCCACTTTTATTGCTTATTTAAACTTGCGGTTAACAGCGTGTTTGGTGCATTTACCACAGAGTTTATTTCAGTAATATTGCTGTTTTTCCGGTAAATATAATACAATTTACATGTCAGTCCTGCTTCCTCTGTTTATTCATTTCATTATGCTGTTATGTTAAGTTATATGTGGATATTTATTGATGTATAAGACGTTCATTGGCTTTATATGAATACTCTTATCTATTATTCAAATCATACGCTGAATATGTAGTGGCAAAAAGCCTTAGCTTGAATCTTCATAAGAAAAATACTCGGGAGACAAAGGTTCCAGGTGCCAAACAAAAATTACTTTATTCGCTCGAGCCAACAAAGTGAGACAATCCACACCCCTCAAAGAGGTGCTCAAAGATCATCTGCCCTCCCAAAATCTGACTCAATTTGTATACAGTAAAATCAAACACTTCTTATCTGAGATGACGTATACTCTTCTAATTGGCCTCGGCCTGCCATAATTAACTTACTTGTTGGATGTAGCAAAAGTGCAGCTAAATCCTTCCTCATATCTAAATTGATTTATTCTGCTTATTGGTTCTCATGGCCTTGGCCTAGCTTGCACAGATTATTATTAAAGCAACACCAAAGAGTTTGTTTTTTTTTACCTTAAAATAACGTTTCCAAAAAAGTTTCAGTGGTTCATTCACTCAAAACAGGGTGAATGGCACTTTCACATTCGCTTTAACAGCCCTCTACCGGCCAAAACCGCACTAAAGAAGTTTCCAACCGTCGGGTAGTGGTCCTGTAGTTCGAGTGAAAACTACAAAAACTTGCTTTAAGGCAGACCTACAATCCAATCAGAGCCAGCTATGCTGCAGTATTTACGACAGTGCTAATGAACAATTACGCGTCTAACCTGTAGGGGGAGCAAAGAGCAAAAACTCTTTAGTGTTGCTTTAATATAGCAATGTACAGCTGGACTTCTCCTCAAATCGACGTACTCTGTTAATTATGAAACTGAGAAAACAAAAGTTAACTAATCTAAAATGACGTCCTCTTGTTTATCGGTTATTTCGACCTTTTCTCATAATAATCGTGGTGAGAAAAATCGTGGCATAGTCGCAGGATCGCACCTGGGCTCTATTAAATATGAAACAAAAGTTAACTGAGAAAACTAAAGTTTAACTGGGTGTCTTATAGCCTTGTGTAGAAACAACAGGCCTTAGGCCTAATATAATTTTAATACAGTGTATGATCAGTATAATACCCAACAAAAACTACAATAAATAATGTGTGCATCTTTAAATAACTATAAGAATACAGTTCCTTTAAAAATAATTTTTGTCAAAGTTTTGAGAAATAATAATGTTGTGAGGATATTTATTGCCATATAAGACGTTTATTGCCGTTGAATACTCTCGTCTATAATATAGTAATCACATAGTAGGAAATACATAATGGGTTATACTGTAAAGTTACCCTGCTACGCTGTTTAAAGGACAAGTTCGGTATTTTACACTTAAAACAGATTGTTTATGATGAAATAGAACGGTTTTGATTGAAATTTGTATGATGCTGGCCCGAGAATTTTTGGGTGTTTATTGTATAACCTTCCACCTCTACAATGGCTGCATAGGTGCACTGGAAGAATCCTTTTTAAAATGCATTAAACTTTCGTTTACAAAGACGTGAAACTCACCGAGTGGTCAGGGGTGTTCACTGATATGCTCACACAAAAATCGCTGCAAACAATGCTTTCCAACAGCTGTTTTAGCATTCGTTGTTAACTTCTGGACCTATTTTTCCAAACGCCTCACACCCGTATATTCTTCCGCTTAGAGCTTGAATAATAGACACTCCAGGCCAGTAGGTGGGGATAATCCGCCTTTGCCAGTTGCAAGAATACAAACAACGTTCCCGGCACGGAGTAATACCGTACCTCACAGCACATCTAATACAAGTCAATGGAGTTGGACAAAAACTATGATAAAACAGCTGTTGGAAAGCATCTTTTGCAGCGATTTTTGTGTGAGCATATCAGTGAACACCCCTGACCACTCGGTGAGTTTCACGTCTTTGTAAACGAAAGTTTAATGCATTTTAGGAAGGATTGTTCCAGTGCACCTATTCAGCCATTGTAGAGGTGGGGGCTGATACAACAAACACCCCAAAATTCTCGGGCCACCATCATATGTCCAAATTTCAGTCAAAACCATTCTATTTGACCATAAACAATCTGAAAACAGGGCTTTAAGTGTAAAATACCGAACAGTTGCCTATGGAGTGTTTTATGGAGCGCTGCATTTAAAAATCTGTCGTTCTAAAGCGAGATTTCAGTGTGCATTATTCATTGATGGTATAAAGTTAAGCCCCCACAACAATTTCACATGCCCCCTCAGTCATTTCATCCTGCAGCCGGGCCTGCCAAAGTCTATTTTTATATTGCTGAAAACACCTACTTTAGTGGCCCTTTAAGATGTTTTAGCAAACTGCCTTGGAGAAAGATGTTACTGGTGTGTATTTTGAGACTGGCATATTTTAAAGAGCCCCATTACATTGCTAAAACAACGTTATTTTGTCTATTTCCACGTGGTTTATGGTTAAAAACACATTATTTTCCACATACCGTACATTATTGTTGCTCCTCTATGCCCTGCTTCCCTGAAACGCGTTTATTTTGTTGTGATTTGCCTGAATACCTCTGATATCAGCTGGAAATGTAATGCTCCTTACCATGTTTTGAAGATTAGCTCACAATGCAACACTGACCAGAGTTAATAAAGTCTTATCAATACGAGCTGAATCTGATTCAGAAAATGCAGATGAACAAGCTGATCAATCAACTTTCCAGTGCAGCTTGCAGAACGTAAGCGAGGGGTAAGTTACTAAACCTTAAATCATGTCTGCATTTGTGATTGTAGAAATGACAAACCACAAACCATTGCAGAGCACTGCACAAAACTTGTATTTAAATCATGGTTTAGTCTGTAGTTAATTATTTAAAGAGTAAACCAACTTTTTTTAGTTAATGATCTGTAAGAATGGGGGTTTATTAGTGTTGTTCATTGATTTGTAGGGGTGACCCCGAATAGTCGAAGATTCGATGCATCGATAGGAGAAGCCTGATTCGACTACCAATCTCATAGTCGAATCGTCGCAGATGTGTTATGAAATAAGGATCATTCAATTTTGGCCGTATATGGATGCACACATTATCTGATTTCACATATAACAGCTTTCTCACAATATATTAATATACTGCATATTATGATAATGCTGCAAATAATATGTGAAGTAGCAGCTTTCAATAAATATTTTTAAAATGCGTTAATAAATCCAACAACCCCTGTGACCGGGCTACACGGAGGTTTCTTCGTTAATAAACCATTGCCTCTTTGTTTCTACATTTAAAAGACAAAGCTGGCAAATTAAACTATGACTTTCGTTCTTTTCATAATTTCTATATTTTATTTTATTTATAAATCACTTTGGGTTATCTGAGTTAACTATTTGGCTTGTGTTTTGTTTCCGTGCACTTGAGGCATTTTGCATATTTGTTCTGCACTTTGCTACTTCTGACCTTATTTTATTAAAAAAAATTATTTATTATAAACGTAAATTCCGATCTAATTTAAGTATGTAAATTTTGGATAGCTTAAAAATAACGAAATAGCTTTCGTTGTATCGATGTTGCGCTATTGCGTGCTGGCCATGCTTGCGCATGTAATTTAGCCGAACGGGCTAGGTGCTCTGCGTCTCATATTTAGGAGTTCATCAAACTAAACATTAAAAAACGGATGTTTTTCGACGAGTATAAGTTTTTAAAATGTATTTAAAACAGAGTGGTTATATTGTCTATCTTAAAGTTAAACTACAAAACAGGTAAGCCGTTTTTTTTTTTTCGGTGATGAAACGGAAATCTGCACCGAACCTATTTCTGCCTGACACGAATGTCTTTCTTGTGATTTAATATTATGGTCAGTCGGTGTTCACTTTCAAATGATAGCAAAGAGATTCCTGAAATAAATAATATCATCCGGTCTTTCTGTATCTAAAGTTAATACAGAGATGATCAAAGCAAGCAAGCAGGTATAGGGAATGTGGAGTTGACGTCACGCCGTGTGGCATTATGAGTAATCCGCCATATTTGCAGGATCGCGTCCTATCCCGCTGTATTTGAGTTAATGTGTTGGAGGTTGTTTTTGGATTTTCTGTCAAGATTTTAATAAACTTCGATATGTTTGGTCAGTACTGCTCGATCAAGAACTGCCACAGCAGGTCACACGATCGTTCAGGGAGGAAACTGAACAACGGAATACGTTTTTCAGCTTTTATTCGGGGGGAGCCGGTGGAGGAGCTGACGAAAATACGCCGGATCGCGTGGTTTGCCTGCCGCAATCAGGAGAAAAACTTTTAGTTTTCAAAAAAAATCCCTGCATCAGCGAGAGTGTGTTTGCTGCATTTTCAGTCATTCAGTAATTTGTGATTAATAAAAGCAGAACCACTTAAATTGTCTTGTTTTTATACTAACACTGTCAAACTAACTTGTAAATGTAAATTATAACGTTATTCATTTCTGATCAACCTAACCACATATGAGTTATAAAAAATAAATCTTTAGACAATTTTGACGATTATAACAAATATTTTTTATTAAATGCAACTGCTCAAACCCACTGCTTGTGACTCTTTGAAATAACATAACTTTAGCTGAATATTTAGCATTTTGTTTGTTTTAATAACTTGGCCAAGAACAGAAGAGCCATCTTATGAACATGTGTTGATTCATTGCACAGAATACAACGGATATTTTTTTATAGATTCATTAAGATACATATTAATACATTGTAAGTAAATGGCATATTTCTTTTAGCTGGTTTGCCAACCGTAATAAAACTCCGAAAGAAGAAGTGTCATCTCACTATGAGCTTGAAGGGATTTATAGCTCTTAAACTCCCGCAAAGTGTATGCACTCAATCCAAAAACAAGGTAATAATAACAGATATGTGAGCGGAGGTAGTGCGTCTGGATCCGTAATCCAGTCATCTGTTGTTTATTTGTCCAAATAAAGTTTTTGGGCAGTAGCACTTAGTTTCTCCCGATAGGGTCCCTTCTTTTTTTCTTTCAAACCCCTACATTTATTCGGTTCTTCTTCAAGTTTACCTAGTTTTAGCTTAACACACCCACAATTAAATGGCAAAGCGGTCGGCGGTGCCTCTAAACATGGCGCCCACGTCCCATAATGCAACACTGCGGTGACGTACATTAACAATCCCTATTTCTGTGCTAAATAATAACGCGTAGTGTCTATATAATCATTAATTTCAGTGTTATTCTTGTTATAAATTAAAGTTTAATGAATTGTATATAAAGATTAGTTTTTATCATTTACAGTCACAATCACAAATTATTTGTCATTTCTCATTTGTCGGGTTTTTTGGTCATGACTGCTTTGACGCGCTATCTCCAAATTAAATAAAAACACTTCATTGTAGCCGGAGTTTCCAAGGCAGGATCACCTTTGTTATTTTTTTAGGTTTAGTTATCAAAATGTATTTTTGTGTGATGTTCTGTAGATCGTGGCTTTAAAATGTTATGAGAAATAATTAAACAAATGTTGCCTTACATTTTTCCTTAAAAAATATATATATAAATGCATCGTCAGTTTTGTCTTCGTTTATTACTTGAAAGACAGTTTTGGTCACTTTAACAGACAGTTGTTTATGTGTGCTGCTTGTGAAAGAAAATAAAAGTTACTAATTTGTACCTGGTCTGGCCCCCTCCCAACCCATGCACACAAACATAGACGATTCGACTATCGGTCGACTATGGAAAGATTCGAAAATTCTGATTCGAATATGTAAATCCTTAGTCGAGGACACCCCTATTGATTTGAGTAACTTTTTTGACATTTGGGTATAAAGTGTTTCAATACTCTACAATATATGGTGTAAAAAACGAGTGCTGCCCTCTTCAGGTTGAATGGTGGCTACTGCAGTTGAATTTTCCTGTTGGATGTTGGAGTAGCTGCGTGATGTACGCGGTACGACCCTACGTAAGCAGGTTCAAGCTAACCACACCCTTCAGCGCAGCCAATCGATTTGCGCTATGCTGGCCAGACCAAAGTAGGCAGTGTTTTCAAAACTCAGCGGGATTACTATAAATTACTACAGTATTTTTATTTAAGGTTAAGTAGTGGATGGGGAATACAGACGCTGATTTTGCCCATCTCCATTTCAAGTAACTTAAGCTGCCTACCTACAACAAGCTACCTGACTTGAAAGCAAGTCCTCCTCGCACGCCACAAGCCATTGAAATGAATGGGTTTCACTGCGTCCTGTGTGAAAGCGCCATTAGACAGTCCCCTCTATCTCTGTTGGGGTCTGGCCACTTTTTTTGCATTTTTCAAATATTGCCAGTGGGTGGAGTCCGGCTCTGGCCAGGGGTTTAGTTACTCTTTAAATGAGAAAACATAGACTACTTACAGGCTGTGAATCAGAAGTGGGCAGAGATATGATTATAACCATTGTAAACTGTTGCCTACAATCCGTGTGTTTGTTGTAGTCCAAGAAAAGAGATTTAAGTTGGAAACTATAACTTGCATCATGGGGATTTGTACTTTTGCATATCGTTAACATGAACTAAAACACACTTACACACCAAGGGGAATGTAAGATTGCGAATCGGATAATTGGTGCTCTTTTATAATTTACTTTCGTTAGGTTGCTTCACAGGTTCTGGTGGATTCTGGTTTCAGGAGGCAGGGCTACTGATTCACATTTTTCCAGCAGAATCTCTTGTCCTGGACAGACGTCATTTTGCTCAGGAGAGGATCGTATTTGTTTGGTTTTAAGTGAATGCAGAATGAGTGGAGTTGTGGTGAGCGGTGTGAGAAAACTGAGCACCATCTCAGAGATTGATGTTGATCCTGCTGCTGAATCTTCAGGAGAGATTAAATGGACCGAATCCATGACTTCATTCTGCTCCTGTGGAAATCCCACTGAAGACAGCAGCACATGTACTTCATTTGAGTCCAGTCAACCTGACGCTGCAGGTACACAACTTTATATCTACACACTGTGTATACAGTATGTTGTTTAACACATATAGTATTGAGTTTACTCTGACTTCTGTTGATTTTTAGCTTTTATCTGTGCATACTCAGTAATCTTTGCAGAAATTGATAAATTAAGAATGTCATTTATAAATGTCCAAACAAGGATACATTTATAAAAACAATTGGCAATATAAAAATACAGATATGCAAAAAATAATACAAGAAGAAATAAATAAAATTATCAATAATGTATTAGTTTATGGATATTATAATTTAGCAAATAATATCTAAATTGTTACATTTAAAAAGTTGAATATCTAATTTTATTTTTTATTAAAGTAGTATGTTAATACAAATAAAATACGTTTATTATATAGCCCTTTAAAACAACATAAATGCTGACCAAAGTGCTGCACAACATGAAAACCAAAAACATCCTAATACAAAGAAATAATAAAACATTGAAAGAAAACAGAGAAAAACAAATTTAGCATAAGCCTGAGAAAAAATGTTTTAAGAGAGGACTTAAATGCGTATAATGGGATAATCTAATGGACAGCGGTAGGGAATTCCAGAGCTTTGGGGCGAGTACTGAGAAAGCCGTCACCTTTGGATTTGAGTCAGGATTTTGAAACACTTAATAACATCTGGGTGGATGATCAAAGTGTTTTCAGAGGAAGACCATGCAATTATTTAATAACAAATACTAAAACCATAAAATCATCTCTGAATTGGACAAGGATCCAGTGAAGTGATGCTAACATGGGTACACTGAAAGAAAATTATTCATTCAATTTACTCAATTTTTTAAGGTAAGTGGTTGCAATCAATTTATTTAAGCTACATTTAAACAAAAGTTTTTTGTTTTGTTTTGCCTTTCTAATTATACCAATGTATATAGTATAGACTGCGACTATAGTAACCATACAGAGACAGATATAATACAGTTTTTATGTCAGGAGTCCAGGTAGACAAATGTGTGTTTACCTTATTACTGCTTTTCTGATCATTTTCAGATCCCTTTTTAAATACCACTTAAATTAAGGTATCATATCCCGATAGTTGCACACACAAACACATAAACAAAAGTCACAGTTTTATTCACAAACACAAGAATAAACTCTATGACACTTAAAGAAGATTTTGAAACTCTTTTCTCTATTTCTCATAAATGTCATATGTTTTCAGTGATACACAAAGTACATGTTGCTTAAAACAGTGATTGTATCATTCACTCCAGCACACTTGTGTTAACTTAATGTGCTTTCAGGACAACTGCACTTTTAAGAGCACTTAATGTACATCAACACTTTCCCTGAGTGACAGAAGAGCAGTGCAGATAACAATGAACTGTTTTTGGGTCATACTGAAGACAAACCTGCACATCCATGTGCTCATCCTACAGTGAAGCTTTATTTGGGCTTCTCTGTTGTTGTGTTTATTGGGTTAGTTGTTCACCGGGGGAATAAAAAGATTGAGTTATAGGCTGCAGGCTTTTATTATGTACATATGTGCTCCATTTCTTCTCATAACTCTAAAACAACCCTGCAAACAGGTGTAATACGATAACACACTCAGAAAGGTTTCACTAATATGTGACATTAGTCTTGTGATGGGCCATGACTGTCAATTATAATTCTTAAAGCTGAAGTGTTTGGTTTGGGGATGACTTGCTCTAGGTGACTGTTCTTTATTCATCACTCTGTAACGGCTTGATGATTGTTGTCATTTAACTGTGATTAGAAGAGTTAAGCATTTATTTAGTTGGTGAATGGAAATCTGCAAAATAAATAATGTATGTGTGAAGCATTTAGATGACGGCAAAACTTCCCTCATACACTGACAGTGAACGTGCACTTTTATGCAGTAATTCACATCGATTGGCCGCTGGAATGGGATTTTTCCATCACTCTCTCTGCTAGGTATGGGTCCAATGAAATTTCTCACACGATAAAGGGTTGTTTACCCCAAAATGTCATTCATCATTTAGTCGTATTGATTTAAACCTGTTAACTTTTCTTCTAAAAGTGTAATTTACAGAATGTAAGAGATGTAGAGTAGGGGAGGCATGGGATGTTATAACACGGTGTGTGTTGTCAGTTTAATCCATTAGAAAATAGTCACTTGGTTTTCTTATACAAAAAAATACAAATTTCTTATGGTTAAGTATTTAATGGTAAATGAAAGAACTTCTATTATCACTCTCAACAACAATCTCTTCATCATTCACACACACTTTCAATACACTTGTAAATAGATAGCAGACTGGAGGATTATTACATTCCTTTGCACCTCTACTGGACAAAGATGGCACACCATAGAAATGTGCATAAAAATTTATGCAAAGCACAGGGCAAAAGACAGGATCCAAGTACAACATTCATTTGTATTAATCCACCACTAGGTTACGACTAGACCCCGAAGCCGTTTGTTTTGAGAATAATGGCTGGCTGATTAAGTTATTGGCTGGCTAGCCGGCTCAGCCGAAACCTAAATGGCTGCTGCAGCCGCCAAACTTTTCATAGCTGCAAATGGCTGAAGCTGCCACATGTCTACAGATGTCTACGTTATACTGATTAACAGTGTTGGGAAAATTACTTACAAAGTGTAATACATTACATATTACAAATTACTGTAATTTCAAAGTAATTAGTCACATTACAATATTACTGTCTCTGTAATGAGTAACATTACTTTTGAGTTACTTTCATCAAAATAACAGAAGTATGACTAGGCATTAAAAAATGTTAAAATGTAGTTTATCGATGCTTATAAATCTAGAAGTTATGTGTTTGCCCTCGAGCTTTGAATAGGCACAGTGAAGACTTATGGCAAAATACAATAACTGTCAGAATTATAAACGTAGACAAATGATCTGGTAAAAGTATGGTAAATTATGGTACACATAACCAAACACAATAGAGCTAGAGCCCACTATAATGCTACCTATAGACTAATAACATGGCAAAACATGCAATCTCTTTTAATTTCTATTCTTTAATTCACTTTTAATTCAGAGCCACAGCACAAACCTGGCATGCACTGGGTTGAATGAATGAATGAATATAGGTTCCCATACAAAGGCTGGTAAAAACTTTTAACATTGATGTTTAAAGTCTACACTAATTTTACGTTGTAGTTTTGGTTGCTGTTTGTAATAAAACTGTAGATAGCATAGCAATAGCCTAGCAATCTATGTATCTGGACTGTAACCATAGCAACGTTAGCTTACCTTGTCATTGCTGGTGTGATATGGATTTTACTGGCAAGCTTTTTAAAAGTCTCTTTACTTCTGGGGTTCAAGCAGCACAGGAGACCGATAGAAACTTTCTGTTGGTTTTACTTAGTGCTCTCATTCGCAGAATTATGCGTGTGCTGCGCTACCGGACCTGATTGCGACCACTTTAGTCAATGTTATGCCGCGCGCGGACTTCCCAGAAGCGGCTCTTATAAAAAACGCGTCTATATTTGACTTCACCGATTCCAAATCGCAGTTCCAATACAAAATTAAAGTAAAAATGAACATACTGCATACAGCACCCGGAAACAGACATACAAACGTTATTTTACCCGCAGCTTTTTCCTGTGTGGATGCTGGTCGCGCGCATTGGTCAAAAATAAAAATAACACGGTCTATTTTTGAAATGCATTGTTGTGACGCGCACGTTACTAATGCTTCGCTTCTTCTGTACGGAAAACGGGCAATTTTAATTTCCCAATCTGAAGACTGCAGCCTCCGGAGATCGCATTTTTACGCTGCCTACGTCATCAACACTGTCTTATTTCAAAATATCAACAATTATAAAGTTTATTCTTATTATAAGTTAATCGTAAATTGTTTTAATATGCGTATGGCTTGCGAATGTAATGCTCAGTTAACTTAAATAAACCAGGCTTGATGACGTATGCAGCCTGCATATGCGACCTCCACAGGTTGCAAGTTGCAACCCCTCTGTGTATTGTAGCAACGAGCGAGCACAAGACTGTGCTGTTATGAAACCAATCGGAAAATGGATCTCGTGTATTGTTTATATATTTCGTATGTGTATGTCTCTATGTGATAGAATTATTATTTGATTGCAAATAATTCTAGACGGCTCAGCCAAACTTTATCAGCTGGCGGCTCAATTTGGCTTAGGAAATTATTGGCTGATGGCGGCTGAACTTCTAAATGGCGCAAATGGCGGCGCCTGGCGGCGGCTTCGGGGTCTAGTTACGACTGTCCACCACTAGGCTACGACTGCCCACCATTAGACTACGATTGCCCACCACAAGTTTACAACTGCCCACCACTAGGCTATGACTGCCCACCACTAGGTTAGGACTTCCCACCACTGAACTATGTCTGTCCACCACTAGACTACACTGTCCACCACTAGGATACAAGTGCCCACTACTAGGTTATGACTGCCCACCACTAGACTACAGCTGCCCACCACAAGGCTATGACTGCCCACCACTAGGCTATAACTGCCCATCACTAGGCAATGACTGCCCATCACTAGGCTACAAGTGCCCATCACTAGGTTATGACTGCCCACCACTAGGCTACGACTGCCCACCACTAGGCTACGACTGCATATCACTAGGCTATGACTGCCCATCACTAGGCTATGACTGTCCACCACTAGGTTATGACTGCCCACCACTAGGCTATGACTGCCCACCACTAGGCTACGACTGCATATCACTAGGCTATGACTGCCCACCACTAGGCTATGACTGTCCACCACTAAGCCACCACTAGGCTATGAGTGCACACCCCTAGGCTATGAGTGCCCACCACTAGGCTATGACTATCCACCACTAAGCCACCACAAGGCTATGACTGCCCACCACTAGGCTACAACTGCCCCCCACTAGGCTATAACTGCCTATCACTAGGCAATGACTGCCCATCACTAGGCTACAAGTGCCCCCCACTAGGTTATGACTGCCCACCACTAGGCTATAACTGCCCATCACTAGGCTATAACTGCCCACCACTAGGCTATAACTGCCCATCACTAGGCTATGACTGCCCACCACTAGGCTATAACTGCCCATCACTAGGCTATGACTGCCCACCACTAGGCTATAACTGCCCATCACTAGGCAATGACTGCCCACCACTAGGCTATAACTGCCCATCACTAGGCTATGACTGCCCACCACTAGGCTACAAGTGCCCATCACTAGGCAATGATTGCCCACCACTAGGCTATAACTGCCCATCACTAGGCTATGACTGCCCACCACTAGGCTATAACTGCCCATCACTAGGCAATGACTGCCCACCACTAGGCTATAACTGCCCATCACTAGGCTATGACTGCCCACCACTAGGCTACAAGTGCCTATCACTAGGCAATGACTGCCCACCACTAGGCTATAACTGCCCATCACTAGGCTATGACTGCCCACCACTAGGCTATAACTGCCCATCACTAGGCAATGACTGCCCACCACTAGGCTATAACTGCCCATCACTAGGCTATGACTGCCCACCACTAGGCTACAAGTGCCCATCACTAGGCTATGACTGCCCACCACTAGGCTATAACTGCCCATTACTAGGCAATGACTGCCCATCACTAGGCTACAAGTGCCCATCACTAGGTTATGACTGCCCATCACTAGGCTACAAGTGCCCATCACTAGGTTATGACTGCCCATCACTAGGCTACGACTGCATATCACTAGGCTACGACTGCATATCACTAGGCTATGACTGCCCACCACTAGGCTATGACTGCCCACCACTAAGCCACCACTAGGCTATGAGTGCCCACCACTAGGCTATGACTATCCACCACTAAGCCACCACAAGGCTATGACTGCCCACCACTAGGCTACAATGGCCCAACACTAGGCTATGACTGCCCACCACTAGGCTATGACTGCCCACCACTAAGCTACAACTGTCCACCACAAGGCTTTGACTGCCCACCACTAGACTATGTCTGTCCACTACAAGGCTACGACTGTCCATCACTAAGCTACAACTGTCCACTACCAGGCAAAGGCTGTCCACCACTAGGGTTAGGGTTTTTTATGTTCACCTAACTTTACAGCTTGATGTCAGTCCAAAATTGTTTTTTGATGTCCACCTTACATTACGGCTTGACGTTAGACCGAAGTTGGTTTTTCATGTCAACCTATTGTTACAGCTCGAAGTCAATCCAACATTTGTTTGTGACATCCTCCGGACATTACATCTAGAAAGCAGAAATGAATCAGGTGAATACTCAGCAGCGGGGTCCACATGCTTTCTTGAATTTCTTGAAATAGTTTTAAAAATCATTAACACTCATCTGATATGAAATGTTTCTGACATCATGTATGATAAGTTTATCTCATCAGTGCAGTCTGTAAGTTGTGAACTGATGTCTAAGTTGAATGTTTTTCTTGCTTTCACACAGAGGATTGTGCCACCGTCCTCCTGGCCTGCCTTTACTGCCACTTCTTTGAATTCATAGCCCTGCTGCCCGATGCCTGTGAGAGAGCCTTTCACCGCTGCTTTCCCTCCTACATGTATTACATCACCTCCACTGAGCAGAACAAATCCAAAGACTGCTGCAACTGGAACCTGGATTGCGACTGCAGTGTGATGAACTCTTGCCATGAGACCAGCGAGTTACTTGAGCTGGCTATGGAGATCTCAGAGGTCTGCTACCGCTAACAGTCTCATAACTCAATCACATACCTGAAGGTTAACCTGTATGATGAGTACAGGATATGCACTCAAACAGATCAGATCTAGTGAATGTTACTAAAATACTTATCTGACACACACGCACACATTGTTGAATGAGTGTCTGTGCACAGTAAACGCATGCAATGTAATACATGTCATTTGCATGTCCTCATATGTTTAAGAGCAGATAAATACAGACCCCAATTTTTTTATATCTTATCAATTTCACAATCTTCAAAAAGGTTAGCTTTGAAAATTGCTTAAAGCTGCAGTCGGCAAGATATTTTTTATCACATTTACTGAAACGACACTATGCTCTGGTAGAACAACAATTAGACTGTTTAAGAAAAAAATCTGCGCTTCTAGCTCCACCTAGAGCCTGTTGTTTGGTTTGCAAAAATCCACTGCTCCCGGTTCATCTGGTCGCAGGGCTGTTTAAAATCTGCCTGTCAATCACAGTTCCTGCAGGCGCCACAGATCCCCCCTTGCACGTGTTACAATATCGCATGCCTCCGCCTGAAGTTCACAGGTGTGTTGGATTGAATGCAGAGTGATGGTGGACAGAACATTCACTAACAAACTTCCGATTCCTGGGTTAAGTTGGATGCAGAGCTTGCCACATGTCTTCTCGACAGGTAATTGTGCTTTATCAACCATTGATTGTATTTCGCAGTCTTATGTAAGGAATCTAAGTATTCTTGCTAAGTATTCATTCACAAAATACTGGTGCACACGCACTGACGAGGACGAGCTCGAAGGGAGGTTGCTCGGTGGTAGTGTGGGAGGGGCATGAAAATTGTAAACATTCAAAATCATCCCAATCCTCCAGAGTTGCCCACCGCAGCTTTAAAATTAGTAAACCTTTGCGCTCTCTGTAGGCAAATATGGCAGCCACTTCATGACCGTCAAATGTTATTTCTCTAGTAGCCTTGGAACTTGTTTATTGTTTACAAAACTTGTTGTAAAGTTACAAAGTAAACATCATCACAATGGCATAGTTTTGAATAAAAAATTTTCATCTAGAAGCCAAAAATGTGCTTAATATCAAGCATTGCATCAGTTCGGGCCGGTCACGTCAGTCAAGGTTTCTGATGTGTACCAGTCCAGTTTTTGCAGGTTTTTTTGTGTAAATCTGCATTCGTTTAGGCACCTTTCTATTGTTGCATGGTTGCACAATGAATTGAAATCCCCCCTCTATTCCCAGGTCTACTTATGAATTAATCTGGTCTGTCTTGTGATTGTCTTCAGTGATAGCAGTAATTGTAATCATCTTCATGTGTCTTTTGCTTGTTTACATCCTGTTCAATTTTGTGTATTTAATGCATTATTACACAAGGAGGTTTTGACTTGCTGCTGTCCTCAGTTTGTTTAGACTTTGTCCAGTATTAACTGAATGCATTCCCATTGAATAAAAACTAAATTGATTTACTATTATAACACGCCTATCTGTACATTCAATTACAGATAAATCTGCCCTTTGCAATGGTGGAGCGATTTGTTTGGTATTTTAATCAGATTCCTGTTTAATAATCCTCAGTGGTTCTCAAACTTTTTCAGCGTGCGGCCCACCCAAAGAAAATTTATGACAAGAAACTGTTTTAAAACTCAACTTGTGATTAAACAAAACATATTCAATGATACGAAGTAGTACAGAGCCCCTAAGGGGACATGGAGCAAAAATTCAAGTAGGTCCGGAAAACTTTATTTAAATCATTTGTTTATATAACAAATCACCACAAATAGTTTGGGAAAAACATAAGTGTATTTTGCATTTAAAGTAAAAAAATTTTTTTAAACAAACACAAGAAATATGCCAAAAGTAACCAGGTGCAAAATACAGAGCAACCTAATTAGAGAAATGGCACAGTTTGTTCTCCATCCGATGCAAAAACCATCTCAATGAATTACGGTGAAATGCCACTACATCCAAAAGCCAGGGGGCGCTCTCGGGCAGAAACTTAATGCGCTGCAGACGAAGAACCAGACACACGCAGATCCAGGAAATGTCTTAAGGATATATTTATATTGCTGTTCTTCAAACTTTTTCAGGTATTTTCATGATAATAAAGAATATGCATAAAGATTATGTTTGACGAGTGTTGCTTTTTCAAATGCATGTTTTAAACGACTCAAACCAACAGTGATTTCAGATTGATAAGGACTTACTGATCAAAAGCCGTAGTACATGAAGTAGCTGTGCATAATATCTGGGTGTGATGGCTACAGCGTCACACAGAAAATTTGTAAATAATTCATTTTATTTTCGGACCAGGAATACTCTTAAATCTAAAAAGAAAAAAAAACTACACGAATGATTTACAAGTTTAATATGCATTTGTAAAGTAGCAAATGCACACATTTAATCAATCACATAGAAATTAATGCACTTGTAATATGAAGTGGACGCGGGTCCGGATCAAGTTCCCGTCGGGTCCGGATCCGGACTTTGAGAACCCCTGCCTTAGGGGCTCGGTAAAGTAGTGCTGTTGGTTAGTAGTCTTATTTTTTTAGGTTTAATTGCACAAAATTCATGATAAATTAATTTATTTTATAAAATGTCATAAAATTGGGCCCCCCTGGCACCATCTCGGAGCCCCCTGTTTGAGAACCACTGCTGTACATATTTCCCATTGTTTACTCATTCGAATTTATTTGCACTTTTCACAACCGTGTGCTGTTGTTGTTAAGCAGGAAAACAGTACAGACAGAAAATCAATAATTCTGAAATAAACACACCATAAATAGTATTGTTGCGAATCATTCCTAAAATATACATTAGCGATACTAACTGTACTTAAAATTGTGGTATTGTAATCCGACCGTTATATTCATAGCACTATTAAGCATGTGTGTCAAATTTTTCATAAGATGTATATTAGCAACTGCAAAAATAATTCCTGGTACCTGACCTATTTATAGTTAACTCAGCAGTTCCACCCCTCGCTGACACTTCATCGCTCTCTTTAGTTTTACACACGGCACAAATACAGAAGGCAAGCGACCAACTTTAACCCATTCAAATTATGTCCCACAATAAAGAAATGTGTAACACAGTCTCAGATCATGTGACAGAATTCAGATTAATCCATTCAGATTGTACATGGAGCAGATGCACTACGGACTGTTTAGATGTGGAAGGGCAGCTGTCAGATGCCAAACTGTGAGTATATAAAAAATACAGCAAACAGTCATATCACTGCAACATTACTGATGGTAAAAATGTCACGGCTTAGACCTGCTTGCCAGTCAATGGAATTCAATTATTTTAAAATAAAAAAAATATGATAAAGGAACACATTTGCATCATTTACTCTGTCAGGTTTTCCTTGAACTTTTTTAAATCTTAAACTTATATTTGTGAGCGGGTTGCTTCATGCCGAAATGCTTTTCTATTTAAGGAATTGACCTTATAGTATGTAAGCATGGTCATACAGCATGTACAGTATGTACAGTGTGGTGGCTGAGTGATCTTATCATCATAGTAAAGATATCACATAAAGTGACAGGGATTAGTTGTCACTAACAGTCAATATTTCTATGATTAGACTTTTTTAAGATGTAAAATAAATCTCACTTTTTGTAAGTGTGAGCAAAAATGTTTTTGGGGTGTGTCCTTTTAAGTGCAAATGAGCTGAAGAAATGCAAACATTGATCACAATGATGGTGGTTTGTTGAATTTGAAACTCAATTGTGATGTCAATTATTTTCTCTTTCTCTCTGCACTAAATGGCAGTGCCGTGGTTGGATAGTGCAGATTAAGGGGTGGTAATATTATAATAAGATCCCCTTCTGACATCACATTTTTTCACGTGCTTGCATAGAATGGTTTATCAAAACAAAATAACTGGGTTGATCTTTCTCATATTTTCTAGGTTGATAGAAGCACTGGGGACACAATTATAGCACTTAAAGGTGCATTGTGTAACTTTAAGATGAATCTAACGACAGAAATGCAATATAATCTACATAACTATATTATGAGTGGTGTTTAAAGACCTTTGATAATGAACTATTATGTGTTTATTACCTTAGAATGAGCCGTTTTATCTACATACACTGCGGGTCCTCTTACATGCAAGTCGCCATTTTGTGCCGCCATGTTTCTACAGTAGCCCTAAATGGACAAACTAGTGTAGAGTGCGTTTTGTCACTACTGTATTTTGTCATAGACAACAACATGTTTGTCCTATGGTGACTACCGTAGCTTCTCTATGCATTTCGGTGAAAAGTGGACTGAGCGGTTGGTTGCAATTCACAATCTCACTGCTAGATGCCGCTTAAATCTACACACTGCACCTTTAAACATGGAAAAAGTCAGATTTTCATGATATGTCCCCTTTTAGTTTCTGTACAGGAAACATACTGTATCAAAAACATGGCACTTTGCCACGTATTCATCAATGTTAAAACACTGAATAAAGTGTGGATAATTTGGGCCCACAGTTATGAGTCTTCCACAGAACATGGAGTTACTTGGACAGTGGTCAGCCCTATCATCTTCACCTATCGAATCATTCAGTGCGAAAGGTTACTGGACGCAAGCAACGATACCTTACTGTTTGGTCACGTCTCCAATCCTACAGAAGCCCTTAAGGACGACACTAAAGGAGTAAAACGATTCATCGTAATCGACGAACAAGTTAACGACCTTTACGGCTCGCAGGTTGCAGCGTACTTTGAAGCGAGACGAGTGATTTACAAGATCCTACCACTGCCTATGACTGAGGAGAACAAGTCTATGCTGCTGGTGAGCAGAATCTTGGAGGAGGTTCACAAGTTTGGTATCGATCGTCGTACGGAGCCCATCATTGCTATTGGTGGTGGGGTGTGTTTAGATATCGTGGGACTGGCAGCATCTCTGTATAGGAGACGTACTCCATATGTTCGTGTTCCCACTACTCTTTTGGCTTATATTGATGCCAGCGTGGGGGCAAAAAATGGAGCCAACTTTGCCAATTGTAAAAACAAGCTCGGGTCGTACGTCCCCCCTGTGGCGACGTTACTGGACAGAACTTTCCTGTTAACGCTACCACGCCGCCATATTTCTAATGGACTGGCCGAGATGTTAAAGGTACTGCATGGGTGAAACTTCAACTTTTTAGTCAGTTTCATGAAAAATATAAACATTAATTCACAACACAGCACAAAGTATCATGAACCCAGACACCAGTCGACTCCGGGACGGATCTGCTCCGAAGTCAGTAGTTCCAGTGCAGCTCCAGTGCGAAAGTAAAAGTGACAAGCTTGTCAAGTATACTCAAAATGTGACCTCTGCATTTAACCCATCCCAGTGAGACGTGAACACACCCGGAGCAGTGGACAGCTATCCCAACACCCAGGGTCAATCAGGGTAAGGTACCTTGCTACAATCCGCCGGCCAAGAGACTCGAACCTGCAACTCTCGGGTTACAAGCTCGACTGTCTAACCACTAGACTTCAACTGCGGATCTGGCCCAGAGTTGTCTGCTGTCTGGGAATTTTTGTCTTACATGGCATTTCATGTTTGTTATTAACTAAAACTTTATTTAATCTATTACAAAGAAATAGTTAGAGGTTTGTTTGTTTTAACACGATTAAAGACAGTTATGACCTAAGTGATATTTACTTGAAAGATTTCAGCAGCGATCACTTAACATGTCTGATTTAGCCCTGGTTTCACCAATACCAGTGATCTTCCACAGATGGCGCTGATGAAACACAAAGGACTGTTTGAACTTTTGGAGAACGAGGGCCAACGTTTGTTGGACACCAGTTTCCAAGCATCAGACACCACAGAAAAAGTGCATAAAGATCCAGCGAGCGTCTCTACTAGACTGGCCATAGAAAGCATGCTGGAGGAACTCGCTCCGAACCTGTGGGAAGATGAACTGGACAGACTGGTGGACTTTGGTCATGTCATCAGCCCGGAGCTTGAAATGGTTCTTTAAATTAGGATTCACAAAAACGTTCCAGGTTTAATACAGGTTAAATTCTTTTGACAGCAAACAGTGATATGCTGCTGATTACCACAACATGGGGAATGGTTGGGTTAAATTACAATACAGAGTTTCGAAAGCCACAATGCTCTACACATGTTAATATACTGTACTGCAACTCTACGTTCACACCGCGGCAGATTTAAGTCGCGTTTTGGGAGTCTTGAGCGATCTGAGCGTCAATCAGAAAGTTGAAAGAAACTCAACTTTATGGAAATGAGCTATGACGCAGTTCAGCGGCAAGCAGCGGCAAAACACCAGCAACCAATCGGGATATAGCCTTAGACGTTCTCCGCTGATTTCAGAGAAATATATGATGTAAACTTTCTCTCCTACCAAAACATTAGTTCAGAGCGCCCAAAGCATCAACAAGCTTCCCCGTCCTTTTTGACAAGCGTCCTTCTTTGGACGCCCAAGTCTGCGGCGGTGTGAACGTACAGTAACTGCGCATTTACACGTGGCGTAAGCATTAACGCTTCCCATTCACTTTTAATGGTTGATGTCATGCGTTGCCGAACTGAATTGTGGATCCGTTGGCGCCGTGTCAGTGCTGTTGCTCGCGACAGAGGTTGAACATTTCTAAACTTTTCAAGCAGCAACGCGTGCGTCAGCCAATCAGATTCCCTTATGCAAATAACCTAGGCAGAGCTAGCCAGCTACGTTTATGGAAGACCGGAGCATGTGTAGCGGCTACTGTGATTGGCTGTTGGCCAAGCTTCAGACAAGCCTTCCGTTAAGCGTTAACGCTTAAGGGCTTGTTATAATGGTGGGTAGGGTTAGGGTTAGCCGCGTTGGTTTTCATTTATACTTTTGTGTCGTCGTCCGCGTCGACGTGCAAACACGTGCGCAGACCGCTGGTAGGCAGTAACCACGCGTGTAACCACAGTAGCAGCGCGACCGTCAAAGAATAAGAAGCTTAGCAAGTTAACCCACAAACGGAGAAGAAACAGCAACTTGTTGTGTATGATTTGAAAAGACCAGCAATGATGGAAGTAAATAAACAGCGACTTTTGTTTCAGTTTGAGTTAAATTACTCCTCAACTTGGCTCATCTTTGTTTTCAACGTCGCAAACAGAAATACCTTTGACGCCGGGGTTCTGATGAACCAAGCACAGCGCTTGCGGTCCGCCTAGAACTGACGCGCTGTTAAATTGTTTGTGATGTGCACGTCAGGCTACGCAGAGCTACGCACAGGCTACGGATGCTGTGCGGAACTTACGCACGACTATAAATTGGGCTTAACGCCCCGTGTCAATGCGCCGTAAGGCTTCTTTAACTCTTTCACCGCCATTGACGAGATATCTCGTCAATTAAAGCAACACTATGTAGTTTTTTTACCTTTAAATGATGTCTCTAAAATTATTTTAGTGATAGAACAACTTTTAACTGGACAAATTTTACTGTTGCTGCAACCTGAGCAGCCTCCTAGCTGCTACAAGCACACTCTGAAAGTGGCGGTGGAGGGTAGGAAACACAGCTCTGCCCCTCCCCCTGCCTGCAGAAGAGTGTCTGATACCAGGCACTGTTGCGCTTTTCAACCACATGGGGGAGCTGTAAGTCATTTTTACATGGAAACTACATAGTGTTGCTTTAAGAGAAAACGCTTCCCCGCCAATGACAAGATTTTCTGTCTTTCTGCAATACCGCTATTATCCACCGCAACTTTTTAAACCCGGAAGTATTGCCCCATAGAGACAGAGCGCAGCGCGTCATAACCTGAAAACCACGCCCACCGGGGGGGGGGGACAATCCAACCGTCTCCATTGACTTTGTATTGCGAGAGGCTGCCTCCTTGTCATTTCTGAAATTATTGTTTTTAAACCATCTGATTCTGTGACTATTGCCAATCCAAATCTTGGTGTATTATCATCATATGTTAAGCAACATGTAAAAAATTTGGGTGTGGTATTTGATGAACATATGAAATTTGAGAGACAGATTAATACTGTAGTCAAATCTTCTTTTTTTCAACTGCGGCTTCTATCTAAAGCAAAAACCTTTCTTTCTTTTAAAAATCTTGAGAAGGTGATTCATGCGTTCATTACCTCTAGATTAGACTATTGTAACTCATTGTATGCTGGGATTAGTCAAACAGCTCTATCTCGATTACAACTGGTTCAGAATGCGGCAGCCAGACTTCTGACTAAAACTCATAAACGGGAGCATATCACTCCAATATTACAGTCCTTACATTGGCTGCCTGTGCGATACAGAGTGGATTTTAAAATTTTATTAATTGTGTTTAAGTCGCTAAATGGGCTGGCCCCCTCTTACATATCTGATCTATTGATTGAACAAAGTGACACAAGATCTCTCCGGTCTTCCAATCAGAGACTCTTGACTATTCCTAAGACAAGGCTGAAATGCAGGGGTGATCGTGCTTTTACATCAATCGCTCCAAGACTTTGGAACAAGTTGCCCATCTCTATTAGACTGGCTCCCTCTGTGGCAAATTTTAAGTCACGACTAAAAACATACTTGTTTGATAAAGCTTTTATATCTGGTTGAGGTACTCTGTCTTTTCTTTTATCTTGTTTTATATTTTATATATTTTATTTTACATATTTTATTATTTTTAAATATTTTTATGGTTGATGTGTTTTACTTTATTTTGAGTTTTTTATCTCTTATTGTGCGAGTGTTTGGTGTATCTGTTGTAAAGCACATTGGTCAACCTGTGTTGTAGAAATGGTGCTATATAAATAAATTTGACATTGACATTTGACATTTCTGGCTTATAACAAAAAAAACGAATAATGCCTAAAAGCGGCTGTGTGACAATATGTACAGCTAACAAGCCAAAGAACCGAGAAATAAGTTTTTATAAGCTGTCGACCTAAAAAAACTAGCGTTTAAAGACACAAAAGTGGAAAACAGGCAACTTTTCATAGTACTCCTATTAGTAGAACCGCGTCCACTAGGGGGAAATGTAGTCGGCGATCCACTTTTTTCTCCTTAAAGGTTGGGTTTTACTGCTCGACAGCTTATAAAAACTTATTTCTGGGTTCTTTGGCTTGTTAGCTGTACATATTGTCACACAGCAGCTTTTAGGCATTATTCGGTTTTTTGTTATAAGCCAGAAATGACAAGGAGGCAGCCTCTCGCAATACAATGTCAATGGAGACGGTTGGATTGTTTTCCCCCCCGGTGGGCGTGGTTTTCAAATTTGCATAACTGCGCTCTGTCTCTATGGCAAGCGGCTGCATGTCCGTGTCTGTTTTTAAGATCGCTCTGAATGGGATCTCTATGAAAAGTCCGTCACAAAAATGGAATTATCTCTGCTTTTTGCTCAAAATGTGGTGTTTTTGCAGAAACCTACCCATATTCAAAAGCTGATTACAAAAGAACCACTGAAGATAGGATGAAACGTTTTTTTTTGTTGTTGTTTGAAAGCAGAGGGTCTGTTCTTTCATTTGGTATATTTTATGTTTATATATTTAAAGAAGAACATTTTCTGGAAGGCATTAAACTTTGGTGAAAATCATGAAAAACGCTGGCGCTGGCTGGCAACTTTTTTTTAAAACGCTGGCGGTGAAAGAGTTAAACTAAGATATGAATTATAAGCATGCAGCAGATCTTGTATTAAACCTGAAACACACCAGAGATAATATCTTAGAGATGATCTTTTCAAAGTCTGAATAACTCTTACTGTTTGTCTTAAATATAGAAAACACTTCCCACACTGCTGCATGGTGAAGCTGTGAACATAGACATGGCCTTCATGATCTATGTGGCCCATGAAAAAGGATTTCTGACAGTAGAGGAGAAAAGTCGTATCATTGTCTGTATGAAGGGTCTAGAGCTCCCTGTATGGCATACAGACTGCACGCTGGGTTTAATCCAGAAATCTCTTAATGAACGATTGAAGCATTCTGCTGGACGTCTGAGGATGCCTTTACCTACGGGACTGGGCAAAGCAAGTAGGTGGAATATTAAACATAACATATCTTTGCTGAAAGAATGAATGTTTGCAGCTGAATGTAGTTGATAAAGAGAATTGTGCACCATGATCTCTCATAGATTAGGATTTCTCATAGGCTTTATGTAAAATAGTTATCAATTTTGTCTCAGACATTACATTTCTTAGCAGAAATAAATAAAACAAATGAGACGATTGAAGAGTTCAGATGCTAAACACTTAATCTCCACTTCAAGACAGTACATAGTTAATAGTTGCTAAATGACTAAGAATGCAACTAGGAACATTGCATATGATGAAAGTCAGAATATAAAAATAAAGAAACTGAACCACACATTAGGGGGCGCTGTGGGGGTAGATTAAGTGGATTTAAAGCGAAAGTATTTGATTAAAGAGCTCCTATGGTCCGATTCTAGGGCTGTCAAAATGGCTAAATAATAATAATACTATTGAAAATTACGTATGAAATTACGTTTGTAGAAAAACTATACCTGTGCCAAACAGATTAATTTCTGTTATTAGAAAACTACTAATTTTTTAATTATTTTGAAATAGATGACTTGCACTGAATATTACAGAAAAAGCTGTCAATAAGAGCCCAGATTAAATGTGAAGTCCTTCAATATTCTTTAAAATTCAGTCTAAAGTAAAACTTCAAGAAGCTTCTTGATAAAATGACACGAGTATGGTTTTGCAATTTCTAGGCAAAGGGTGACTGCACTTCAGATAATAATATATAACAGAGTTTGGATTTATTTTGGATGCTTTCAGTCTTCAACATAATTCCCACAGTTGCATTTGTGTTATGCCATAGTTTGGACAAGTTTATTATTATTCTGTTATGTGAAAAAAATATATAAATAAAGAATGAGTGAGTGTGTCCAAACTTTTGGCCTGTGCTATGAGTAAAAAAAGTACAGAACAAAAATGTTTAGCTTACGCGGAGTTAACAAAAAGCCGTTAATAAAGCAGACTCTGTGCTCTGTAATGTGCTGAAAAAGTCAAGTCGGCAGATGATCATCATGTTTATAATGTTTCACGCAGATATTGTTGATGAAAAACTTGCAAATCTAAATGCTCAAGACATGTGAAAGTCAAGAGTTCAGTCAGTTCACAATAATTGCAACTCTTTCATCCGCGGTGGTGCAGACTCTTTAGATACACAAAGTTAAAACCGGTTATTATTTAAAGCAGTTTTAATGTTGGTAAGCAATCAGCTGTATTGTGGCGCTTTGTATTTGTGTCGAACAGTTAGATTAAAATTATTTTAAACTTTAAAACTGCATTTAAGGGCAGATGATGCTAATTTTGTCATGTCAGTTATACTTTGAAGTTCAATTTCGGTTGATGCTCCAAAACCAAAAAAGGGCCACACAGCACTTTTAAAATCTATTGGTGTACGATCCTCTCGGACTCGGAATCCACGCTGTCTTTTTCTGCAACTTTTCAAATGAATAATGCAGGCATGCTCCACATAGTTGGCTGAGCCGCATACGCTATGAATAACAATCTGCGCCAGCTATGTCATCATCATTATGTTGCATGAGCGTCCTGACACACGTAAAATTCAAATGCACAGTTTTACGTTCGAATATGCATCATTTTTTTTAATTCAACAAATATTCGAAATTTTAATTTTAATTTGACAGCCCTATCCGATTCACGATTTTACATTTCCTTTGATTTGTAAGTGTGTATTAGTACATGTTAACAATATGCAAAAGGTACAAACCCCAAAATAAACTATGACGTGAGTTATCGTCTCCAACGTAAATCTCTTTTCCTGGACTACAACAAACACGGATTGTAGACAACAATTTACTTCCTGGGCCTGTTGACGTGGACACCATGGGCATTAGCATAATTTCTCCTGCTTCAGACTCTCAGCCTGTAAGTTAACTCCTGTCTGCATTGCATTGTGAGCGAATCTTTCAAACATGGTAAGGAGCGTCATATTTCTGGCTGACGTCAAAGGTATTCAGGCCAATCACAACGTACAGATTAGCTGGCCAATCAGGGACACAGAGCTTTTCAAATCGATGAGCTGTGTGTTATGTGTAAAATAATGTTTTTTTAACCATAAACCACGCAAACACATTATGTTATACCAAATACAAAAAATAACTGTGTTTTTAGTAATGAAATATGTGCACTTTAAGATATAATACATGCCAAGAGCATTCGGTCAATATCATGATCGCATTTTTTGACGGAGGTTGTGTTTAGCGGCTTGCATCTGAGCTCCTCAATTGTTAATGCATAGTGGATATAAAAATGAATTAGGATAGTGTTGCACATCTAAATAATGTTTTAAGAAACACTTAAGTTAATATTGAAATCTTGGGACTTTTATCTTGGAGTTTTTGATATCAACAAATTTGCTTCATAATTGATTCTTCATGTGAATTTACAGGTGCAGTAAGTTTAAAGATGTCATCTTATAGGTGTTAATGTATAGATTGATTTCATGAAATTGAAACATGCTGTAGTTTAGGTGTTATTTCCTACAGTTTGTTTTTGTCACACCCCGCAGGAATCTTCAATGATATCGAAGACAGCATATTGTGCCAAGCATTCAAAAAATGGTGCGATGAGCAGAGAGCTGAGTACTAAACATAAATACACAATATTACTGAGATTATTGACAATAAACATCTGAAAATCAAATCGAGAACGTCTCTGATACTTCAGCTTATGCAAAATAAAACACCAGAAATTGTAAAAAGCACTCAATATTATTTTAATGGACACTTTCATTCCTCATACACTTTAACCCATCAGTGAAACAGACACAATTGACAATCTACTTATTCCTTCACAATTAAAAAAAAAACGTTCTGAATGAAAGGTGAAGAGTGGGCTGACTTCCATTTATCTGAAGTTAATTCTTTAATAGGAAATTCAACCAAAAATGACAACACACAAGTCTTTTTCATAAATAAAGTTTGGTTAAGCTTTAGAAACAAACATAATACAAAAGTATAACAAAAAATCAGTCAAGAAAACCCAACACTTATAAAAGTCATCAGATGAGTTTGTATTTGTTATTAAAAGACATTCAGTTGTAGTTTTTTAGGGAAGCTTTTAGACGCATTCATACAGGAGCTTTGTGCTTGACCTCTTACCTGATTGTCTGAATTATTGCTCAGAAACAAACTACAGTAACAGACCGTTTACCCTAAATCTACAAGAAGATACATAAGAGCTTCACTACATATTCAGACACTTTCACTTAGAATTTGGCAATGGTTTAGTAGTCAACACTATCATTACACTTTCAGTAGTTTCTAGTAGCCGTAATACACACTGGTCTTGACAGCCTGGCATGTTTTGTTGTGCTGTAAGAACACATGTTAAGTCTTGAAATCACACAACCAAACTACAAAATCCCATATACAGTACTTCACTCCAGGATTGACTACAGTCCAAGTCTAAAATATACATGACCAACACATCTTCGTTTATAGGAACAGTTCAGTCCTGCCATTATTTTCTCAACCTCATGTGATCACACACATACTTTAAACAAATAACAATATAATAGTATTGCATGGATTTTAGACTTTACAACAATATTCTGTGTAACATCTGTGATGGATGCAAGTCCTAACACAACACATGAGGTTGAATATAAAAGATGACTTAAACATTTCTAGGTGAACTATTTCTGTAAGTAACAGGTTTGTATTGTAAGGCACTTTACAACGGTCCGACTCGGCCTTCGTAATCTTTCAGCGTGATTTCTAAAGCGAAAATAACCTTTGCATAGGTCTATGAAACAAAACATACAGTACAGTAATCCATGCACTTACATGATAGTGGCAGACATTAAATGCTTTTCAAAAGCCATAAACAACATCTCAGTACCTCTGCTACAGTTTTATAACAGTAGAAATATACAGTAACAGCACAGCTTATACATACATACACATACAGTCACTTTTACACTAAAGTATGTAAGCAAAACCCAAACCAGTGTTCAAATAATACAATAATACATTGTTATCTTTTTTTGTTGTTGAGGTTTTCAAGGTATAAGGGTTCTTCCAGTGTTCTGACAATACAAAAATCTTGTATCATTCTTTTTTTCTAAACAATCTCAAACCAGAAGATATAAAAGAAGAAGTAAGGAAATTTGTTTCAATGGATGGCATAGTACACATTAAGGCCGTAACATTTTAAATATCAAAGGATATATATATATATATACAGTAGATATGTTTTTAGGAATAATGGTTTAAAAAGTTATGTATACTTTATTTTTTCCTACTCAAATATTATTATTCCTTCAGTATATGCAGGTTGACATTCATCTGGATTATTTCATGTTTTGTGCGTTGAGGAGCTCTGCATTCACACCCATCTTCTGACTTCATTATTATAAACAAATATCTAAAGAAGCTTTGCACAAAAATACAGGCACTGCTTATAACCAAAGTCTGGTATCTCTGTCTATTCAATAACATTAACCATTTCAGACAATAAAGCAACAGCTTAAAGGTTTCGTCTATCTAGAGAGAATTTACTGCTTAGTATTGCTTTTGGCACATTTACCAGGACATCTTAAGTTGAATATGGCTAACATATTATTGAAAGCATCTCTACAGGTGCCCTGCAGTCTCTGGATCTAAAGATTATTTCAGTAAAATATCAACATGAAATGATTCCCATAATGAAACCAAACAAAATAACACTAAAAGAATATTGCCAAATCTGTTTCAGTTCACCTGCCAGCAAGACACATTTTGTTTAGACGTCTATGTGATGTGTGTGTTTCTGGAAGACTTTAGCAAAATGTCATTTAAACCATCCATGATGTGAATGACATTTTTATGTATTCATATTATGTTGTTCTAAACAAGTAAAACACAATGAATGTAAAATAATATTGTACATTTTATGGTGCGGTCATAACAGATGGAATGAAACGTTAAAGGACAAGTTCAGTATTTTAGACTTAAAGCCCTGTTTTCAGATTGTTTATGGTGAAATAGAACGGTTTTGACTGAAATTTCGACATTTGCGGCTGCCCTGAGAATTTTCGCGTGTTTGTGTTTCAGCTCAGACCTCTACAATGGGTTTAATGGTGCACTGGAACAATCCTTCCTAAAATCCATTAAACTTTCGTTTACAAAGACGTGAAACTCACCGAGTGGTCATGGGTGTTCACTGATATGCTCACACAAAAATCGCTGCAAAAGATGCTTTCCAACAGCTGTTTTAGCATTCGTTGTTAACTTGTGGACCTATTTCCCCAAACGCTTCACACCCGTACATTCTTCCGCTTAGAGCTTGAATAATAAACACTCCAGCCCAGGTGGTGGCGCTAATCCGCCTTTGCCAATTGCAAGAATAGAAACAAAGTTCCCGGCGCGGAGTAATACCGTACCTCACAGGACGTCTAATACAGTCAATGGAGTTGGTAAAAACTACGATAAAACCTGTTGGAATGCGTCTTTTGGAGCGATTTTTGTGTGAGCATACCAGTGAACACCCCTGACCACTCGGTGAGTTTCACGTCTTTGTAAACGAAAGTTTAATGCATTTTAGGAAGGATTGTTCCAGTGCACCATTAAACCCATTGTAGAGGTCTGAGCTGAAACACAAACACGCGAAAATTCTCAGGGCAGCCGAAAATGTCGAAATTTCAGTCAAAACCATTCTATTTGACCATAAACAATCTGAAAACAGGGCTTTAAGTCTAAAATACCGAACTTGTCCTTTAAGCGCGAGTGATTTACATGTTAAGTGAATGCAAAAAAGCTATAGACACGATTCATGCGAATGAAGTGGCGCAAATTACACGGCACAAATTGAGCGTATCGGATGTCTGATGTGCATAACGCGTGATGCTGCATTTACACCAGACGCCGTAGAGGCAGCAAGCGGGAGTGATTTCAATGTTAAGTCAATGTGAAGATGCGTTGACGCGCGTCTGGAGGTCCCGCAGCGCGGATGAGGCGTTTAGCGCGGTGCGGTAGACGCGTTTCCGCCTCATTCGCGTGTCTATGGTGCTTTTTGTGTATTTTGCGTTTGACGCGAATTTGCAGCTGACGCCACAGTTTAAAAATCTGAACTTTGGCGGATGTTCGCGCCAAGTTAACCAATCAGGAGCCTGCTTGCTGCTGTGGAGGCAGCCCCACCCAGAGTCACTCATTCAGCATGAAGGCTTGATATTGCCTATGAGCAGACACCCAGAGTTATACGACACAAGTTCTTAATTATATAGAGACAGGAATAAAAAGGACCTCGCTTGGAAGAGTGTCAGTGAGGACATTGGGCAACCTGGTAAGTTGTAAATACACATTTGTCTTTTGAGTCACGTGACGTTTATCGACCCACGCCGTTTATTTTTCCCCTACAGTAAGGTGACCAAATACAAACCGGTAACTCTCTTGATAAATGCACTATCAACATCAGCCATTCTGCAAACAGACAACTGCATAGCACTTGCCCCTCCCACAAGAAGTGGATTTTGCTTCTGACCCACGTCAAATGCTTGTGAATGCGTTCAAACTGTTCAAGCGGCAAACTAGGCGCGGTAGACGCGATTTTGACGCCTGAAACGCGGTTGGTGTAAATGCAGCATATTTCGCATAAATCACGCAAGTAAAAAAAAATCTACATTTTGGCGGAGATTCGCCCCCACCTCAACCAATCAGGAGCTTGCTCTAGTAGTGACGTGATCACGGTAGGTGGTGTAGGTGGAAATACGAAACAACAATGGGGGATCAAATCACGGTCACGGTATGTGGACACCCGGAGCTGTACATCTTCGTACTTTTATAAAAAAACGTAATAAAAAGGATTTTGCTTGAAAGGAAGTGAGTGAGGAGGTCGGACAATCTGGTAAGTTGTAAAAAATGCTCTTTACTCAATTTGAGCTATCTATATTTACATATTAAGACTACAAGCTAGCTAAAGCCGGTCAATGCAAAGATGCAATAGAAATCATGCGAATGATTGCGCCACTAATTTAGCATTTCAGGCATTTTACTTGCGTAACACATAATTCGCATGAATCGTAATTCGCAGTAGTGACGTGATTACAACGTTGCGAGCGGAGGCAGAAATATGAAACAACAATTGAGGACAAAATCGTTGTCGCTTTATGTGGACACCTGGATCTTTGTACTTTATAAAAACAAGATGAAAATGATCTTGCTTGGAAGAAAGTGAGTGAGGAGGTCGGACAATCTGGTAAATTGTAAAAAACGCTCTTTACTCAATTTGAGCTATATATATATATATATTTATATATATATATATATAGCAAATTGAGTGTATTCGCATCTGAATTTCACGCGTGAATGAAGTGAGTTAGCTCAAAATGTTCAAGCGTCCAACTACATGCGAATAACACGATTATTTCGCTTCATTCGCATCTGGAATGAACGCACAGTTATCCATACAACATAAGCTCATAGTGACATGCAATAAAAGGTCAAAACAAACATAACAGCCATAAGACTCAATACTCATATGGACTCATTTGTGAAACAGAAGTATGACAGTACTTCTGTTATTTGTATCTATTTTGAGCTTCATGAATATTGCATCGTCACCATGAACTGTACTGTAGTAGTCATTGTGTTTTTCTTTAAATTTTACTCAGATGGGTTTGAAACAACACGAGGCTGAGGAAAATAACTGAGGATTACTTTGAAAGCCTTGATGTATGTGTTTAGTACTGGGGCAGCTGGTTTGAGATGAGCACATAACTACTATAACTACTACATAAGTTTAATGCTTCAATTCCTTTACATGTATATATATTATATATATGAGAAATCTGTGCACTAATATGCTACTGTACAACCAGAAGAAATCAACATTCAAGTGCACTTTTATATTATAAGAATTTGGCTAAATCCTATTCTAGATGAACCTACATGTATGCAAAAGTTCATCAATCTTGTTATCACACTGACCTTGATTATTACTATGATATTAAGATCGGTTGAATTACTATAAAGAAAATAAAAACTGAAGGTTAGCACAATGATAACATACGAGTGTAAACAGAAAATAATTACTTTTCATCCGACACATAAGAAAGTTTGTTTTCTCTTTGTCTCATTAACCTGAAGTGCTGAACAATGGTTTTTGGTTGTGCTAACAAACGTGTTGGTTTTCCTCCATGCTGCTCTTACGGCTGCCATCAGTCGAGCCACCAGGTGAGACGGGTGATGAAGTGTCATCCATGAGTATGTCATTGAGTTTAGATGCGTGCGTTTTAGCGAGAAGGTCGTAAGGCCCTGCGTCACCTGAACCGTGGTTGTCGTTAAAGCTGATAGTACCGTCATTAAGGTCTAGGGTGCTGGTTCGGCCCATGTCTGGACAAGAAGAGGGGTGCGAGCGAGGGTACATATCCCTTGTGCAGTCACCCAGGGCCGGCTCCTGTTTTACAGACCTGGCTTTTAGATCTGATGGACAGAGAGTAGACGATCCTACAGCCAATCCATGTGCACGAGCCTGCATCTCCAGCTCCTGGATCAGAGCATTAAACATGAACAAAAAGAGAGAGGTCATCATCTCATAGCAGTGACTGCCTGCTACCCTAATAAGTTGACTGAACTCATTTGATTGAGTAAACTCGTTCCTCAATTCAATTAAGTAATGGGTCTCCAAAAAACTTATACATGTTAAGTTAACTTAACTTGGTGGCCACATAGACTGAACTTAAATGTGCAATTTGTAAGATATCACGAAATTTCGTTATATAGTCACGTTTTTTTTTTTATTCTTTTTTGTGATATTATCACGAATTTCCAAGTTTTTTCGTGAGCATATAACGAATTCCTGTTTTCGTGTGATTATCACGTATTGGTTACTGTTTTATCCTATTTTCTTACCATTGTTGCTTCGGACCCATAGTTCCAAACACAGCACTGAATCCCATTCATTTCAATGGTACCCAAATACACGTGCGGGCGTAACTGCATTTCTTTACATTTTAACTAATTTGCTGACATTTCGTGAATATAGCCAAAAGTGATATTTTATAAATTCAGCTGTAGGTAATGATTATCGTTAATAATAACTAGGGCTGGGCAAAAAAATCGATTTTTCGATTAATCGTTTTTTAAAACGTGGTCGATTAAAAATCGATTCTCAAAGAGCAGAATCGATTTTTTTTTCATATTTATTTCCGCAAAAGTTGAACGGAGGAATGGAAGCATTTTAGATTTTGCAAGCAAGACGTGTTGTGGCTTTTAATTTCTTTTTATTAATTACCCACTTGTAAACTGCTGTTCACTGTTCTTTTTTATTAATATAGTATGTGTATTAAATCTATATTCATTGAGTTAAATCGAGAATCGAGTATAAAAACCTACCTGAGAACCGGAATCGAAAATTTTACCGAGAATCGGAATCGAATCGATTTAATAGCTTGTGAATCGAAATCGAATCGATCTGGAACATCTGAATCGATACCCAGCCCTAATAATAACTAGTTTAATTCTTATATTTCAATAACAGTTGTGTGTGAGTAGTGATATGGAGAGTTTGGTTCCACGAAAAACTTCATTTTTAATAAAAATTAGTTACGGCCAAAATCAGTATCAGGTCAGTATTAAAAAGTAAATTATTAATATTACGCAAAATCCAATATCCGCTGTGTTATTCTGTCATCTTTTCTCCTTTATTCCCAAAACGCAATAAACGCCACTCCTCCTTTTCTACAGAATGCAATAAATCCGCTTAACCAATCACAGCGCACTATTCCACGCATTGTAAAAAAACAATGGCGTTTTTTAGTTTTCTTCATCTACTTTGTACTTTGTGATCAACAAACAAACAAAAACAAAATAATACCTTTGAAGGCATTGATAAACCTGTGGTGGTTTTCTGTGGCGGAGAAGAAATGTAAGCCATCAAAATCTAATAATTTACCTAAAGATGCTATGTGAAAGTTTGTAACAGAAAATTGTGGTTTTCATCTTATCACTTTCTTGGTTTGGAAAATGTTAGCCACCCACATAAGGAGCAGGACGTAACTCCTGCCAAGTGTGGTCCCTATTGTTTAAAGACAAATATAAATTTAGTGTGCTTCTGTTTATACAAGTAACCGCGTTAGGAGGAGAGCTACTGAAAAAGTGCAGCAGATAAACGCTGTTAGCAGTAGCACTGTCCGTGTCGCCACAAGAGGGGATGTACAGTATGTGCATGGACTTCATCCCATTTTGAATCAAAATACCTCCATAAATGAATTGTTTGTTTAGAAATATTAAAAGTTTCATGAACCAAGTGACCATGCGTGGCAAGATCAAATTGTGTTGCAAGTTGCTCAGTATGGACATTGCATTGTTTCACATTTGATACAATGAACGATAGAGGCTATGCTTTCCCACTGTTTTATAATAAAATGTTTTGTTAAATGCAGTTGGTTGCCTTATTTTTCAGACTAATGACAAAACATGTTTCTTGGGATAATGTTAGCATCTATTTATATTCTTTGAATAAATGCTTGTGAGATTTTTTATTGAGATTGATAGCCATTTATATAGCAATATTTTTGCTACAAAATTAATGGATTAACTGGAATTGTTTGCTGTATTTGCAATGGGTAACCACAGTTAACTTGGGGTCACCATTAACTGTTTTACTATATTAACTGATTTACTGTATATCCATCACTCCACATTAAAAATAAATTTACTATAAATAGTTATAAACAGAATAACATGACTACACGGTGGCGATATCAAAGCGTGTCATAACTCTCATATTATACGCCTCTGAGTGTACCTTCTTCTGTTTAAATCACAAATTGTATTCATACTTTCAACATCTCTGCAGTGTATCGTGAAACATTATGACGACAACTAGTCACACAACAAGTATTGAGAACTGAAGTTACGGACATTTTTAAAACAGATATGTGTTTGTTTAAAACATGAATCATCTCTCTCTCTTTCTCTCTCAAGAGGTTTGGTTTTTCAAAGATATGGAGTCATCTGGATAAGTTATATACCGTTTGGATATACAGTGAATATATCATTTGTGCTTTTTGGAGGTTGTAAAAATAAAATAAAAAATAAATAAAAAATAAGTACACTTCTACTCTTCATCCTCATTTAGATTTTGTGGTATTCGTATCACTCTCATACATTTCATAATTTCTGAGAAAGTTACATGACATCTCTCACATTACTATATTTTTAAATGTCTTCTCCTCTCATATGTGGATTGGGTATATATGTAAATGGCTGACCTGTATCTTGAGCATCAGGTGACGGTTGGCATGTTCCAGCTTCTTCTGTCGGTTCTCCAGTTCTTTGGCTCGTTGTTGTTCTCTCTGAAGTTTTCTGATGTAGTCCACAGAGGCTTTAAGAATCGTGCCCTTATTCCAGCGCATGTCTCTAAAAAATACACACATCTCACTGTACTCTCCAATAACAAGATTATACTTTGTCATAATAACATGAATGTATTCTCATTGGCTTCATGTTTATAATTTTTTTGCAGATTTTTGTTCTTACGGGTCATTTGATTTAGGAATCAGAGTCCCTAGTTCTTTGATTCGATCGTTGATGTTGAATCTCCGTCTTCTCTCAACTAAAACACAGAAAGAAGAAAAGGATGTCATATTACAAAAAAGTTATATACTATTGGTTTCATGTAATCTACAGGAGATTGCGTTTTGTTAAAAAATCATTAACTGTGTCCCAATTTGTATATTTATTCATAAATAGTATTTGAAATTAGGGTAGCACTTTATAGATGTTAATAACTGTAATTGAGTGTAAATAGGTGCATTTTTGGCATTTTACAGCCCTGATACGGTGTAGTTTTTTTTAAACTACCTCATTTATTTTTAAGGTAATTTCAAAGAAACAACATTGAGCATCAATAAAAGGATACTTTATGGGTTTATCAACACAGCTGAAAAATGAAGTAGGAACAGGCAATACTGTATTTTACAGCCATGATAGCATGTTGTTTCTGTGAAATGACTTTGTTTCTTTCAAGGTGGGTAACAGATAAAATTTGATATTTTACCATCTAACTACTTCCATGACTTGGTTATTCTCTCTGGTCACAGTGTTTTGATGCCATTACATTTAAAGGGCACTAACCTAGGTGTTTTCAGCAATATAAAAATAGTCTCTGGTATCCATGGGCACGGGAAGTGGGGAGATTAAAACTGCGATGACAATAAAATGATAGCTTATAAATATCTCTGATTGTTTGTTTCTGTTCCAAGACATTTTGTATGTCATGCTTGGGGTGTGTGATGAAGAGAGGGATAATTTTAGTAATTTTAAAATGATTTAATTTAATTCAGTGTTTATTAGCCAATCAGATTTGTTTTGACGACGTGAATGCGATTCAGCCCTGCGAATACGTATAAGCATAACAGACAAGCATGCACACTCACAGCCACAATGACAAATGCATTTACTAGGCTATCTGTATCTATCAGCTTCGCAATGTCTCATAAGAGAATTTTGGATTTTTTTCAATCACACAGCCCAAAAGTCCCGAGGACTAGCGTTATTTCTCCAACTGACTCCTCATCCTGCATATCAGAAAAAGCTCATCTTTTCAAAAACTATTTAAAAATATAGCCAAATTGTTTTGCAGTGTTTAACGCACATGTTAATGTTACAGAACATTTAAAGTAAACAATTAAAGTAAAAAAGATTGAATTAAATGATTAAAACGACATGAAAGGAACTAAATTGTCGATGTACAATAAGGAACAAGACATTTAAGAGTGGTGGGCATTTTAAAAATTAATATAAAATATTCCCATGCATCGATTTTAATGTTAAACATCTATAAATCCAAATGAATCTATATGGAATATATTCCGACAATTTGGGATATGATGTTTGAATTTTAAAGTCGAAACATATCTTAAACAAACTGAAACAAAACTTAACACAAATATAATTAAATTAAATTATATTAAATGAAACCCGTGAATTAAAAGGTCCACTAATCGCCTTAACTCGAGTGATGTCAATAAAGTTTCCATGTTAGAATTTAGAAATAGTAAAAACTTAAGCAAAGGAAAACAAAGAAGGCGTATAGGCTACTGGCACGAGTGAGAATGTATAACGTTACATAAACTGTTTCCATGCATTCGACTTTCCTGCAAACTTGCTCAAAGTTAATTCTCCTGTTTTTCTTTTTTTCTGTACATCTTTAAACTCCGTGTTGCATTTAAGCTACACCATACAGAACAGCAGACCCGGTGCGTGATGCGTGCCAGGGGAGACTCTGCACATGACTCGCGTTGCATTTTGTAAATTTTACAAAGCATTTTGTAATTTGTGTAACTTTTTGGACACCTTTGTTACTTTGGCCTTTAAATTTCTTTAACTCTATACCAACAACCCCATCCCCCCCCCACCCGCATCCGCACCCCAGCACCCCCTACCGAAAATATCTTCCCGCGCCTCTGCTGGTATACCCAAAATGTGTCTGTAAAGTTTCAGCTCAAAATACACCACAGATCATTCTTTATGATGTTGAACATGGACATTGTGGCTTTAATAAAAAAAATTCGCTGTTTTTGTATGTGTCTCTTTAAATGCACAGAAAGCTTCTGTTCCCCTCACCATATGCAAAGTATGGTGTAGAGTGCTTACACATGTGCTTTAGACTTCATCAAAACATGTGTCTCTGCCAGAAGGTTGAACTACGCGCTCATAAGGTGGAGTCTGTGAGCGGTCATGGGTGGCAGGGCTCGCAAAATCGCTAGCCCGACGTCCCAGGGCTAATTGTGCTTTGCAGTAGGGCTATCAAAATGCATCCCGCTCTATCTTGATTTATGGGGAGGAGGAAAAATATAAATGTTTATATGCATCTCTCACAGATAGAGTTGTTGATCCCGATACCACAAAAAAATCTGGCATCGGAATCGGCGAGTACTTGAACTCATGTACCGATCCGATACCATTTTCTTAATAAACCTAGTTATGCCCGTTATAGATAACACTAAAGCACACGCTGCAAAGCGAAACTCATTTCTTCTTCGCTGCTCTGAATGCAAACGGCAGGAAGTTATCACGCGTGACACAACCACTGTTTACTTAGAGCTGGGAAGAAATGAAAGCATGCAGCTGTATGTCCGCTGTTTGTTAGTATTTCAGACTAATAAAACATCGACATGTCTCAACGGAATCCGCGCCTGCAGATTTTCGCGGAGAACTCCACGGATTTAATGCCTGTGATTGACAAGCACACATACCCGCGCTTATGGAATGGTATTTAGGTTTGAATATGCAATACAGACACCGATTTAATGGTTGTTATACAAAACACGTATTTTATTCTTAATGTTAGAGATGTTCTGATACAATTTTTCTCTTCCCGATACCGATTCCGTTACCTGGGCTCAGGGTATCGGCCAATACCGAGTACCGATCCGATACCTGGGTACGTATCTGTATAATATCGGAACAACTTTACTCAATGTCAAAAACACTGACCGTGGCTTTTTCAGATAATCTACTATAATCTAATCTAAAATAATCTCACATAAAATAAGCATAAGCCCCGCTCTACCAAAAAAATATACATGGTCCCTGAAAAAGATATACATTCTCCCTGAATGACATGCACACACACACACACACACACACACACACACACACACACACACACACACACACACACACACACACACACACACACACACACACACACACACACACACACACACACACACACACACACACGTGTGCACACACTTTCTCCAGTCACGTAACAGCACAACATCTATTATAATAGTAACGTTACACATTTCATTCAATTTGAGGACACTGAATATTTATATTCAGTATTAATTCAGACAATCCAATACAATCAATACAGTTTAGAGGTGTTTTCCTTTAGTTTCTATGTTATTCCAAGTTTAGCGAAAACACAGTGGTTTATCTGATAAAATAACCTTAGCGTATATGTTTACCTTCGCATGTATTTCTAGATGAGTTGTCTTTACAGGCAGTCTTTTTGTCATATTTGATGTGTGACCAGATTAGACGTTAGCTCTGACATTTTTGTTGTTAAAGGAATAGTCTACTCATTTTCAATATTAAAATATGTTATTACCTTAACTAAGAAGAGTTAATACATCCCTCTATCATCTTAGTGCGTGCACGTAAGCGCTGGGGCGCGCTGTGACACTTCGATAGCATTTAGCTTAGCCCCATTCATTCAATGGTACCACTCAGAGATAAAGTTAGAAGTGACCAAACACATCAACGTTTTTCCTATTTAAGACGAGTAGTTATACGAGCAAGTTTGGTGGCACAAAATAAAACGTAGTGCTTTTCTAAGCGGATTTAAAAGAGGAACTATATTGTATGGCGTAATAGCACTTTTGGGAGTACTTCGACTCGCCTGAAAAATCCGCTCCCCTTCTCCCTCTCATAATGGGAGAGAGAGAGTGTTACTGCGCCGAGTTTCATTTTGTGATTTCCAGCCCCCAAATTTCTATTATATCCTGGTCACCAGACATTGGCCCAGGACTCTTCCTCCATAGAGGTACAGTACATGAGTTTTTTTAACCCATTTTTCATCTGTGAAAATCCTAACTTGACCCTTTTCAAAAGTAATAACCCATGATTATATCATTCATGTCTGTTAGGTTGAAGGACACAAGGCCTTGGCAAACACAACTGACAAAACTCACTCAGATTATGGTTGTCTTTTTTTTGCCTTTCCTTTACAAAAGCCCGAACTTCTGCCTCTATGAGAAAGATAAAAGAAGATGAGAGGAGAACAGGAAGGCAGGACAGATGAGTTTAAATTTTGTAATGAGTTTAAAACTTTTCAACACTTCATCAAACATCAGTATTTACTAACACTTTTACTAAAATAGCCTAACATATGAATACAGCAACACATATTTGATTAAATTAATCACTGAATCCATCTTATGAATTTATGAATCACTTAATTCATGAAATACTTTACCTATAACACTACAGAAACATGACTGTGTTCATGTTTAAATGAAAATATATTTTTGTGAATGTTCTCATATTCTTAAGTTCTTAACTTAAAGAAGAAAACGTGTTGCCTAATTTTGTATTGGCAGCAACATCATCACAAATAGATTGTAATTTATGTATTGCCCAGCCCTAGTTCCTAACTATATATACATACAGGTCTTTAAAATATTATTGTAATGTGAATGATATGATAGTTGTGAAGTTTCAGAAACACACAGTCATGCAGTCATTGGTGAAAATCCTTTAACATACCCACAGGAAACCCTTCAGGCCTCTGATAGCTCTCAAACGTACCACAGGAGACGGGCTTCTCCATCATGTGCATCATGGCGGGAGATTGAGTAACTATATGCGGCATATGATGACATTTTTACATTTCCTGAGGTTTATTGTCTTCCATATTACAACCCCAAATCAGAAAAAGTTGAGACACTGTAGAAATTGTGAGTAAAAAAGTAACAGAATAATTTACAAATCTCATAAACTTATATTTTATGTACAATAGAATATAGATAACATATCAAATGTTGAAAGTGAGACATTTTGAAATGTCATGCCAAATATTGGCTCATTTTGGATTTCATGAGAGCTACACATTCCAAAAAAAGTTGGGACAGGTAGCAATAAGAGGCCTGAAGTTAAATGTACACATAAGGAACAGCTGAAGGACCAATTTGCAACTTATTAGGTCAATTGGCAACATGATTGGGTATAAAAAGAGCCACTCAGAGTGGCAGTGTTTGTCAGAGGTCAAGATGGGCAGAGAATCACCAATTCCCCCAATGCTGCTGCGAAAAATAGTTTTCTGAGTTTCTCAGAGAAAAAATGCAAAGAGTTTGAAGTTATCATCATCTACAGTGCATAATATCATCCAAAGATTCAGAGAATCTGGAACAATCTCTGTGCGAAAGGGTCAAGGCTGGAAAACCATACTGGATGCCTGTGATCTTCGGGCTCTTAGACGGCACTGCATCACATACAGGAATGCTACTGTAATGGAAATCAAAACATGGGCTCTGGAATACTTCCTGAAAACATTGTCAGTGAACACAATCCACCGTGTCATTCGCTGTTGCCGGCTAAAACTCTATAGGTCAAAAAAGAAGCCATATCTAAACATGATCCAGAAACACAGGCGTTTTCTCTGGGCCAAGGCTCATTTAAAATGGACTGTGGAAAAGTGGAAAACTGTTCTGTGGTCAGACGAATAAAAATTTGAAGTTCTTTTTGGAAAACTGGGACGCCATTTCATTCAGACTAAAGAGGACAATGACAACCCAAGTTGTTATTAGCGCTCAGTTCAGAAGCCTGCATCTCTGATGGTATGGGGTTGCATGAGTGCGTGTGGCATGGGCAGCTTACACATCTGGAAAGGCACCATCAATGCTGAAAGGTTTATCCAAGTTCTAGATACATATGATCCCATTCAGACGTCATCTCTTTCAGGGAAGACCTTGCATTTTCCAACATGACAATGCCAGACCACATACTGCATCAATTACAACATCAAGACTGCGTAGAAGAAGGATCTGAGTACTGAAATGGCCAGCCTGAAGTCCAGATCTGTCACCCATAGAAAACGTTTGGTGCATCATAAAGAGGAAGATGCAACAAAGAAGACCTAAAACAGTTGAGCAACTAGAAGCCTGTTTTAGACAAGAATGGGACAACATTCCTTTTCCTAATTGGTTATTGGTCCTCCTCCAGCTGTTCCTTATATGTACATTTAACTTTTCTGGCCTCTTATTGCTACCTGTCCCAACTTTTTTTGGAATGTGTAGCTCTCATGACGTCCAAAATGAGCCAATATTTGGCATGACATTTCAAAATGTATCACTTTCAACATTTGATATGTTATCTATATTCTATTGTGAATAAAATATAAGTTTATGAGATTAGTAAACTATTCCATTCCTTTTTACTCACAATTTCTACAGTGTCCCAACGTTTTCTGACTTGGGGTTGTACATACTGTGATTTTTAAATGTACAACACATTACAGTACAAACACACATTTTTTTCAAAAGGCCTGGAGGGTCTTTTTTTGTTGAAACATTGCTGTCTGAAACACTTCCAGAATACTGAATGTAATAAAGGACACTTACCAGAGAATTCCCTTTTAATGTCGTGCAGGTTAGCAGGACAGGAGTTACTAATAGAGATTCCTGGAGGTGGGATACCTGGATACATGTCAAGGAGGTTTGATGAAACAGAAATCTGAAAGCACAACATAGTACACAAAAATAAAAGATTACACTAAAGTCATTTACAGTATGATGGTAGGGCCCTATAATTTCCGCGATCACGGAATCGCGGACGAAATCGCGGAATTGGCTAATTAACACGGAATCTAGTATTAACGCGGAATTTCGCGGAATTTTACATATTTTGAATAAAATTATGTTTTTGTGTGGGAGACGAACGTATGTTGGGGAAATGCAGACCGGGGGAAGTAAATCTGGGCGACACGCCCCCTCCCGTCATTTCAGACCCCCTCCAAAACACTGAAACCATGGCGAAGCGGCTTTCCACGACTCTGCTTTCGTCAGCGAAAAAAATAAGAAATTCGACGCTAAGCACTTAGTTCCGAGCAGGTCTCACATGACTTTTATGTGACCGGAGAACTGTTATTTTGTAAGTTTTGTCAACACTCTGTTCACGGTGAGCGCAAAGATACATGCACTCTCTTCCATGTCTGTCTCACTGCACCTCTCACATGTGCACGCGCTCACGCATCTGTCCGAAGTGTGAACACAAATCCTCATGTATTTGTTCAGTTTTATGCATTTCAAGCGAGCTGAGGCAAACTAACTATCCCTCACATTTAAAATATAATCATCTGCATCATGGCGCCGCTCTCTGTCTCTCTTTCGCTCGCACGTGCAAAGAGCTTCGTGCTCATAAGTCAGATCACTATTGAAGAATTGAATTGAATTGAGTTGTGTGTGCGCGCGCGCGTGTGTATTTGCGTGTGTAAATGCATCTTTTATAGTCATTAAGTAATCCTGTTTTCCAGTTTTTTTCCCAAAATCATTTACATTTTAATCATTAACATTAAAGGCACACTCTTTTTATGACTAAAATAACAGTAAAGGGTAAAAAATATAATTGCCAAAAATTAAAACGGATAAAACGGAATTTGCAAAAATTAAAACGGAGAAAACGGAATTTGGGAAAAAATAAAACGGAATTTGGAAAAAAATAAAACGGATTTTATAGGGCCCTATGATGGGTTTGTGTCAGGAACATATACTCATTTAAGTTGTTATTCATGGAAAATACTGCACTATTCACAATAATGCAGAAAACAAACTGGAAACATCTCTATGTTTGCTGGCCAGTCAAGCAGACCAAAACCATGTTCATTAAACCAACTTTTGGTGCTTTTGGGAGTGTGGGCAGGTGCAAAATCCTACTGGGAAATACATCAGCATCTTTAATAAGCTGGTCAGCAGAAGGAAGAATTAAGTGCTCTTATATTTCTCATTTAACGGGTGCAGTGACTTTGGTTTTCAAAAACACAGTGGACCAACACCAGCAGATGACATTGAACCACAATGGACTTCAAGCAACTTGGCTTATGAGGTGCTCCATCTTTCCTCCAGACTCTAGGACCTTGGTTTCCAAATGAAATACAAATCTTGCTCACATCTGAAAAGAAGTTTGGATCACTGGGCAACAGTACAGATCTTCTTCTTCTTAACTCAGGTAAGATTCCTGACAATGTCTGTGGTTCAAGAGTGGCTTAAAGGTGTTCTAAGTGAATCTGTGTGTTGATTTTTGAAATGTGTTTTCAAACAAACTGAGCGTAGTTAACTCCTCCCCCTCCCTTCCGTGCTTTCATGAACGCGCCCAAACCCAACCCCCAAATCCTTCTTGGCGTTTATTGGTTAGAATACTTTGTTATGGTTTCTGGTGTAGGTTTGGCCAGTTTGTTATTATTGCAGTTTGTGGAGGCTGGGCTGTCTACAGAGAACGCCTTTTTTACAGTTTGATCAGCGGACAGGAAGCAAGCAGATAGTGAGGAGATGTTTGCTGTATGTAACAAAAAAAATGTTATGGTCTAAAATGCGTGAATTCGCTTAGAGAACCTTTAACAAGAGGAATATGACAACTGTAACTAAATTGCTCGACATGTCTGTGTGTGGTGGCTATTCCTTATGAAGTTCACCCAAATTCTTGAAAGGATTTAGCTTGACAAGCCTTCTGAGGTTCTCTCCATTGGTTGTGCATCTTTTTCTTCCCCACAACTTTCTGTTAAAGGAATAGTCTACTCATTTTCAATATTAAACTATGTTATTACCTTAACTAAGAAGAGTTGATACATCCCTCTATCATCTTTGTGCGTGCACGTAAGCGTTGGAGCGTGCTGCGACACTTCAATAGCATTTAGCTTAGCCCCATTCATTCAATGGTACCACTCAGAGATAAAGTTAGAAGTGACCAAACACATCAACGTTTTTTCTATTTAAGACGAGTAGTTATACGAGCAGGTTTGGTGGTACAAAATAAAACGTAGCGCTTTTCTAAGCGGATTTAAAAGAGGAACTATATTTTATGGCGTAATAGCACTTTTGGGAGTACTTCGACTCGCCTGAAAAGTCCGCTCCCCTTCTCGCTCTCATAATGGGAGAGGGAGGGTGTTACTGCGCCGAGTCGAAGTACTCCCAAAAGTGCTATTATGCCATAAAATATAGTTCCTCTTTTAAATCCGCTTATTATAGCGGTATTGCGGAAAGACGGAAAATCTCGTCAATGGCGGTGAAAGAGTTAAAACTGTTAAGTGTTGAGTTAAGTGTTAAGTGTTGGGCTCCATTAAAGTCAATCAAAATAAGAAAAATCCTGGAATGTTTTCCTCAAAAAACATAATTTCTTCTCGACTGAACATAGAAAGACATCAACATTTGGGATGACATGGTGGTGAGTAAATTATCTGGATGTATTTTTTAAGAAAATTGACTATTCCTTTAAATCTGGATTAAATCAAGGCTTATTTGATCATTTTGTTGCACCAAACTTTAAATCTTGTTTAAAAATAATTAGGGTTACATTTAGACCGTTATTTTAATCCAGGTTTCAATTTTACAGTAAACCTACAGAGATTAACTTAAATCCTGTTGCTCCATTACTTTAAATGCTGTTTTAAATCTCAGTGAAGGAATAACTTTAAACTTGCATATTTAAACATACAAAGTGAGTGTGGTGGCATTATTAAAAGATGTGTTTATTATAATGTCTCAACGGAGTAAGTTTGGCGGCTCAGTAACATGTTTTGTTGGCTTTGAAGCATCAAGTCCGGGATACCTATCTTTTTTAAATACACGGAATACAGGCTGACAGCTACAGATGCTCGTATACAGGTACTGTGCTTTTCCTGTCAAGCGTGATCCAGTCAGAAACTGAAGGGCAGTGAATGAACAGACACAACAGAACTTCAACACATCATCATGACAAATGTGTCGACACATCACTGAGCTTCGCAATATTTCCTGCCACATTGCTCCATTAATCAATACAATATTGTTTTAATAGATCATCAAATGTTTTTATTTGATTTAGTGCTTTTTGATCGCTGATGTATGTATGTAGTGATTTATGAGACAAAAATTACATTTCCTTTGCCTGCACTAACTGTTTATTTCCTTCTATTGAGATGCACCTGTATATCAGTGCCACTGTTTTGGGCACACCAGTATTGTTTTTTGTAAGGTATGTTTGTAAAAACTACCTAAATGTCCTAATATAACTAATGCCTAGTCCTGGATTAATCTAAACCCTGTCTGAGAAACCGCCCCTTAAAGTGTAGTAGTGGATTAAAGGTAAGTAAAGTCTGTACCGTGTTGGCCATCTGAAGTGCAGGGTCCAAGGAGAGTCCCATAATATCATCACTGTAGCTTGATTCCAAACTAATAATGTCATCGATGACATCATCCATCTGAGAAAACCAATCAGGTGTCAGAGCTTTCACTATATAACAGATATATATGTATATGTTAATGAGGCTCATCTTATGAGGTTCAGTCATTTTACTTTAATTGCTATTAAAAGGTTATTAGTCAGTAACTGAAATGCTTTATTTTCACAAATGTTGCTATTTACAAATTCTTTCCCTGCAAAATAAAAAGAATAAGTACAAATAAAAAATACCCAAGTACATAAACGTTATGCAGAATATAATAAGTATTGATTCTGAGATGAAGTATGACTCATTGATGTGTTTTAGGATTCTCTACCATCATCAGTTATATTTGTACATTATAAAATTGTGCATTATGATATTATTTACAATTTGAGATTTGTTATAAAAGACTGTAGCAGTTATATTGGAGTAGCAATGACTGTTTCGAGGAAATGAGTGCTGCTGCAGTTTCTCTTTAAATCATTACCTCTTTCTCACAGTTGGAGTTTAGTGTCAGTAAGGCCATGGGACTGTTGGGGGCGCTGTTGCCCGGTCCGGGAGGCATTCCCCCGTGATCTGTGGCCTGACTGGGACACGGCAAACTCACTGCCTGAGATCCAAGCTTGCCTCCCAGGGTGGTGGACAGATACGCTTTCACCTGCTGTCTCTGAGCCTGCTGGATGTGATACTTAGTCGGATTTTCAAGATGGGTTTGAACCTACAAAGAGAGGGAGAGAGAGAGAGAGAGAGAGAGAGAGAGAGAGAGAGAGAGAGAGAGAGAGTGAGAGAGAGAGAGAGAGAGAGAGAGATTTGGAGTCACAAACAGCATATGTTGACATGGACATTTTTCATGGTATTTGTATGAGGGAAAATCCCACGCAAACAACCAACATCTTCAACTTTTGGTTTCTGTTAGAAATGTCAATCAACCTTGCATAAACGTTTTTGCCTTAAAATTATAAAATCGTATTACAACATTATTATTGCAACACAAATCTAAATCTGTTTAGCCCATATGACATTTCCAATAAATTTTTGTAATCACATATCCTCAACGTAACATTAGTAATAATTACAGTAATTTTCCAAACTGGTCTAATCTCAGCACTATTATTCATCTTTTATTTTCCACCTCCCTACGAGCTGACCTTTAAAATGACCTTCATACTCATATGTTCTGATATGACTCAAAGCACATTTTACAACCTAGAAATACAGCAAATCACCCTAGAAATACAGTAGCTGATTTCATATATTGTAAATACATTTTCTTTACAATACAACGTTTACAATAAGGTTGTATTTATTACTTGTATTAGTTAATGCATAACAATGAACAATATTTCTACAGAATTTATTAATCTTAGGTCATGTTAATTTCATCATTTACTAATACATTTATAAAATCAAGCATTTTAACTGTTACCATTAATTAATGGACTAACATGAATAACTCTATTGACATTAACACGAAACCTATATTGTACATGGTTTGTTAATAGGGGTGGGCGGAATGACCAAAAATCTATTTCACGGAATGAGTCATTTTATTTCACGGAACAGAATATTTCACGGTATACATGTTTTTCAGTTTATATTGTTTTTTGATGATAAAAATATACAGAAATACACCACTCACTATAGCTTTTAACTAAACGCTCACCACAGTTTTAAAATATGAGCATTGAATCTTGTTTTAATTGAGTTATTAATTTTATAGACTATTGAAGCTATAGTATGGCTTCATTGTATTTTGTATTTATGCATACATTACATTAAACATATGCAATATGTAAAATGAACAGGTATAAATATATGCAAAAACCTAAAGACAGGATAAATACCTGTATATGAGAGAAGAAGCTCTAGATATTATAAATGTGACAGGTGCTATGATGTGATGATCTTGAAGTCTGTTTTAAGGTCTTGACGCCCTTTACTTTCTATTAGACCTTAACACTTGCATCTCTTTCTCGTCTTTCCGATCAAATATGTTTGTTTAAGCAAATGGCGCGTCAAACTACATCGCTCCAGCAGCGCACGTGTCACTGATATAAACGCGAGTTTTGTCTTTACTTGCTTAAAGTTTAGAAAACTTTACAACTATTAGCATTATGTGCGAGAAGAACTCTTTATTTGGCATCGCAGCTCATTGCGCTTGCCTAGAGAGACCTCTGCACGCGAGAGACCGGCCGGCTGCTGCATGAGGAGAGAGAGCGCACTAGAGAGAGAGAGAGATCGCGCGCGAGAGAGAGAGCGCGCGCAAGAGCGAGCAAGCAAGAATGTTGCTGCGTGACCCGCGGTTGATTCACTTAGCCTGGTATAACCAGACTCTCGTACATTCATTACGTTTGACGTATATCATGCGCCGAAACCGTCCGGAAACAACAAGTCAGAATAATCAGACAAACAAAAGTTAGCAAACCTGGTTCTTGCTCCGGCTTTAACTTCTGTATATTCGGCAGTTTTGCAACAACGGACCGAATAGCTTTTCTCACGTCTTTCTCCGCTTCCATTACTGAACTACAACTCAAACTGACGCACGACCTCAACGTCATCGTTCTTAGCCACCCCCATCTGTTTGCTGATTGGTCCTGCAGATTTTTGCAGGAGAAAACGAAACTCTATAGAGCCATCCCAGACGTACTGCTGAAGCGAAATGAAAAATAAGCGGAAGCACGTAGGAGGGTGGAGCCAGGCTAGGATTCACTGGCACTTTTTATAAAAATTACACAAATAACTCGTTCATTTTTTATAAGTGAACTATTTCACATGTTTCTCCGTCACACTCAGTCTAACATGCTGGAGGGCAGAGTTAGCCACGCCCCCATATTTGCATTCCGCGGAATAGACAGAATAGAAAAATCTGTTACGTCTGACATTTTATTCTGCGGTAACGTAATATACCGTCATACCGCCCAGGCCTATTTGTTAATGTCAGTTAATGCAGTTTTTGCGTCTGATGCCAGAGTTGAAAAATTTGAACTTTGGCGGATTTTCGCGCCGCGTTAACCAATCAGGAGCCTGCATGCTGCTGTGGCGGCAGCCCCGCCCGGTGTCACTCATTCAGCATGAAGGCTTCATATTGTCAGTGAGCAGTCACCCAGAGCTATATGACACAAGTTCTTATTTCTATAGAGACAGGAATAAAAAGGACATCTTGCAAACAGACAACCGCATAACACTTGCCCCTCCCACAAGAAGTGGATTTTGCCTCGGACACGCATCAAATGCTTGCTTGTTCCGCGCGTCTTCTTTGGTCTAGAAGCGCGAATGCATTCAAACTGTTCAAGCAGCAAACTAGGTGCGGTAGATGCAATTTTGACGCCTGAAACGCGGTTGGTGTAAAGGCAGCATTAGGCACGACGCGAAGCGGAGTATAACAGCTAAACCCCCTTTGCTGTTATAAAATGCACTGTAGCCCCACTGCTTCGCGGGGGTTATTGCTTTTATAAAACGGTTACATCATATAAATAACAGGATTTCATAAAATAAAACACAAATAAGTTGTAATTATAATAGTACAAATAGTACTCTTCCACCAAACAAAGTAGAATCAAGTGTGCCTGAAACAGAGCATAGTTCCCAACCAACAGAAATGCAGCAAAGACATGTTGGGGCGGATGTTGGTGTAAGGGGTGGAATGAGGGGTTCGGTTTCGTTGTTGTTTTTTTCATGAGAATCGTACGAATTTGCACAGGGGTCAAGGCAAATTGTACAAAAACTTACGTATGTGGTCATATGAACTAATACGAATTAGCCAACTCGTAAAATATGTAAGAATTCTCGTGAGATAGCATTGACATATATGATAGTAACATAATAAACTGCACACTAATACATTATTAATACTCTATAACTAGGGGTGCACCGATAAATGCCGATATACACTAATAATATGTGCCCGATAACTATTCTGAATCACACAGCCGATATTATTCACAGCTATTTCATGTACTATGGCTTTTTATCAGTAAGTCCTTATCGATCTGAAATCACTGTTAATTTGATTCATTTAAAACATGCATTTGAAAAAGCAACACTCGTCAAACATAATCTTTATACATATTCTTTATAATCATGAAAATACCTGAAAAGGTTTGAAGAACAGCAATATAAATATATCCTTAAGACATTTCCTGGAGCTGCGTGTTTCTGGTTCTTTGTCTGCAGCGCATATTGAGTTTCTGCACGAGAGCGCCCCCTGGCTTTTGGATGTAGCGGCATTTCAATGTAATTCATTGAGAAGCATAGCAAGCATCATCGGCCGATCGGTGCACCGCTATCTATAACTTTACTAATACTTGTGTGCCTACTGTTATAAAAGTATTTTCTGTAAAGCTTTATTGCAACAGTGGAAAACGTGTTTTAAAAATAAATTTAAATTGAACTGAATTCAAGTAGGCATGCTTGTGATAACTGAAAGACTGAACGCTTACAGCACTGACAGCAAACAAAATAACACAAACTGTTTGACCTACTAGAACTATAATCTGATAAAGTGACTTCACTGAATAAGACTTGTGTCTGATTGTGCAAAATGTATGAAACACAGATTTGTTTTGCCTGTTGACTGGTTAGGGCAAGACATATGAACACCGTTGATGTTGTACAGTTTTTTCTGTAAACCATGACTTTGAGCATTTGCAAGAGCGACTTTGACGTCAGCATAAATGTTAAAACAATGAAGTCTTTTCTCAGCTCCAGAGTGAACACAACAGTCTTTCACCTCCATCCTATTTACAGAAGAGATTTCTGATTCGGCCTCATTCATAACACAACAGAATAATTCAGCACTGTAAACATCACATCATCTTGACTCATTTCAATATGTTTAATGGAAAGATCTAAGAGAAAGATAAGTAGCAGCATAATCAATAAGATTTGGGGATGAGATACTTTCATAGAAAGTTAGAAATGTTTTAAGATTTAAGATATTTATTAGCAACCAATTCGATTTAAATGTATTTCTAGAGCACCCTTCACACCTTTGCATGCATGGTTACACCGTAAATATATAGTACATTGTAATTTAACTGCTATACACTTAAACAAATATTTTTTGATGCTTTATTTAAACAATTAATTTTGATTTAATACCAATGATGCCGTTTCTCTTTTCAATAAAATTGCATAATTTTAAACTGACTAGAAATTGTAACCCTATGGCTAAACTTGATGTAATCATTTTGAAAGGGCATGATTTAGTCAAGTAGCTCAAGCATTAAGAATAATACAATTTGCTTCTTGACTAAATTATTTATTGTAAACTTGTTAATTCAACATGATTTATTTGAGATTTCCAGTTCCCAGCATGCTTTGTATCAGCCTGAATAATAGTAAATGATAATACTAGTAATACTACAATAATAGTAAATGTAGAAATTAAGTGCTAAATCAAACAAGATATCTTTTGAGCAAATCTTGTAGGGTTTACTTTGGTTTACTTTCTTGGTTCTGTTATGTTGTGTCTACATGACAATACATTTTTTTCATGATGAAGATGTAGATTGAATCATGTTTAGCCATAGAGCTATTCATACAGCTATGAAGAAAATATTCATAGAAAATGTTTCATAATATGTACATTAGTAATCCTAACTGTAACTGACTGAAGAAATAAACTGCTTTATGAGAAGATGATGTATCCAGATATCCTATTAAAACAGTAGGGAAGAGCGGGGTAAGTTGTCACACTTTTCACACTGTGCTTAACCCTGGTTATCTTCGTTCTAAACCATACTGTTAACCCTAAGTCACCCCCAATTAAACACAGCTGAAGCAGCTAATCAAGGTGTTTAGGGTTGCTGTGTGTGTGTGTGTGTGTGTGTGTGTGTGTGTGTGTGTGTGTGTGTGTACCTGGTAATTATCACGTTGTGGGGACAAAGAAAGGAATACCAGTATTTTTGTGACATTGTGGGGACATTTTGAGGTCCCCATGAGGAAACAAGCTTATAAATCAAACCGGATGATGTTTCTTGAAAAACTAAGGTACAATAAAGATTTCTGTGATGGTTGGGGTTAGGGTTTGGGGAAGGGAATAGAATATACAGTTTGTATGGTATAAAATGCATTACGTCTATGGAATGTCCCCAGAAAACATGGAAACCAGAATGTGTGTGTGTGTGGTGCTTGCGTGCGTGCTTGTGGTGCTTGTGTGCGTGATTGGGTGATGCGAGGGTATACAGTACAAACAAAGCTGCTGCATAAGGCGAAACCTGGCATGTTTGGTATCGTTGGACTCGGCAATATTTCACGACTCCAAGGAAAAAAGTCGCATGAAAATATGTCAAACTCAGCCTAAGTTATAAGGGTTTAAATGATTCGTCTGACCACTAGGTGGCGGTGTGACGAAACGACGCATGTCAACTCAGACCAAGACTCTCATCACAAGTACCAAGTGTCGTGTTGATAATTCATTCCTGTCCGCAGTTATAGCCAATAAATCCCTAGTGGCTGCGCACACTTCAGACGTTTGGGCGTGGCATGTCGACCGTGAGTTGAAAATTCAACTTTTTTCAATAATTATTGATATTCGAACTCCAAGGAACATTTTAGCACTGAAACGATTCCGATCAAGCGAAAAACCTAGGACTAGTTCATTTTTATTTTTTTCGACAAAATCAAAAATAGCGAAAAATTTTCGTCTTGACGCAAGGAATCCAGGGATATAAGACACTTGACATTTGGACAAGAATTGTGGAAGTTATGAGCATCAACGCGTTTTCCATTGCTGGAGCCCCCCCATAGGCCGATTTGGGTCATACTCTGTCAAGTTTGCGCACGAATGAGACCTACCATTTGGCCAAGTCTCAAGTCTCTAGGCCTTACCGTTTGGTCTGCACGATCCGTTTTACGGCAGAAGAAAAATAATAAAAATACTTAATAATAATAATAATAAAAATCCATACAAATACAATAGGGTTTCAGCCCTACGGGCTTGAACCCCTAAATATCTAAACATAAAATGAAGTGTTGTTTCTTAGACCAGTGGTTTTCAAACTGGGGTCCGGGGCCCCCAGGGGGGCCGCGAGATAGTGCCAGGGGGGCCCCAGTTTTATGACATTTTATGAAATACATTAACTTATCATGAATTCTGTGTAATTAAACCTAAAAAAAATAAGGCTACTAACCAAAAGCACTACTTTTTATATAATTTAATGGTTTTTTTTTTATTAAAATGTTGTTTTAGAACAGTTTTTTGTCACAAATTTTCTTTGTGGGGCCACGAAGGAATGCACCGTACACAAGGGGGGGCCACACGCTGAAAAAGTTTGGGAACCACTGTCTTAGACCTATACTTAACCTATAGATATACTAATGAGATTAAATTAGTCAGTTATAAAGGCTCAAAATGAAAGTGTCACTATAAACAAATTTTATAATAACTACAGCAGGAAAGACCAATCTGTCCTGATGATTAAAAAAACATCTGATTAAAAATAAAGAAATGAATGATAATATTGTCGCTGCCCGATGAAACTCACGTATGTCCAAAACGGTTACTTTTCAGGAAGTGAAAAAAACACAGTATTTCAAAAGCAGTTGAATGTAGCGTTGTCATACTTGGTACGGCATCTTTACATGTAACCATATTCTTTCCAGTGTAATGATATAATCCACATTTGACCAAAATTGAGTTTAAATGATCATACGTGCATATTTTACAGTAACGGTGGTCAATACTCGTTCTTCCGATCATTAATTAGAATGGCCAAATCGCGTTTCATATTGACAGATGAATACGCTCAGTTTATTAAATAGCCTACATCTTAGTTTATTTAATACGCTTAGTTTATTTAATATTAATTATACATTTATTAAATGTCTCTTGCAAACTATGAACGGACAATGAATCAATACACTGACATGGTAATGCTAGACAGATACTTTGTTTGCACAGTCCTACCGTAATTTTGTCACTCCTAGACGTACGTCTGGCGTCAGGGGGGGAAACGTTTACCTCAATGAAGGAAAGTCATTGTCTCACCAGGCTATGTTTATTCGGCTATCCAGTGCTGAGCTTCAATGAAACTTCACAAGACCGGCGAGATGCTTCCACAGGGCGGGAGAAACGCGGCGTGATTGACAGCTTTGACACCAAATGGATATACGTGACCATCAGATGACATGATTTCACAACTTTTCATTGGCCATTTAGATATGTGAAGCATAATGTATACGGAAATGAACCTGGACATTCAATCCGTCGAAAAATCTCAAAATCGACAAAATGGACATACATGGTTTTCATCGGACAGCGACGATATGCTAAAACTTTGAACATTTATTATGATGTTACAATAGCAACAATGAACATCTTGTCTTAATATAGTATAAACTACATTAAAGGAACACGCCAACTTTTGGGGACTTTAGCTAATTCACCATATCCCACAGAGTTAGATAAGCCTAGCTTAGCGCAAAGACTGGAAGTAAATGGCTCCAGCTAGCATACTGCTCCCAATAAGTGACAAAATAACGCTAACAATTTATATGTTGTGATTTGTATAGTCACAGCGTGTACAAATAACAAGGTCACATGAGACACAGACATCTTTTAACCATATACATACTGGGAACTATATTCTCAGAAGGCGAAGCACACCGGCGGAGTGATTAGCAAACTCTCTGCTCCTCACCACGGGGCTCCTAGGGTGCTGCGAGCAAATCACTCCGCCCAAGTAGCAGTGCTAAATTCCTAAAAAGTTGCCGTGTTCGTTTAAAGCAATCACACATAAGTACCATCTAAATATTTCAAACCCTTTCTTTACTAAAACTCTGCTCAGAGACGCTTAAAGTCAAATCCATAAGCCCTCATGTCGCCAGACCTTTCTACTCTGTTTTGTTTTGTAATATGTTCTGTAGCTAAGAGTGAAACTGATCCTAGATACATTCCTACATTAGATTTTCTCACCACTGTTTTTTTTTAACTTATTTTCTTTCTTCTGAATGTTAAACATGTAATGAAACAGGACTATTAATAAGAGACATTCTTTAGTGAATTAGTGTTGGGTGTGTGCTGCCTTTGTCTCACTCCTCAATCTGATCCTCTACTTATTCTTATAAAGATCAAGGGTCACTTGGCTAATTAGGGGGCAAATGGGCTTTAGACGAACTCATCTGTGCCTGAATGTTTCACTTTAAGCTCCAGAGGTTCTGCCTGGTACACCCAAGCTAATTTTTTTGTAGCTTTGAAAGAGACGGGGAGTCTGAAAGATTTTTTTTTCGTTCTTTTGAACATTTGGTCATTTTAATTCACTGATGAATAAAGTGAAAATCTTTTATCCCCTCTTGTGTAACTGGAATGTATCAATTTAAATCTGTCAGTTTTTAGATCTGTGAGTGATCTACAGGAAATTGAAATATACAGTATATGAAAGATGTGACAAGACTAAGGGAATAAACCAAAATTTCACCATACTATATTTTACATTTAACAGTAACATTGAAGCTACACTCTAACATATGCTGGGTTGATTTCAACATATAATTGGATCAAATATGGACAAACCGAAGCCTGACGTTGTCATACTCAATTCTAGTCAGAATTTGAGTCCGATACCGCTCCATTGGGCTTAGATTATGAGGCGTGTCTCAACCGAAAAATGCCTCTGCACTCACTTGGATAGACCTATGACCAATCAGAGCAACGGAGTGTGTGACGTATGTTGAAATGACGTCTTTTGCAGCCTGACCGAACTGCTAGTAATTTCGCTACAATGACACAAACATTGTGATTATACTAGCGAACGCACATCAACACCTACTATGTTTACAACATTTAATTTATATCACAACATTAAGGGCTCTATCTTACACCCGGCGCAATGAGGCGCAATGCGCAACGCAAGTGTCTTTCGCTAGTTTCCACCCTAATTTTCACGTTTAGCGCCGCGTTGTTTAAATAGCAAATGCATTTGCGCCCCCTTTTGCGCCCATGGGCGTTCTGGTCTGAAAACGAGGTGTGTTCAGGCGCATTGTTGGCGCGTTGCTATTTTGAGGCAACTAAAATAGACTACGCCATTGACCAACAAAAACCTGGTCTAAAGTCTAAAGTCAATGGCGCAATGTGTTTTATGTTATTTAAAGAGCGCATTAGTAAAATGCGCCTATACACGGGAGGACAACGCGGGTTTGCTTATCACAAGGTACATGAATGCGCAGCAGCACAAAAATGCTTTTAAATATGAAAGATTAAAGGATTGAATGTAAAAGATTATTATTGAATCTCTTGGACATAAATGAGGACTAATTATGAGACGTTAGAAGGCACAAAGAGCTGCTTCACCTGTAGCCTGGTAAGTAAATAAATGCTTTGCTTTGAACAAATGCGTCTGTTTTTAAATGTTTTTTTATGCTACCTCACGGATTTATTGTATATGATGACTCTGTACCTGTGAATATGATGAGATGAGAAACATTTTTAAGTAATGCTTAAAAAAAACGCTGTCCAAAGTGCTGAAACGTGTGGAGAGCCGTTTGTAAATTCTTTATCTCCTGTTTGTTACAAATAAAGTATTTTTAGAGTACAAACCTTATCTTACATACTTGTAAATTATTTTTTGATGATATTGGATAGCCATACATTTAAAGCAATTACAAGCCTGCTTTTTACTTCCATGACTAAAAGAAAACGGGTTTTAAAGGTTTTAATAAAAAAATAACAATTTCAATACAAGTGGAAAAACAACATAATTATTTAACATTAATCTTAAACTGGGGATCTTCTTCCTCCACTTAGTTTTTCAGTTTACAAAGTCCGTCATCTAAATAGGGATTAGACATAGCGCCGGAGCAACTGGCTTTTAAAGGGGATGAGAGCTGTGACTCTCATTGGTTTACTGCACGTTACGCCCAAAATACTCCCATTACAATAGGACCTACCGTTTTCGACCATGCGCTCGGCGCAAAAACCATTTTTCCCGTCGTTAAATTAGCAAAAGTGGATTCGGACACGCCCATTTAGACGTTGCGCTGTTCGCTTTAGACAATGCGCTTAGATCGTTAAAATAGGGCCCTAAGTATTTAATAAGTCATACAGTAAGACTATCTCTTACCATTTGTACGTTAGGTGAACTTCATCCACGACGATACCCATTACGTTTGCTTGAAAAATATCGGAGCCTAGCATGTCCCTCCACTTAGCAGCCACGATTCCGGGGTTCCGAAAAGAAGCTGGCAAAGACCGCTTATTATATCCATCTCGTCGTGCACGCCGAGTTGCATCGCCGTGATACCCATTTTAGTTGCTTCTTTAACTTGGTCCTCCATAAGTGCGACCAACTTTTGCCGAATCCCGTAGGAAGGACGGCAAAAACATCTTTCAGATCAACAAATGCCTTGATCGCGTTTCTCTGTTCCTCTTTTAAAATCAATACTCTGTCGATATCTTTTAGAACAGACTCAATGTCAGAATCCACACATCTGAATTCTACAGCGCTCTTTGGTGATGTGGTTGATTACGTTACTGTTGATCATCTGTCCATCATCGTATAAAGCCCACCCTGACAATTTGATTGGTCGACCAGCTTTGGGTCTCGCATAGTAGCTCCTCAACGGAGAAACCCCAGACCGATCTTCCCGTCCTCAAAATGTTGTGGGCGGGGCTAAGATCGGCTGGCACCCAGGCTAGACAAACCCAACTGTTGGGTTATAAATAACAATATGATGGGTTGTTGTTACCAATTATGGGTTAAATTTCGATTGAATGGGTTAAATTTCGATTGAATTTCACTGCAAATTTACTTCAGTTTAAAGTTAAATCAACTTGATTGGTTGAGGAGGATTTCCAGTTCACGGCATGCTTTGCATGAGCCTTCATTATGAGAGCATTTTTTGAAATTAAGTGATTTTTATGTCTTTTTAGTAAAGAGAAAGACTCATTAGTGTTAAACATGCATTTATGTTGGAGATTTAGAAGAGTTTGCAATTTTGTTTTGTTTTGTGGTTATCATTGTTCAGAAGTGTAGATCCTGTGATTAGGTTGTAAGTCGCATATGTGTTGCTTTTATCATATAAACAATAACTGTGAGACATCAATGCCAGCCCTGAGATCAGTTTCTTCACACTGACATAGACATGAGTCACAGTTTGTGTTACTGAGACTTGTGAATAAATAAAAAAATGGTAAAGACTACTTAACTCTTTCACCGCCATTGACGAGATATCGACGAGATGACGAGATAATGTGTCATCATTTACTTTGTGATTTGTACCTTTTGCAAATCGTGAATCAGATAATACATGTTTTTTAACTCTTTCCCCCGCCATTGACGAGATATCTCGTCAATTAAGAGAAAACGCTTCCCCGCCAATGACGAGATTTTCCATCTTTCCGCAATACCGCTATTATCCACCAGGTTCCGCAACTTTTTAAACCTGGAAGTATTGCTCTATGGCAAGCAGCTGCATGTCCGTGTCTGTTTTAAAGATCGCTCTGAATGGGATCTCTATGAAAAGTCTGCCACAAAAATGGAATTATCTCTGCTTTTTGCTCAAAATATGGTGTTTTTGCAGAAACCTACCCATATTCAAAAGCTGATTGCAAAAGAACCACTAAAGCCCTGCTAGCCCTGCTTTTGTGGGGTTAACCCCGCATTGCGGTGCCAAACGCACGCAGTGTGAAATGAAGCGGGGTTATAATGTTATGAGGCCAATTAAACACAGCTGAAGCAGCTCATCAAGGTGTTCAGGGTTGCTTGATAATTACAGCAATAGGGTTTAAGAATGCACAGTGTGAAACATCAAATTATAAATTCCCAGGGTTATCTCTTAACCCTGGTTAAGTATGAACAGTGTGAAACATGAAACAGATAACCCAGGATTCCGTTAACCACACTATAAACCCGGATAAGTTCTACTAACTCAAAAAAGCAACTTTTTGCTTTTTGAGGCAACTGATTGCCGCTATTTTTCTAAGTTTGCCAACTTAAAAGTTTTGAGTACTGACAACTTCAATTCAAATAAAAAAAATGTATCTAAACTTAGATAAACTCTTATATAAATTAAATTATATAATTTATGTAACTTAAATTGTAGTAGTAGTTTTACTTAAATATTTTGAGGCAACTGATTGCCTTGTTTTTCTTAAGTTTCCTGTACTCAAATATCTACATTTTACAACTTAACAGAACACTATAAAACCCGACAAGTTCAGAGTACTCAAAATACTCAAGTAAACTAACTACCACTTAATTTTGTTCACAAATCACAGAAACATATCATGTGACTCATGAAAATTTGATACCAGTGAAAGTGTGTTGAGACTGAGCTCAGTGCTGAATTTCACATAGTTATTATTTATATGATAAAGCAACACATTATTGACCTAAAGCCTAAGCACAGGCACTACACTTCTGAACAATGGTAAGCACAAAACAAAAAAACAAAAAATAGTAAACGTTTCTAAATCTCCATCCATAAATAAATGTTTAAAACTACTGAGTCTTTTTATTTACTAAAAACCACTTCAAATATCACTTAATTTCAAAAAATGCTCTCGTTTTGCGGGCTCATGCAAAGCATGCTGGGAACTGAACCTCCTCAACCAATGGTGTTGATATAACTTTGAAATGAAGTAAATTTGCAGTGACAGACTCTTTCTTAGCTTACCTGGCAAATTGAACTCATCACAACCACCAAAAGTTTGTAATTATTTGCATCCAAGAGCAAATTCATCCGTTTAAAACACGTCTGAGTGCCCTTTCAATGATGACGTCACTTTTTGGTAAAAACCGCCACTAGAGGGCTTTTGACTTAAAATATTTAATTATAGTTGAATCTACTTTTCAAGTTCCCTAAACTCTTTACCTTTGGTGTAGTTGTAAAAACTCAAAAAATGTTGAATGAACTCAAAAACAATAGTAAGCTAAACTTTTTGGCACATTTTGAGTACCAGGTACTTTCTATTATAAGTTAGTTTTACTGTTTGGTTTTATAGTGCAGGGGTTTAGAATAACCCAGGGTTAACTATTTCCAGTGTGAAAAGCATGTAAGGACTTGCCTCAAAGTCATTGAGACAACTTGCCCCAAACTGACATCTGTGCTGCTAATGTTGGCTAAATCTCAGGGTTAGCTCAACAAAGCACGTCAGCTAAAGTATCAAAAGACACCTTATTGTCTTCTCTATTTTGTGCAAAATAATAATTTTTAACATACCTTATATTGCATAAAATATAAAGTGCAAATGTTTTACTTTTATAGACAAAAAATAAGAAAATTGTGCTAGCGTCAGATTAGAGCGATCTTGACCACATGTGAACACGAAGTTGACTATAAAAGTTGTCTTCACACAAAGTGACTATTTGATTTTTGAGATCCTACTTGGAGTTGAACACTAATGAACACTTCGACAACTTACCCTGCTCTCCCCTACTCTTAACTTAATAAAAATATTTAACCTCTAAAAGAAATAAACCTTCATAAAGTTCATAATTTTTTTTTTGCATTATACTTACTCATTCGAGTTTACAGTGTCGCTGTTCTTATGTTAAGATGTAATTCAATTACTAAATTAATTTTTTGATTTGTTATTTGTAATTTATGAGCAGGCACATTTTATATTTGTCTAGGTATTCAACTTTAGATGTGGTGGTGATGTGTTCAGGGAGTTTCACTGTCTTTGTCCTGTGATACTGTGAGACTTCAGTTCTCTAGATGATGGATAGTTATTATTAACATTTACATCAACAGACTATAAAGCAGCATACATTTAAGTTTTGACTGGTAGTGTATACTTGTAATGTTAATATATGTTGTTTTTGTACATTTATTTTATTTGAGATGACAAACCCTTTGACTTATTTAACAAAACAAACTTCAAATCAGACACTAAACTATCATCTATTTGTGTTTTACTGTATTTTGTGACTGAATGTATCACAGTTTTTCAGTGTGATATAAAAGTAATTTGATTTATTTCAACACAAGGTTTTTAGGTTCATTAATGAACCGTTACTTTCTTACCTTATTAAAGTCTAAGGAACCTTTATCCACAATAAAAACAGAAACAGAAAAGGTTCTTTGGATGTTGAAGTTTCTTTTTGGAACCATACAGCCAAAAGTGGCTCTTCTGGCAAACTTTTTTTGTCAGCTGAACCCCCTTGACCTAAATTACAGTATTTACCTGATGTACCCCTTGAGAATATAAATAAATATTTTAATTATTTAATAGCACATTTGCATGTTCTTCAGATTTTTTAAATTTATTTTAATCAGTAGTTTTTTGCATAGTTATTGTCATAATCACCTGTTAATGCACCTTCATCTGGTAATTTTCGTTTTTTGGTACATAAATTGTATCTGTTCATTTTGCTGGAGTTCTCAGTTTTCTGATATATTGTGGTTTTTACAGTACTGTGCAAAATAGCAGGCAACTCCTAATCTTAATTTAATAATAATATATATTTATAGTTTTTTTTAAAAGGGTTTCATTCATTTTTATATTTTTGAATCATCTATTTGCCGTTTAAGATTGAATTGTAATGAATTAATTGTTTTTATCAACCCACAAACCCTTTACAATTCCCTCAAAAACCCCTGTTTGGGGACCCTGTCCCATGTGTTGATTTAGCGCCATTATTTTAAAGTGTATATTAATTTTCCATTAATTTTCTTTTATGATTTAATCAACATGGACTGACCAACAGAAATCAGTGTTATATCTGCAATATTAACCATTAGATAACCTATTTAAGGTTTGTAGCATAAAATATCTAAAGAAGTGTGCATTTCTATGTTTATATTTATTCTGTAGGATTTGGTTGACTATAGTACACTGGGTGGTCTTGTAATGTGCGATTAGCTTCTGTTGACGGGGGGCATGACGTATAAATATAGTACATTTAACACATTTAATTAAAACTGTTGTGTGATTATCATAGTACATGAGAATTCATCACTTCATTTATATAACCCTGAGGTGTTACAGAAAAATATCTACAAAAAAAACTTTGAAAGACAGATACACGAGCCTGCCTTATAATTAATCTTCATCAAAAAATTTTATAAAAAATATTAGCATATTTAACATTAGTTTCATTTTAAGACACGTCTGAGTTAAGTGAATATTTTAAGAAACAGTGGATAATAAAATCATTATCAACTGGACAATATAAATAAAACAACACAGTTAAAAATATTAAAATAAAGCAAGCAATGCTTTTACAGTAGATGTCAAATTATACACACAAATTAAGTATTTTAAATAAAACACCGGTATGAGTGAGTTAACAAGCTGAGGCCATAACACCTAGACACTTAAACTAGACTAAAGTACTAAAATAAGAACAGCAACATGAATATAACTCTTCACATAACACTGCGGTAACAAAATTAAACTTCAATCAATAAAAATGCCAATTCCAATGCCAGACACAGATAGCGCGACAATCACTTCCCACAGAATTTAAAAGACCAGACCGGCTCTTACCCACTGACATTAGCAGATCGACTCCTTCGGGACCAAGCGGATTTCACCGCAATTATCACGTCTGTGTGCAACGGCACAGTGAATCAGTAACAGTCTATAGTTCAGCCGACTAACAAGAAATCAAAGCTATGAAAAGAGTCTGAATGTAGCTGAGCAAATAGGATTAAAGATGGTTAATTCCAAGAGGCTGGAAACACAGCATGCATTAAAGAGGAATTTTCTAGAGAAAGATAATCCTTATATGCGTTTTAACACACTTCACTGTCCCCTACCCAGCCCGTCCTCACTCCTCATGTATGACAGTATCAAAATCAGACATGCATGAGCTGATAAAGAATCCAGTTCAAGTCAACACTGAAGAATAAATGTATTAGAGAACGCTTGCCAAAAAATGTAGCTTTACTGCGAAAATTCTTCAAATCTGTCAATCTTACAAATAAAACTTCAATTTAATACAACTTGATGCTGTAAGAAATCTTTGTAAGGTCCAAATGCAAACACTTTCGTGAATAGTTGCGCTATGAATTGTGCAATGTAAGTTTCCCAGAGCTGCCGTAAGGGGGCGCTATAGCAAACATAGCTGTGCAACCTGACTTTTATTGTCCCTTTTCTCTCTATTAGGTCAACTGTGATGTTTGCATTTTAAGAAAATCTTGCTAAGAAAGGCAGAGTTAAGTGAAGTGTTGATAGGTTTCACAAAAACTTAAAAGTTTCCAAACACTTCTCCCTATGATTCACTGGTCAGACAAACAGACAGTCCTGCCCCAAAGCCATTGGCTTAGGACATATTGCTGTGTTGGGCTGGCCATGATGCTCAAACAAACATATTGACGTTTTAAAAGCGCAACTGTCGGCCTCTCTGAAAACGTTTAGAGCAAAATAGACTAACATTAACAACTAAAAAAGATACAGTATGACTTTTAACAAGCAAAACCAGGGAAGATGAGGTGGCTTTGTTACCTTCAAGACTTCCATGGGCACCTGGGTAGCAGGCAGAGCGGCAGGTGCGCTGACGTTGATGGCGGGAGTCGACTGGCCGTACGCTGAGCTCTGACGTCTCTGCTGCTCACGACGCTCCTGCTCTTGAAGCTGTTCACGCATCAGCTGCTGGCGGAGCAAAATACGAGAGGTCACGGCCGATGAACCCAGCGGAGGCTTTGAGGAGCCATGCTGATGCTCTGATGGATTACTGTAGACACACAGACAGGGAAAAAAGAGAGACAGTTAACTAAGGTAAAGAAAAGAAGGTCTCGTTTGAGGAAAGGTGTTTGGTATATCAGGTCCTGGATAATTCAATTATCCACTGAAGTTTGAATTTCCTGATCAGGTAGCTGTAAATCCAAGCCTCTCTAGCCATTGAAAGAAGAGCGCGTATAAGTCCCGCCCACATGAGAGGCTTGTGCCGAAATGGCGAATGTAAACTTGTGAAGTGTAAACGAAAACTCTGACAGTGAATGAATAAACCTTGATTTGCTGAAAAGATGCTTAGAAAACCATTAAGAAAGAATGCGGTTTATTTTAAATCCATGTAAAGTTTTGCTAAAATTTTCTTATTTTCACTTTCAGAGTGGTTATCTTATTTTATATCTTTGTTAATTTCTTGTGCTCATTTTTATTGTCACAAAAGTAAACCCATACAAGAGAGGGAAGCTAAACTAAGACAAACATCACAAAACTTTCTGCTAATTTTAAACAAATCCCAAACAGTGAACAAACCCAAAGTATTATGTTGCGTTTACACCAGCCGCGGTAGGGGCGGCAAAAACGCGTTATTCGCGCGTAGTTGGACGCTTGAACATTTGAGTTCACTCGCTTCATTAGCGCGTGAAAACCGTGCATGAAATTCTAGTCATTCGAGAAATTCACACGGAAATTCGCGTCATGGGAGGGGCTTCTAAGACTCCGCGGAGACTCCGCCAATCCGCTCGCTTTACGTAATCACTACTGCAGCAAGGTCCTGATTGGTTAACGTGGCGCGGAAATCCGCAGAAGTTTAGATTTTTCAACTCGCACGTTTCCCGTGGCAACGCTCAATTCGTGCGGAACGCCCCGCGCCTTCTGCGCGTTCTGCGCCATCTGCGTTGCGCCTACCGCGCCGCAGGATAATAATCCGCATGAAATCGTGTCTTTGCATTGACTTAACATGTAAATCACCCGCGCTTGCCGCCTCTACCGCAGCTGGTGTAAACGCAGCATTAAACTTTGACATAAATTACACCTCAAATCACACAGCTTGGTGATAGACAAGCTATAGCTTTTCCAACAGATCTGAATGCCTAATACAACAAACTGTGGGCAAAAAAATCCCACAGATTTATGCTGAAAGATTGAACTTGAGACATATCTAATGCCCAGAGTTAACATTTTAATTTTTTTATGTATACTAAAGCCTAAGTTTAACAGGTCTTTAATCCACTGTCATTGTAAATAAGCAGTGTGTGGTTGATGTGTGTGCTCCAAACCCTTTTCATACTGATTTAATGTGACAAACGGTCATGTGACGAGTAAAGAAAATCTTAGTCCCATAAGCTCCACCTCACAAAAACTTACAAAAACAATATTTGAAGATAAAGACCCACATAATGTGAGAAACCATATTCTCTATTAAACTTCCTCTATTGTATATCAGCTGATGTTTTTATCACGCACTCTGCGGCTGTTTACATCGTCTTTCCTCCCGCTATTTCGCCATCCCTTTTCTATCCGCCGTACAGAGCATTCAATCCTCTTCTTCTGGTTCCAGCTGACGGATTCAGAGGAACTTACACAACGTTCCTTCATCCACTTTCAGTTCTCTTCACAATCATTTAGGGAACTGTGATCTCTGTGTAGCGCTGGTGCGGATTCAGAGCTCTTGATCCTTCAGAGAGCAGCCGTGTAGTAATCACTTTAATCAACCTGTCAAACACAGGGTCTGTAATATCAAGAATCCATTGTCCTTCCGCCATGAGATTTTATGCATTTAGCAGACGGCTTTTATCCAAAGCAACTTACACTCAAGCTACATATTTTTATGTTTACAACTACAAACCCACATTAGCTATGTGCACAAAATTCTGTCTAAATTGAATACGATTGCAGGTTATGACAGTATAGATTGCAATCTGATTAAAATTCTTGTTTACATGTACATTCTATGTAATCCCAACCAAACGTCTGCACAAGTGCACAGCCAGGGTTACTAGATTTGCTTATCAAAACCAGGCCAATGGACATTCAAAACTAGCCCAAACGCATCCTAATGACTATTCACAGCCCAAATAACCAATAAACCAAATCCTTTCATCTTAAACCTGCAGAAAAAAAATCAACTTGCTGAAACAGTTTAAGAGTAGGCCAAGTCTGAAGTCCGCCAAAATCAGAAGACTTGGTGGTGCTATGCTGCACACAGCATCTCTTGTTGTCGAGTTCATGCTTTATCTCTAGATAAAAGTCAAAGTTGGGTTGGAGAAAGTTGTTCTTAAAAATATAGGCAATATAGCACTATTCAAATATAGTAGAGATCGACCGATATATCTGTTTACCGATATTTTCCCCGATATTTGAGCATTTGCCTTTTATCGGATATCAGTTTTGTAATATCGGATTGACGATAAACAAGATAATTGCGCGCTGGACACATCTGAGGAGAGGAGCTCACAGCAGCAGCAGCGTGCACAGCAAATATGATGGCGGAGTGACGCGACTTCATTAAAAGGACTTTGAGTATACTTACTTTGCATATGAGGCATTTATAACACATCTTATTTGTGCATTAATGTATGTTATGTTAAATAAGTTGATATTAAAAGCAATGTATGCAGCTTGTCCAAGAATAGAGACAAACTCACAGAGTCACGCTGGCTGATCCATAAAATCCGGTCCCAATAACGACGTAGCTTTGCATGAATAAAACAGCCATTAATTAATGTTTGGTGGAATTAAAAACGCTAAATTAAATTCGTTTTTCTGTTATTTATGCTTATCATTAGCATCGTAAAATCACGTTCATATTGCTGATCACTTACCGGGGTTGAAGGCTAAAGCACATCTACCACTTTTAACAAGATTTACCCTAAGTTTCCCAGATAAACATTATTTTGCTAAAATATCTAAATAAATGTCTGTGGATAGATATTAATTAATTATTTATTACCTCCGCAAGCGGTCACAGTTTGATACAGTTAATGCGTGAGTAAATGCATAGATAAACAGCGCTGTCAACAGCCATTTCATAAGCTATAACAACAAAATATTAATTATTCTGACATCAAATAACATTGCCAGTAGGGCTGGGTATCGATTCAGATGTTCCAGATCGATTCGATTTCGATTCACAAGCTATCAAATCGATTCGATTCCGATTCTCGATTAAATTTTTGATTCCAGTTCTCATGTAGGTTTTTATACTCGATTCTCGATTCAACTCAATGAATATAGATTTAATACACATACTATATTAATAAAAAAGAACAGTGAACAGCAGTTTACAAGTGGGTAATTAATAAAAAGAAATTAAAAGCCACAACAGGTCTTGCTTGCGAAATCTAAAATGCTTCCATTCCTCCGGTCAATGTTTGCAGAAATAAATATGAAAAAAAAATCGATTCTGCTCTTTGAGAATCGATTTTTAATCGACCACGTTTAAAAAAAACGATTAATCGAAAAATCGATTTTTTTGCCCAGCCCTAATTGCCAGTTAAGTAATTTAATGATATATAAGCTGTTTTGTTTGTTACTTTCCTGAATGTATTCCAGTCAGTGATATTATGTGTAAAATCTCTTTGCTAACTACTGGTTGGATTGCTGAAGGCTACAGGTTGCTGGTCAAAACAACGATATTATATCCCAAAAAAGGCACTTAATCCACCTGTTTTACTCTATAAACTATGTACAACAAGCAGCCAACTCCGCTATACTTTTCTCTCTCTTTCCCGCTCCGTTACCTGGAAACCGCAGCGCGAACTTTGGATCAGTCCATTTCTGACGAAATGATAGGGTTGTTTGGAATAGTCCATGTATTGGTAATATAGTTTCTACATTATTCATTAAATCAATATTATTCTTCACTCTTTCAGACCCCTCTATTTATGACTTTGTATGCAAAGAGGGAGTGATTGTGAAGATGATTATTATTATTATTATTATTATTATTATAAGGGTTTGTTCAGTTCAGTAGTGTTGTAGTAATGTCAAAAACAGAAGTATAACAATAAATAAAAATCGGTTCAGCATATCGGTTATCGGGCACATAAGCATCCAAATATTTGTTATCGGCATCGGTTTAAAAAAATGAGTATCGGTCGATCTCTAAAATATAGCTGTGAAAAGATAATTTTCGAAAGGCCTGACGCTATTTTCAGGGTTCCCACACCTTAGTTAACTTTAAATTCAAGGACCTTTGGAGACGCCTCCAGGGGTTAGTGCGTCTGAATGTGTATATTAAATTCAACCAATGGTGAGGCTTAATGACAAAGGCAAGGTGATGCGAGAGCCAGGAAGTATATCGCTATCTGAAATATTGCCAAAAACGACGTTACAGGGACGCAGGAAGTATGGCAAGGGAGATGCAGCGCCTCATTCCCTTTTCAGGGAACAACAGTTACATACATAACCAGAGACGTTTTCATGTGTCAAACACAACTATGCAAAAAAGCATTTTGGTTTGAATTAACATTCACTTACAAAAGATATAAGCATTTAAAGCGAACAGTTTAGCACGTGTGCTTAAAAAGTCTAGAATTTTAATGATATTATCATACACTACACAAGGAATAATATGGATTTTTTTTTCAGAAAACTTCTTGCATAAAATGGATTCAAGCACTTTCAATGACCTGTACCTATGTATGTATATTTTACAAAACTTCCCAGGGCCTTGAATTTTTTCCCCCAGATTCACAAACTTTCAAGGATTTCAAGGACACTTGGGAACCCTGTATTTTATTGCTTTTTTAATGTTATGAAAGACAAAAAAGCTGCAGAACGTACAGCACGTGACCCCATTACCTTATTAATGCATGTTGACATTGCCTTGCTATTGCATGTTTCTGTTACGAGAATCATGTGATACGTAACGTAAATATGATGAGGTCTTCGATGACGCGATCAAACAGCAACCAGCGCAGAGTGAGAGACGTGCATGCTTCATAAATGCAGCAAACGTGTTAGTGAAAGCATTTTTAAAGTTTCAAAGAAAGATGCAAAAACATACAGCACTACAGTTTGTCATTTAAAATCAAAGCATCATGAACAACATGCAGAGAACTAGAAAGACATGGTGGCGATTATGATCCCAGCTATAGTAACTGTTTGATCCATGAACAAGCACGGAGAGAGCGAGAGACTCTTTAGCGCTGCGTTTCATGTCATAGATAAGAAGAGGAACGACAAAGAGCAGCGCCATTACGTAACATTAATCTCGAACCAATAAAATCCTGCAATTACAAACGCAAACTGATGCTTATGCTGGTCCAGGTAAGCAGATGTGAGTCCGTTGCTTAACATACATTAAGTGCTGCCTTTTGTTGCATAAGCAGCATCATTGTAAGTTTCTTAAGGGGATTAATGAATAGTGTAATTTCGTTTTGTTTGAGAATAGAAGATTAGATTATTATCTGTTTAGCCAGGACTCATTAATGGAACACAAATCAGATAGCTATCCAATCAGAGAAGCGAATGAAGTGACCAGGTGTAAAAAAGGCCCTACAATGTCTGCTGGAATGATTAAAAAATTTAATAATGTGTAATAAATATAGTAAAAAGCACACTTAAATGTAACTGATGCAATGGTGGAAAAAAAGGCAAAATAATTGGGAAAATGAAAAAGTGTTACATTTTATTTAGCTTCGACTTCAAAGAAGAATTTTCCTTTCGGTGCATTCCTACAAGATATAGTTGTCATTTCACTGTCTATGTTAGCTATAGACCCGGCTACGAGTAACCCACTTCTAACCAAAATAAACTTGAATTTGCTTACATGTGTTTTTTTTTTAGTTTGCCAAAATAACTTGTGATATTCCAAAAAAGTCAACAGTGATTACAAGCGGTTTGGATTTATTTATTTAATCTATTTTGTGCTATGGTTAAACATCTTTCACTGACAGCCCAAATTTTTACTTGGTTTAGCCTAGATGTCTGGGCTGTAGTTGGACAGCTATAATAGACCAATTTAGAGTAGACGTCACAGTTACGTCACTGCAAGCTGCGCGCGCAATGCGGTTGCAGAAAAACAGTGGAAATGAATAAGATAACTTAATAAGGAAAAGAGCAAGATAACTCACTGGAAAATGTCCTGTTGTGCTGTTAAGTGTCAAAATAAGAATGCCAAAAAAGATGGCTTTAATTTTTATAGAATACCATCGTCAAAGACATCATTTGAAGATAAACGTAGGTGTTTATGATTACAATAAGCCCTTAAACGGACAGAATGGAGCTAGGAAATCATCTGGAAATCTTTTAATAATTAGAATAGAAAATAAGTAGAGAAGATGTCCGGTGTTCTGTCGAAGTCTGTTCCCTCCATGTGTTTCTTATAGCGTTTTTATCATGTTACAATTATAATTTATTAAGGAAGAAATAATAAAAAACAGGAAAATTATGAAATATTTAATAAACGCTATTATATATAATACATGATAGTATTGCTTTTACATGTACTTTAGCGATTCAGACTGTAAAAATATTTGATTTAGCAAAAAAGAACAATACATATACATTACATACATGCATATCAGTAGCCAAGCCATTTAAACTTTTTATCTATCTAAAAAAATAAACGTAACGTGATTAAAACGCTATAAGAAACATTGCACTAAAGGGAAACATAAAGGAATCAGACTTCGACAGAACACCGGATCCATAAAAATCACGGTTTAATGCTAAAACACTTCACAACCCTACTGCGGAGCAGTCACTTTCTGCAACCAGTTTGGCTCCGCCCACAAAAAACGTCATCTCTGTTTGCAAACACGAAATTGGTCTATATGTTTTTTAAACGCAGAACTCCTTGCAGGGATTCAGCTAATAGACGGTCACAAAAATCTTATCCATTCAGATTAGCTGTCATTTGTTACTACTACTTACTACTCATTTGTGATAAATAATCATTTTTTATTTGTGTTAAAATAATAATAGAAAATAATCAAAAGGAGAATTTTTGACCAAATTATAAAAAGCCATTGATGAATGTTTTTTAATGTAAAAAAATATTTTTAAGTTGAATTGTTTGATATTCTTGCTATATTGTGATACGGAAACATTCAGTAAATCTGTACTTTAAACCTGCAGCAAATCAGCACACAGTGCAGTTTGTAATCAGTCTACCAATCAATCTGTATTGCATAAACAAATTAGAGAAGAAGTCAAAAGAGCACAGAAAGAAGAAACACAGACACATTGGTTCAGGGTCAGCAGCGTCCGACTCGCGTGTCTTTCATGCATCATGCTTCCTCATTTTATAAACTGATCATGGTTTGTCTGGCATTACTGAATCATAACTTTGACAGCAAACTACAGCAAAGAGTCCATGACTGACTCACACAACTGCAGAAGAAGCCCAAAGGTGAAGCAGAATTTAGTTTCTGACTTCTAACCAAGAATACAAACATTGTACAATCACAGATGTGTGTATATCAGCTACTGTGAAAATAAAATAAATCAAATAAAATGCATTTCATCCAGGAGGATTATTCAGACATAATCATTAACATGGTTATTATATAAGTAGTTTGTGTCATTTTATTTTTCAGTATACTGTACTGCAGTGGTTCTCAAACTTTTTCAGCGTGCAGCCCCCCTTGTGTATTGTATGGTGCATCCCTTTGGAGCCCCCTGAAGAAAATGTATGACATAAAACATTGTAAAACTTACATTTTAATTAAACAAAAAATATTAAATTATACAAATTTATTGCTGTGGTTGAATGTATGATAAATTAATGTATTTTATAAAATGTCATAAATCAAGGGCCCCCTTGCTCCCAGTTTGAGAACCACTGCAATGTGCCGTTAACTGTAATGAATACATAACAGGTTAGGTTATGGTTTGACAGTGACACCTCAACACAGTGGAAGTGAGATAGGATCACTTTCATTTAAGAGTAAAACAAATTAAAATCATTTTAAAGCTTAAACCCAATAGCAGATCTATCAAGACAACTGAATCTCTACTGCTGAATTATCCACTCAAAGTACATTTTCAGCTGTCATTTAAAACAATGTGTGTGTGTGTGTGTGTTTGTCAAGTGAAACAATGAGTACACAGTCCCATGTGGCCACGCCCCTATCCCGGACACAACCCTAGCCAATCAAGAGCGGGAGGACGACCTCCTCCACTCACCTCCGAGCAGTACTCTACCTACTGTTAAACGAATATGCGCTCCTGACTTCAGATCAGTTGGTCCATGACAGTGCAAAAAAACATTTTATAACAAAAAAGAAAAGTTTTACCCTAGTGCATTCTTTGAAAAAACTTAGTATTTAATAACAAAACAGAAAAATTTAAAAACAGAGATATATAAAAACAGCATCAAGGACATTCTGACACTCACCTCACACTGACACATGAGTATTAATAGTCATGGTTATTTATAGTTCACCCAAACAAACAAACCGTACCTCCCTCACCCCAACACACAAGCAAAACACACGCACGCATGCACGCACACCTCCAAAGGTACTCACAAGCATTTGAAATGTAAAACACAGGGTCTCTGCACTTGGACACTCAGAGCCTCCATCTTTATTTCGAGTGCTGAAGGTGCACTGCGCGCCCTTGCACAGCTGCAGGAGTCACACTGATCCCACAGTGCTGGGATCACGGCCAAAGGGGAGGCACTAGAGACGGTGGGCAGACATGCACGCAGGCTAAACCATCTCACACGCAGATAAAAACTACGACAGCCACATGTAAATCTCTATGAATTATGAAAAGTTTAAGGGTCAGTTTTAAGCTTCACATTAAAAGTCAGGGAAATATTAAACATAATATAATCAAGATTATTACCAGAATTACTTTGCACTGTAGAAATTACTTTTAAAGCCATTAGGCAGATTTTTTATAAAGCTATTCATATTTATGATGTACTGTACACTAGAGGGCGCGCTTCTCTGTTACTTTAATGTCTCACCTTCAAACAGAGAGGTCATTACAGGAACTTTCTCCCAATCTCTCTCTCTCTCTCTCTCTCTCTCTCTCTCTCTCAGTCTATGACAGAGCATGTATGATAGCTTTCACAGTTTGAAACAAGATGCCAACAGTGAATACTACACATTAATTAGTGTAAACATATTATTTTTCATTTCTGTTTTATATTGACATTTATTTAGGGTTTTTTAATAGAAACCGATATAAAACCTTACTATATTGCATGCTTAATTGAGCGAGTGTCATCTAGTAACTTTTTAAAATTTTTATTTAATTTACTTATTCCAAATACAGTATACACTACAGAAATAGTACACGTAATGTATTATACTACAGTACTCCAAATACAATCATCATCTCATACTGCTGCTGAGAAACTTGCTGTCATGTTTGTCAGTGCTCTACTATATAATAGGACTCAGCATTTTAACTTGTTGCTTCCTTTATCCATAATTAAGTTTTCTTTATTTTCAGCACAAGCTTCTGAGGTCTGGACACAATCACACAAACTTGAGAAGTCACCGACTATAGTTAGATCAGATGTTAATCTCTCATAACCTCATTTTCAAATACAGTGTATACAGTCTACTCTGTCTGAAAGACCTTAAAGTGCCCAAAGCCGATATCTAGAGATCATGGGGTCTGGTAAAGAAACTGGAAAACAATTTGAAGTCAACATAAAAGATAGGGCTGGGTATTGGCAAGGGCGTCACAATACGATATGTAAAACGATACAATGTAACATGGTACGGTACAGTACAATGCGTGTTTTACAATACATTGCAATACTTCTTCTTTTTTTAACAAAAATGTAAAAAATAGAGCTAAAAAAATTTTTCTAAACTTTTTTTTAAAGCCAAAGTGCTTCCACACATCGGCTTAGCCATTTTCTCACTCCCGCTAACTTCTGAGACATTGGCCGAATGTCCGTATATGACAGACAACTGGACAGCGACAACTACAGCGGCGGAGGGGGTCGTTTGAGTCACACAGAGGGATTTGATGGGTTTTTAAAATATCGATAGCAGAGATTGAAATAGATACACTATCGTGGGAAAATGATCACGATAGTTGGCTGTATAGATATTTTTGCGCAGCCCTAATGAAAGAGTTTGCAAAGTCAGTTGGGCAATGTGACCATGTGGGTCTAGTAACATTATAATAGTGGCATTTTAAATATCTGCTCATTATGAGGACAATTTAATAATTATGTACAAACAGAGAATCGGCCAAACATATTGGCCAAGAAAATCGGCATTATATATCGGCTGCCCTGATATCTAAATCGAAAAAAAAATCAGTAGACCTCTAGTGAAGTAAGAAATGCTTAGGGTGTGTGTCACCTGTTGTTACTGTGAACAGGCATGAAGACTGCAGTCATATGAAGAAGTACACCATTAACCAAACATTACTAAATGCAGGGCTCTACACTAACGTTTTGCACTGGTTGCACTGGTAAGCCTAACTTTTTTTCTTAGGTGCACCAGCACAAAAGTTAGGTGCACCCAAATTTTTGACTGCATTGCATTTAACACCGCAGTTTTACAAGCGCCCATAGTGGTTAAATGTACAGAATATAAATTAACATGTATTTCATAATTTTCATGCTGCGATTCTTTTTTCCCTTTTAGCCTAATGCTAAAATCTATTTTCTAAAAATACTTTTATTACATTGCTTTGTTCCCATCATTCATTGTAGTTTTAATGTTGTGTGCAGGATTTGCCATTGCTGAAAAACTCAAAATAAGTAATATATATATATATATACACTGTAAAAAATCCAATTAATGAAATGTTGGACGGGCAAAAATATATAAGTTAAACCAATTTTTTTGTTTGAGCTAGTTGAGAAGACATATTATTTTAAGTCTAGATAAATTTCTGTTTAAAACATTAAATGAATGATTATATTAAAATCCAGTCAACATTCAGAATGGCTAATGTTGACTGAACTAATTAAGACAAATCAAGTAAATATGTGGACTTATGAAAGCTATGAACAAAATGCTCATAATATTACTGTTATTTGGTCACAAAATGTAATTGTAAGAGTTGTTCAGGCATGAATGTATGTGCTTAAAGTTTAAATATGCGGTCGGTTAATAAAGATAGCGTCTATTTAAAAATGTGCTCGGACACTTTCGGACGGAAATTAGCTCCATATGAGCTCCAGAAAATCACCGGCGCTTAAGCGCTCACACCCCGCCCAGCGCAGCCTCGCCTCGGCAAGCGCATCAGAAATCGAGCTGGCTGTGATATCTCTGTGGCGTTTAAACGTGATTTAATTCATTTTAATTTCTCATACTTAACAATGAAAGGGTTTTGTTTTAAATCATATTTTAGGATTGCACTTAATTGATATGGCTGTTGAGTGATGTTTCATATCTTTTACATTTGTTATAACCGGACTGCATGCGAATTTGAACTTCAGAGCTGAAGGAGCGGGTGGAGAAATAGTCCCAATATAATAACAATCTTAAATAAAACTTCTAAATATACCCGCGTGCGCGCGTGTGTGTATGTACAGTATGTGCGTGAGTTTTTAATTTAAAATGTCTTAACTCGGAAGGATCCGCACCTAACAGCCTGAATCACTTACTGATTCACATGACACAAGTCATCAGCCTCAAGTTCACGTCAGGTAAGTGTTTGTAAATAAATGTTAATTTTAGACTATATTAATTGGCAAAGTTGCAAATACTCGAGGTTTTTGTAAAGATATAAGTTATATAAAGGTGTGTTATGTTATGTGTCCGAGTTAAAGTGGAGCTATTAGATTACCGGACAGGGTTTATTACTCCGTCTTAATTATAATTGGGACATTTTTACAAACAAACCTTATAAAATACAATACTGGCGTGCATTTTGAGACAAAAGAATAGCACTCATATGTTAAGAGATGTCAGTATTTTAGTCAGTGATAAGTCCTGTTCGAGAAAACCGCCCAATAGTGTTTAATTCAATTACGTGTGATGTCTGAGGGAAATTTGGCAATTTTAGGGTATAAAGTCTTTCACCGTCAAGCTTTATTATATTAAACATGTATTCATGTATGTATGTGTGTATTTATATTCCTCTGTTTATCAAACCAGAGCGGTGATGATGTGAAGAGAGGCAGACCAGAGGGATACATGGCGAGAAGTTGTTCTCCTAAATGGCCCTTCAGATGTTCTGACTGACCTTGGAGTGCTTTTGGACTGTTTTATGCCCTCTATTTAGAGAAGACTTAATTCTGTATGTTCAGTCTGTATGATAAGTGAATAAAGCTTTTGTTTTTATGTGACTGAAGTTAATTATTTGTTAACAACACCAGCATAAATTATTTGATAAATAATTTTAAAAAGTTTATTAAAAATTCCCAAATAATAAATATTAATTGAAGTAACACATAAAACATTGAGTAAATACTTAAAATTTAATTGACAGAGTCTTTGCTGTAAGTTTTTAAAGATTCAACTGATTAAAACATTTTAGTTGAATGAACTATAAAGCTACTTGAGCAAACATACTTTTTTATATTTGAGTCAAGTTTGGGCCAACTAAAAAATATCAATCCAGAAACACTTTGGAGTCAGAAATTGAGTGAACGTAAAATTTCTGTGGAACTAGTTACTAAAAAATAATTCATTGAGCCAACAATTTATTTTTTACAGTGTATATATATATATATATATATATATATTGCGTTTTGTGTAGTTTTGTGTAGTTTTGTGCAGTTTTGTGCAGCCGTGAAGAGCCGTGTCATTAAAAGGGAAATATTTGGGGGGTACACAGGCAAGGCGTGTGGACCAGTCCACTTCACCTCTGTATCCGCCCCCGTTTTGCCGCTTTCTGCAAGTCTCCTATTGAAAAAGAACTAAACACTCACGGTTGCCGTGTACCGTGTGAAACGCCCATTATGAGGGAGGGAGGTGTCCGCCTTTCACTATCTGATTGGTTTAGACCACTGTGTATGCGTGTGTCTAATGTTCACCTATTGCTGAACCAGAAGACGGCGTTCAAGTTGCGGAGACTTTTTTCACTTGAACGACTGGTCGTACTGGTGCAACCTCAGATTTTTTTAAGTCGCACCATTGAAAAATTAGGTTGCACTTTCGAGCCCTGAAATGCATCCTTAAGAAAGTATTGTCAAATATTGTCAATTTTCATTTCATGTTGAGTTACTATGATAACAATGAAACAACCACCAATTTAAAACCAAATTCAAATCAACCTGTATTTTGTGCAGTACACGTTATTAAGAGCTGCAACAACTAATCAGTAAAATTAATAAAAATCGATTATGACAACGGATTTCATTATCAAAATTAGTTGGTCTGTGACGTCACATGCTCCCGCACCACCGTCGGTCAACATGCACAGGTGCTGTTTCTTCATACAGCGCAAGCTGCCTGCTCAAAGTCAGTCACTTTTTATTCATACAATGCAAGCTGTGCGCTCAAAGTCAGGTGCTGTTTCTTCATCCAGCATGAGCGAGCTGTGCGCTTATAATTAGTGATGCTCCGATCGATCGGCCGCAGATCGTAATCGGCCGATAACGGCATTAAATGACGCGATCAGCACTCGCTAAATTTGCCGATCTCATGAGCCGATTTTTCAGTTTACTTTTGTCATCATAGCGTTCCTGATGCGGCTGCAATTAGAGACCATTTTACACACACTGCATGAAAAGTGGAATTTTCGCCAGAATGTGGCACTGTAGATTGTTGTGAAACTCCAAGTATACGACTGCGCATGACAATTTGCAGCCAACACCGAAAACTGCCATAAGTTGTCAGAAGTTGACGTGGGTCTTGCTCTGAAGTTGTCCCCCCTTCCCCTAATTCTAGGGGAGGCTTTAACATGTAAATGAACATGCTGTGAGCTATACAAATGCAAATGAGGGTAGCAGCTGGGGGAGTTTTACTCAGGTGACATTCTGAGAGGTTTTAAACTTTGATTTTAATAAAATCTCTGGTATCAGTATAGCCAAATTACAAACTCTTAAATTGTAGCTTGAATTGATTTATTTTCAAAGTATGCTACACTGTTAACCCAGATATTGTCTTAATGATATAAACATTACTTAATATTTTGAGTTTTGGACATATACTTAAAAATATATTATACCCATAATCCTCTGTCCCTGAATATTATGATTATTTAAGCTTTTTTACAGAATTAAGAACTAATAAGAACTTTAACTACTTAAATATTTGTTAAAATGTCATAGAGGTTTTTTGCTCTAATATTATTCATGTTGTTTAGTTTTAAATGATAAATTACCATTTTTGTTAATGAAAGTCACCGTTCAGGTGATCAGTGTTTATTGACATAAACAGCACATTGTACTGTATTTTTCGCAGTTTTGTGTGTGTTTCAGTGGAGAATCAAGTTTATTCAATGACTGACTTATTCATGAGTTTTGTGTTATAATACCATTTATAACACTAAGAGAATTATAATTATAAATGAATTAAAAATAGAAAATCTTTCAACTCAGTTAACTAAGCGGAGATGTTGGACAGAGTAATTCAAAATCATCTTTAAGTTTAATGACAATCATTTATCAAAATATTTTCTTCATCATTTATCACAATATTTTTCCCTAATTTTTTTTAAACTATCCCTTTAAGTAGATTCAGTTTGTCCAGGCCAACAGTATATATGAATATCTCTGTATGTCATTAGCAATAACCAATGTTAGGTAAAAAAAAAGATACACAAAACAATTTATTTCAACAATTTTAATTGTTTTAACAGAGTTTTAATCAGGCTCAATTTGTGCATTCTATGCAAACAACATGTCAAACAACAAAATGTCTGTCTGGAAGGGAATGAAGCAAGGAAACTTGTGCAATTACATCACAGCTCAAATACTGTGCATAGTGGCATGACTACAGTTATTGAATTCACATACTGGTAATCCTGCCATACTTGTCCATCATATACATCTCCTAACACACCCTTTGGCATTTCCCGCTTTCGCCTTTCATCTAATTTCTCTTCAAATCCAAGTCTTTTAACAAGTCCTCCCAGAGACTGCACAACACTCTTGTATCAGTAAGAACGTATTGGATGGACATACTCTTCACTGCTCAAATATGTAGTTTTGCTTAGCAAGGCAGAGCCACATTTCTTCCTTAATGCAGACCTCTGCTGTGAGTGATTGTAGAATGGGATGTGACCACAAGTCCTGCAAACCTTTGTACCATCCCGTCTGAGCTCATAGGTTTCAGTAAGCATGTACACTGTCATACATTTTGGACAACCCACATACTGTAAGAAGTCGTCACGGAGGATACCAGTCAATTTCATCATGCCCAAAAGTTTCATTAACAAGTGTTCTGGTTTTCACTTCTGGCCTGATCACTTCCATGCTCCTCCCCATCTTGTATGTGAGGATAGGGTTCACTCTGCTCCTCAGCAAGGATTTCCCCCTCTTCATCCACATAGTCATCCTATGAAATTTTAAAGGACATATTTAAAACACATGCAATGCACATACTCAGCACCACCATTAGACCATTAGAGATGGAAAAGCCCATCGTTAATATGGCCATTTGAGATTGAAAAGTCCATCATGAATGTGGCCATTTGAGATTGAAAAGTCCATCATAAATGTGGCCATTTGAGATTGAAAAGCCCATTGTTAATATGGTCATTTGAGATTTAAAAAGAACATAATTAATATGTTCATTTCTCATCAATAGGGCCATTTAAGTATGAAAAGATTTGAAAACTGTAGTTGAAAAAGATCATGTGCATCTCAAACAGCTAGCTTTAGTGCAATGAACCAGTTAAGTACTTTGTGGGAACTTCATCCACTTCAACTTCATTTTAGGATTTTTTAATACTTTATAAAGTGTGTTTATACTTTAGTTGCTTTCATTAGTTAACTAACAGAAATTTAAGAGTGGAAAACAATCATGTGGGTGAAAATTGTTAGGTTTTCCCATTTCAGCTCTGGATTAGCATGTATTGAACTTTATACTAGTATATCCAAATGTAATTTCATGCTTACCACACAACAGGAGATGTCCAGGAAAAGACGAATGCTTTGGTCATCTGCTGTTTCGTCTGAAAAACAACAAACAGAAGATAACGTTATGCATTATAACGCGATATTCCTATTCAATTATAATTTACTATTAAAATAACAACAACAGTGATAATCAACCACATTTAACTCCAACGTTTTTGTTTAACTTGTTGATTTTATTTTACTTTACTTGTTGATATGTTTTAGTATTGTTTAAAATGATAACATACGTAAAGCAAGCCAAGCTTATATAAAAAATATGTATTTATGCTCACCGTTGTCTGAACTGAAATTCGCTGGGTGCGTTTCTTCAAATTCTTCAATCACTTCTTTTTCTGGGTCCTCGGAGTGCATTTCACTTTCACCAATCTCTCTAACTCCAGTAAAGTTATCTTCCGGGTCTTTACACATGACGGGACATCACTCACAGCGGATTCATGACTGGGTAGCAGCAGGCTCTGTACGTTATCTGACGTAGCCCTTTTGGATTTTTTTCTCCCAAACTCCATTTTTTAAATAGCGCTTTCTGTGGTCAAAATACTGTGTATGACACACTTCAGTGTTGCAATGTTTACAGAAGCGCCGAGGTCGTTTCTCAGTCTTGGGACTTACATCTTTCAACTGACAGCACACTGTGTTGATTTCACACAGAGCTTCCGGCACATCGCGTTTGTTGTTTATATCATACGCATGCGCACACGTCTCACAAGATTTTCCTTATATCAATAACCTCGCATGTGATTGGAGGAGCCCGACAGGCTTCTCGCCTTCGTCCAATCATGTGCGAGGTCATGGTCACGGCTCACACAGCAGTGTCGACAAGCGAAACAGACGTTTGGTTTGGTGTTTGTAACTCTCCAAGAAGAGCAGACGGGTGCACAATCCCAAGATTGCGGTAAGAATAATTTTATGTATAAGCATATTTTTTGAAGTAGCCCAAGCTGTGTGTTTTATAACTAAGAGGTGTTTTTTGTCTTGTAATTTACAGGAGGCAGTACGGCGTCTCTGAGGCACACTGCAGGCGCTATGAACCAGAGCAAAGGTAACGTTACGATTTAAAGAATATGTTTTTATTCTTGTATAAGGAAATAGATACGTTAATAGATCCGAGCTTAAACCCACACATTTTGTTTTCACAGACTAACGTCGCCTCATAACAAAGCCGTGACCTCCGATTTGCTTGGGGCTATTTCAGCAAGTCCAGATTTACTGCTGAGAATGACGACATTGTTTGTAAGTATAACTTCTAATGTTTTTCCTCATTTCTTGTTTAATTGTACCGTGACTCTTTTTATTAATACCAGTCTCATTTAATTGTTTTCCAGCTGCCCGTAAGACGTGTTATGAGTCGGTACGCCGGAGTTTCAGATACAAACAACCTGAACTCGCATCGCAGGCGGAAAATGCGAAAAGTTTAGCTCGGAGTCGATCCAGAAGAAAAATGGTAAGATTTATTATATTAGATCAGTTTTTTGTCAATGTGAGTATTTTTCAGGTCACTTATTGTCCTTATTGATTGTATTACAGTTGCTGGAAGCGAGACGAAGTGTGTTGGCTGAGGATGAGATGGACATTTGGAAGTGCGCCACCATAGATCTCATATCTGATGAGGAATACGGCATTGTTGGCGGGGTGTCTGGATGGATTGTGCGGCCACCGCCCTCTCGCAGCCTGGAACCCGAGCTCTGTGCCACGCTGCAATCCAGATTAGAGGCGATACCAAAGTACCGGGCAACTCACCATATACGCGTGAAAAAGTGACTTTTTTACAACGTTTTTGAGTTTTTTTTTTCAACACTTTGAAAAAGATTTTTAGGGATCTTTCCCGAACATCTTAGGCACTTTTTGACGTGTTTGGAGTACAATATAAGAGACATTATGCTGCTTTGTACATAGTTGTGTGTTTATAAATAAAGCTCTTTCTTTGAATAAACAGCTGTGTGTTTATAAATAAACCTCTTTGTTTTCTCTTATATTCCTTGATGTTGTGAATAATGTAGTACATAGCACAATGACATTAATATATAAAAAATGATAACATAAATTATTTATTATTATTATTATTATTTATTGGGGTTTACATTTATAATGAGCCAGGGTGCCCAATAACCCCCCTCTTTAGAGTAACGGCCCGACTTGAATTTACTCACTCGGTATTGGCTGAAGCCACTACTTTTAAACAAGAAAAATCCCTTGTGATTGGCTTGAAGCCATCTGCCAACCATTCACGGGGGATTTTACTTGTTTAAAAGTTGTGGCTTCAGCCAATACTGAGTGATTACTATGGAGCGAATTTTGTGCCATAATTTTACAAACAAATTTGGCATTTTGCAAACAAACTCAATCTGCTTTGCAAAGGGAAAACTTGACTCGCAAACTAACAGAAAAAACTTTGCAAATAATAAAGGCAATTTGAGAGAAAATGCAGAGGTGTTACAAATATGTACTGTGTTTTGTAAATATGACCATGATTTTTTCACAAATGTGACCATGATTTTCTCACAAATGGGACCATGATTTTCTCACAAATGTGACCATGATTTTCTCACAAATGTGACCATGATTTTCTCACAAATGGGACCATGATTTTCTCACAAACGGGACCATGATTTTCTCACAAATGTGACCATGCAATCCAAAACAGCAGATGGCGCTGTTTCAACCTTATTAGGCATTTTCAACTAGTCTCCCTGAAAAGCCCTGAATTTTAACTTACATATCACCCCGGACAGTGCCAGCAACTGAATGAAGACTAAATTAATTTTTCGTGGTTCATGTTGTTAATCTCTGCATTTATTGAAAGTGTTGATAATAATTAATGTCTGTTAATAGTAAACACATTCTGTGTGTAAAGACATTGAATTCCATCTGAATTCTATACATTTGCAATTGTCAATCCCTATACCCCGTCTGATTCTCTAAATTCTCTTCTTTTGGTGATAAGAAACTCACCATCACTGGACTGTTTTAAGTGATCCTTAAAGACTTATCCTTTTAAAATAGCTTACTATTCCAAAATGATTATTACTAACTTGTTTACTTTTGTATGTGTATGTTCCTGAGAATCTCATATATTATGGTGCTTTGAGTTTTAGAAAGTGCATTATAAATAAAATTTATTATATCCCCTGCAGAAAAATAACAGCTAATACCAGCCTATGCTGGTTGACTGGTTTAACCCTCTGGGGTCTAAGAGGTTTTTAGGGCCCTGGAGAAGTTTTGACCTGCACTGACATTTGTGCTTTTTTCAGTTGCTTAAAAACATAATAATGGCAAAAGTCTTATAACACTGCATTCAGCACAAACTGGGCTACTATATTATATGATTAACATGTATGTACATGTTTGTATTTTTGAGAGAAAAATGTTTATGCGTGGTTTTTGAAAAAGAAAAAAATTAAGTGACTGATATAAGTCCACAAAACTCATTCTAAACATGTTTTCCTAAAACTTTTCAAAGCAGGATCTAGTAGTCTAGAGTTTTTTCTTTAAAATGATGTGAAAATCATTCTGCTTACTCCTTCACATAACACAATATATTGATTTACAATTTCAAAGGCACTTTTTGGTTAGGAAGGCAATATGCAAGGAGGCTGGAAGCTCTTGAATAATCTGTGATTGACAATACACTGCTGAAGAACAATACACTTGCATAATGAGCCTTTAGGCAGGAATGTGAAGATGCCATTATTGTTAAGGGTTTGTTTGTGAAAGCAAGACAAAAGAAATGCCTTCACATGCATGATCCTGCATTAAATAAACTTATTGTGCAGAGATATACGCGAATAAACTGGGTTTTAGATGTGTTTAGATGCGTCTTAATACAAAGTGCGTCAAATATGATTGTGTGTTTGTGTATGCGTTTGGCCGTTGATCACGTCTGACGGAAGCACAAAGAAAACATAAGCGCATGGAGATAACTTTTATTTACTAGGCGAGAGTAACCAAGTAGATGTGATGTTTGCAATCGTCTTTTATAAGAATACCAAAAAGCGCGTCAAATGAGGCATCGTGTCTTTGTGTGTGCATTTGTACATCGCGTCACACCGTCGAAGCACACACACTTGCATCTTTTATAAGAACACCACAAAGTGCGTCAAATATGAGGCATCGTATGTTTGTGTGTGAGTTTGGACATCGCGTCACACAGACGAAGCACACACACTTGCATCTTTTATAAGAACACCACAAAGTGCGTCAAATATGAAGCATCGTGTGTTTGTGTGTGCATTTGGACATTGCGTCACACAGACGAAGCACACACACTTGCATCTTAAGAATACCACAAAGCGCGTCAAAAATGAGGCATCGTGTGTGTGTGAGTTTGAACATCGATCCCATCACACTGACGAAGCACACACACTCGCGTCTGTCTGGAGATTTAGGCGCGAGTAAACAGTTATGTGGTGTGTGCAATCGCATCTTTTATAATGATACCACAAAGCGCTTCAAATATGAGGCATTGTGTGTTTGTGTGTGCGTTTGGACGTCGATCGAGTCACACTCGCGTCTGGAGATAACTTTAGTTACAGTCACTAGTAAACAAGTAGATGTCATGTTTCCAGCACTCGGATTAAAACTCAACACAGCAGTGAATGCTTGCAGAGACGGAATGTCCATTGACTGTGGGGTTGATTAATGAATATGGATGATCTCTGCTCTTCTCTTCAATGGAGCGGGGCGTGGCTCATTATAGATAATGAAGCAACAGAAGAAATACGGTACATCTCTCTCTTCTAATACAGTTAACAACGAATTACAATATTTGTTTTCGATTTCACTTACATCATTTAAAAGCAGACATTCGAAGCATTATGTAGACATTTATCTTTTGTTTGTATGACAAGTATTCGTTAAGTTACAGTTCATTTTTCTGACCTGTTTCTGAAAGGACTTCACTTAGGGAGAGAGAACAAAACGCGCATCATGTTTATTTTCTTAATTTTGCGAAAAGCACAACATTCTGTTTTTATTGGGAGTGGACAGAAAAAAACTAGACAATTTAACGTTTTAAATGATGTATAAATCATATATGTATGTCCAAAATCAGCAGAGTTATCTAAGTCTCTTTGGGGAGTGATTGAAAAATAAAGAGTTTGCGGCGCCCGCGCCGCAGCCGACCCCAGAGTGTTAAGATGGTGTTCCAGCCTGGTTTTAGCTTAAGCTAGTATTAGAAGGATTTTTGCTTTTATACTGTAGCTGGTCAGGCTGATCACACCAGCCCAAACCAGCTTGACTAGGCTGGAAGCTTTGCCAGCTTGGCTATTGTGAAAGAAGCTGGTTTAAACTGGTCCTCCTAGCCTGACAAGATAAGACCAACTTTAAAAGGATTAACATTTTATAGAAGTTTATCTTGTTCAGAGTGCTCAAATGACTATGATCCTCGTTGGTTGGTTACTGTTGCTTGAATTGGCCACTCTGTCCAGACAAACGATGTTGGGTTTATTATGTCCCTACCACACTCTTTCTCCAAAGAGTTTCATTTATTATCCTGCATCTTTTGATAAGCATTGTAAGTTGAATTCATTGTCTTGACACACAGAATGTGTTTACTATTAACAAACATTTATTATTATTAACACTTACAATAAAATCAGTGAGATTAACAGAATGAAGCCCGACAAATGAAATGTCTTTATTCAGTTGCTGCCACTCTCAGGGGTGATATGTATGTTAAAATTCAGGGCTTTTCCCCTGGGCTTTTTTCCAATGCCTGAAAAAGTTGAAACAGCGCCATCTGCTGTTCTGGATTGCATGGTCCCATTTGTGAGAAAATCATGGTCCCATTTGTGAGAAAATCATGGTCCCATTTGTGAGAAAATCATGGTCACATTTGTGAGAAAATCATGGTCCCATTTGTGAGAAAATCATGGTCACATTTGTGAAAAAATCATGGTCACATTTACAAAACACAGTACATATTTGTAACACATCTGCATTTTCTCTCAAATTGCCTTTATTATTTGCAAAGCGTTTTCTGTTTGTTTGCGAGTCAAGTTTTCCCTTTGCAAAGCAGATTGAGTTTGTTTGCAAAATGTTGTATTTGTTTGTAAAATTTTGGCACAAAATTCGCTCCATAGATTACATTCAAGTGGGCCGTTACTCTAGTTTTGCTGCTATTCACATGCTAATTAGGCCAGAGACGCTCTAACTAGCCGGCAGAGATTTCGCTGCTATTCATATGCTAATTAGAGGCATCGCACCCGCGCGGGGCTCTCCACCTACGTCATGGTTCGTTTATGACGATTTGTGACACAGACAAACGCGAAGCTCGCTGCTGGTAAATTGAGGAAAGCTGCCGAAAATTCGGGAGATTTTCGGGAGCCTACAGGCGCTTACGGGGACGAAAATCCCACTTTTCATGCAGTGACAGTGTGAGCATTTTGTAACCCATTGCTCATGTGTGACATGCAGATTTGTATTTCCCTCTCTGCCTTTACAGAGATATGCGTATTTTCTATGAGGACGCGCAACACACACATCTCTGCTACAAATGAACAGCGTATACAACACATATCTATCACGGACAATTGCATCCGAAAGTTTATTACTTGCATTGGTTTTAAAGTTTTGAAGGTTTAAACTTCCATTTTCCTCACAGCTACTCTTGTTTGCGGACACCCGCCGCACGCATACACAGCAGCCGGTCATCAGTGCACGTGAAGAGAACGATCTCTCCCACGTCTTAAAGCTACAGTATCCTAATTCATCTCTCAATAAAATTACTCTCTGCTCATCGGTGAAAAACTGTTGTACTTCATACGAATGCATGTATATTTAATTCATACAGTAAAGACTGTGAAGTGTTTTATTTTAATTACTTTTAACAGACATAAACCTTTTTAAAGGCATATTACATTTCTCTTTGCAAGAAGAAATATTTGTTGTGCTTATTTATTTGATTCTCTATTAAAACAATAATATACCTAATTTATAGTTAGTTTAATTTCTACAAATGGTGTAAACTCTGCTAGATTATAGATAAAAGATTCCCATGCACTGCCATTCTGTGATCGGCACTGATCGGCGATCGGCAGATCATGATCCTGGTGATCGGTAATCGGTGATCGGCCCCAAAAATGCTGATCGGAGCATCTCTACTTATAATTAAAGTCAAGTGCTGTTTCTTAATACAGCGCAAGCTCACTTTTACTTCATACAACGCAAAAAAATTGTGTTGAGGAAGTGGAGGAAATGACGTATGCCGTAAAGCAGTCGAATTTTTAGTTTTTTTGTGCTCTGGTTACTACCCGAAACCCTAAGTTTTAAAGTACAAGTAAAAGCGATACAGACCCCGTCAGGCTATGGTAGACATGTCATTCAACCTTAAAGTCGATGTACTATCACAAGGGTCTTGAAAATTTATTATGAAGGTTGAAAAATTACATGGTGTCGCTTTCATTTAAATTTTGACATTTAAAGATGTTTTACTATTTAAAAGCTGCACACATTTTTTTTATTAAATATTTAAATATTAAATATTCTACATTTACATTTACATTTTGTCATTTAGCAGACGCTTTTGTCCAAAGCGTCTTACAAGTGAGGTAAACAAAAGAAGCAATTATGGCAACATAAGAACAGCAATACATAAGTGCACTGGAAATAGTCTCATCAAGTCCAACACAATATACATAGCCAAGGGTACGTAAGTAATTTTTTTTTTTAGATAAAGAGGAAGGTAAATAGAGAAAGAGATAAAGAGAAGGGTAACTAAAGAAAGATAGTAAATCTGTAATTGGGAAGTTAGGTAATGGTGGAAGAGATGGGTTTTTAGCCGAGTCTTAAAGACAGCTACAGTGTCAGCAGATCGTGTCATGACCGGCAGATCATTCCACAGTTGTGGGACAGTTCCTGAGAAGGTACGCGTTAGTGTTTTCTTCCCCTTTTGAGATGGTACCACAAGCCGTCGCTCGGTGGCAGAGCGCAGTGATCGAGAGGGTACATAAGGCTCTATAAGCAAGCGAAGGTAATGGGGTGCTGACCCAGTGGTGGTTTTAAAGGCCAGGAGCAGAGCCTTAAATTTGATGCGGGCTGCTATAGGAAGCCAGTGTAACTTGACAAAGAGAGGAGTGACGTGCGCCCTCTTTGGCTCATTGAAGACCACTCTTGCCGCTCCGTTCTGAATCATCTGTAGGGGTTTGGTCGTGCAGGCTGGAAGTCCTGCCAGTAGGGCATTGCAGTAGTCCAGCCTGGACAGGACAAGAGCTTGGACCAGGACCTGCGTAGCATGCTCATCTAGGAAAGGTCTAATTTTCCTAATATTGTAGAGGATGAATCTACAAGAGCGAGCGGTGCTGGCAACATGCTCCGTGAAGCTAAGCCGATCATCAATGACCACTCCCAGGTTTTTGGCCATCTTGGAAGGCGTGATGGTCGAGGAACCTAGCTGAATGGAAAAGTTGTGCTGAATCTTTGGTTCAGATGATATGACAAGCAGTTCTGTCTTCGCAAGGTTAAGCTGGAGATGGTGATCCTTCATCCAGAGTGAGATGTCCTGCAGTCATGCCGAGATGCGGGCTGAAACCGTAGGATCATCAGGGTGGAACGACAAGTGGAGTTGAGTGTCGTCTGCGTAGCAGTGGTAGGAAAAGCCATGTTTCCGAATGACAGAGCCCAGGGATGTCATGTATATCGAAAAGAGCAGCGGTCCAGCACAGAGCCTTGAGGGACCCCGGTATCAAGACGTTGGGGTTCGGAGACGTCACCTCTCCAGGATACCCGAAATGACCTATCTGAGAGGTACGACTTGAACCATAGAAGCGCTGTGTCAGTGACACCCATAGACATGAGAGTCGACAGGAGGATGCGGTGATTGACCGTGTCAAAAGCTGCAGATAGATCCAGTAAGATCAGCACAGATGATTTGGAGGCTGCTCTTGCCTGCTTTAGGGCCTCAATGACTGAGAGCAGCGCAGTCTCAGTGGAGTGACCACTTTTGAATCCAGACTGATTGCTATCCAGGAGGTTATTTTGTGTGAAGAAAGTGGAGAGCTGGTTGAACACAATGCGTTCGAGAGTCTTGGAAATGAAGGGAAGAAGAGAAACGGGTCTGTAGTTCTCTAGCATAGCAGGATTGAGAGTGGGTTTCTTCAGCAGCGGGGTTATCCGGGCCTCTTTAAATGCTACAGGGAAGGTGCCAGTGGAAAGGGATGAATTGACAATGTGAGTGAGAGCAGGGATAACAGACGGAGAGATGGCCTGGAGGAGATGGGTGGGTATGGGATCTTGCGGGCAGGTAGTCGGATGATTAGAAGCCAAGACCTTGGAAACATCTGCTTCGGATAGGAGAGAGAAGGAGGGAAGGGAGCATGTCTCAGGGATTTGAGAATGTGCAAGAAGCGGCGGTTCGGAGAACTGACTGCTAATAGTTTTCGTTTTCTTCACAAAGAAGGAAGCAAAATCATCAGCCGTTAGGTCGGATGAAGGTGGAGGGGCAGGGGGAAGGTGCCCAAAATCAAAAATATTATATTAGTACAAAAAACGTATTATTATTAATATTATTATTATGAGTTTGATGTTAACAAAAATTCAAATGATCCAAACACTGACCATTTAATCAGAACCAATTAATTTGTCTATCTCTACAGCAAATCTTTTTGATACTAAAGTAAACATGTGTGCAACGACTGATTTAAAAAATGTTTAAACAGAGGTTTTGTAACCAACTAGCCAACTACTCTTAAGGTAAGAAATTCCCAGAAGAGTTAGGGTAACCCACCCTAACTCACACCATGTGATTAAGGACACTAAATATTGGTCATAAACCGGAGTGCACATAACTGGTGCGCTGGTGTGATTAAAACAAAAAATGTGCATCAGACACTGCTCTACAAGGCTCTTTTGGGTTGTTTGCTTGCACCTCTAAAGCAGGAGTACGATCCGCACCTTGAATATTAGACATTTTAACACAAAATGCCCTGATTAGTAAAAGTATTTTACACATTAAATAAATATAAGCAGTTAAGAATAAATTGTGTGTGTAACAATATATTGGATCTGTGCATATAAAGTCACAGTATACCCAGCATTTTTAGAGTATAAACCTGATGCATTTTTTAACTTCTTACACTCTGAGGCTATTTTGGGGATTTTCGCCTGGATTTGGCCTACCCAATTTCAAAAGCTTCCCATACCCACATGCAGACGTGTACTTACAAAAGTTTGGTATCATTTTACAGGAAACCCTTTGAGATTACATAAAACACTGTTGAAAGTGCTAAACATGGTTGTATGTGTTGTAAGTACTCTAATAAACACAAAAATAATTAGGCGCTTTTTGATGTTTTTTTTCTAAAGTCTGTATTTAAAAGTGTATAACTCTGGCCCTGAGTGGAAATGAAATCTGCAGACAGTTTTATTGGATTTCAGCTTACAGAGGAAAAAGGAATTTTTTCTCTATCATAATAAATGCAAAAGTTATTTTACTCTAACCGAATGGAGGAATAATACCCTTTTTGTATTTAGGTTCTGTCTAAAAATATTTGAAGTGTCCCCATTACCACATACAGTGGAATAAATGCAATATCTTTATATCATTTTACAGAAAACTCTTTGAAGTTACATAAAAAGCTGCTGTTTGTGACAAATATTGTTATTTATGTTGTTTTTCATATGATGAAACACCAAATTGTCTTTTTTTGTGTTGTAAACACTGTCTTTGAAAGTGAGGTTTTCAAACTTTTTGTGTGTGTGGACCACAATTTGTAATCAAGAATTTTCACGGACCACCTCATAATACTTATTATAAAATATGTCTACACAAAGTCCTGAATTACTCTGCACATCTAAATAGTCTTACTAGCACTAAAACTATAACTGGTCATCACATCAGTATAACAGGTTTCTTAACCTTATATCATAATTATTTATATACATATTCTTAAGTGTTGGGAAAGTTCACTTTCTACATGAACTAGTTCAGTTCATAGTTCATATTTGAAAATGTTGAACTAGGTCACAGTTCCAAAAATGAACTAATTTATAGTTATTTTTTCCCATATTATTTTTTTTTAATGATTGCCATTATAGCCCATATAGAACCACCACAGACAGCAATTATTTGATCAGTTTTAACACTGAAGCTAAATGCGTCAGATTTCATCTTCATGTCCAACTTTAAATCCTTATCCAACCAGGGTTTACATTAGCATTGACTGTCTTTTAATTTTTGTATTTGCTTGCACATACCTTGAAAGCCTAGCCGGGTGACGAGGGTCGCACCCCGGGCGAGAAGCGCTGCGACGCATTGCGTGTATGACAATTCGCATGTATTGCACACCACACGTGCACGGTAAATAGCGTGAGCTTAGTCAAAGTCTATTTCAAGATCCGGAATATGCGTCAGCAGCCTATGTTAATCGTTAACGATTTAGGACAAATGTGATGTTATTTAATGTTAAACTATTTGAGTGGCGCGGCAAAAAAAAAAAAAAGGAATTTCAGCAGCGTCTGTGTTGTTGTGATGACTGGTGAACACTGAGTGGTGGGTGTTTTTTCCGCTACACATTAAGGCCTGTTTACAATGTGTTTTAGTTGGGTTTTCGCCTGGAAGAATATACAAATCTGGCACCCTACTGAACGACGTTAAACTGAGAGAGCGTGCCGTTCACAGGCACCACAATGAATGAGTTCACAGTAACGTTTATTAGGCAGCAGTACACGTTCGCCCAAAATATGAACTATTAAAATATACATATTCTTATTTTGCCTTTACACGGACCACCACAGTTTGGGAATGGCCGCTCTAGCAGACTGCAGACAGCAGTCTGGTTGTTAGCAGCAGCAGACAGTAAACACCCAAAAAAAGAATGAACTCTTTAGCATGTCGAATTCAAAAGATATATTTTTTAATGAAAGGTGTGAAAATACATTTTTCATATAAAAATACTTTGTTTTGTTTTGCACATATAATAAATAGCAAGGGATTAATTATGCAAACAACCAAAGAAAATGCTGGGAATGGACTCATTTTTTTAGAGTAGGACCTAAGATAAAAGATGGTGTAGCATTTGTGGCTATCTGTGCTATCTGAGGCGGTTCATGCTCAAGTTTCACATACGTTTACAAATGACAATTTTTTACCTCATTATTCATTTGAGGATTGTTGGATATGTGATGATAATAGAACAAAAATAACAATGAAATAAGATGGAGCCTTATTCCTGAGAGTGAGAGCTTTCATTTGATATAAGACTTGCCCATGTTTGCCATTTTATTTATGTGCATCATCATCTACCAAAAATATGGTGAAGAGAGTAGTCAGGAGATTAGTGATGATGACAGCATGTAGGATGTCTGTGCTATAAATAGTGTGAGTACCAAACAACATCTCCAGGTGCTCCTTTGAGAACCAGGACAAAAATGTTATGTGCACCCTTGGTCATAAATGTGCACTGCTTTGAGTTATGATCATTTAAACAATTAGTTCTGTTCTGATATGTCAGCTACTGTATAACTCTGATGTGATCATTTTCTGAGCAAATAAATCAACTGCATGGAGATCTGAGGTCAAATAACAGGGCCTCATTTATCAACATTGCGTAGAAAATGTTGTATATTTTAACAAAATGATTTTTAGTATGTGTGCAAGTACAAAAAAATCAGTATGTATCAAACGTCCGCACGTGGTTCGTACGCACATCAGTAAGTAATACCTGCTGATAAATCCCATGTGTTTTTAAGCACCATGCTCGTGCATGTTCATGGTCATTTGCATTCCAAATTGCCTCCAATGAACCATATATGGTGACAACACCTTCCTTTCTAAGTCACGTGGTTGTACTTTTTACCTCACCGCAATAATGGCAAAGAGAGCGAAAAAGAGGAACTTTACAGACAAAGAAATTGAGTTACTGGTGGATGAGGTTGAATCCTTATAACACACTTAGTGCTGGAGGGATGACTAACGAAATAAAAATCTGCACGGGACATGTTACCAGTGCGGTTAATTCTATTGGGTATGAGGAGAGAACACTTCCAGATATAAAAAAGTGGTTTGACATAAAATTATCAGCCAAAAAAACATCACAGCACACCGACGTGAAATCAGTTAAACTAGAGGAGGACAGACAACGACAGAACTTTACACCTTGAACAGCCGCATATTAACCAGCATCATCGGTGCGACCTTTAAAAACGCGCTCCCGGCCGAATGGATGATTCGCCAAGTCTTCCAATAATGCAAGATAAGCAATTGCAGTGTGTAAAGCATTTTTCGTAGCTTTCATTTATAGGGGTTGACACCAATTTGACGACAAATCACAAATAAATCATTAACTTCAACACTGGTTTTCTGTTACTATATTGACACAAATCATTTTTAACACCTGCTTGTGGATAATAAATACACACTTCTTTACACACTGGAGATGATCCTATGTAGTATCGCTATACTACCACTAGATTCTGAGCGTAAGCATGCTCTGAGGTGTGCGTATATTTACACACATTTCCACGTATAAGTGCATTTTGATAAATTCCACACTTTGCTTAAAACTGTTCTCAAGTACACGTCATGAACATTTCTGTTTGTACGCAGGCTTGATAAATGAGGCCCCAGGATTTAGTTCCCATTTCAGATACATTTTTAATATAGTATATTATTTTTTCAAAGTTTTTTTTTAAGCACGTAAATAGCATTAATGTTTAAAGTCATCATGGAATTGAAATTTAAAACTAAATTTTTTAATGGAATATTGTAGTGTTTTTATAAATGACTTCTCATTGGACTTGAATATTAAAAAAATAATAATAATGTGCTGAGCAGTGTTACTCAAAAATGTTTATTTATTACTCATTAGTCCTTTCAAAAGTAATATTATTACTTTACTTATTCAGGGTTCCTACACCTTAGTTAACTTTAAATTCAAGGACCTTTCAAGGACTTTCCAGGTCCAATACCCTCAAATTCAAGGACTAAATGTGGGGACACATTTCAAGTGAGAGCAAGGTTACATCGTGTTACCTTTTAAGATACATTGTTACAGTTCCCTTATGAGGGAACTCGCGCTGTGTCACTGCTGTGACACTTTGGGGACGCCTCCAGGGGTAAGTGTGTCTGAATGTGTATATAAAATTCAACCAATGGTGAGGCTTAACGACAAAGACAGGGTGACACGAGAGCCAGGAAGTATTTCGCTATCTGAAATACTGCCAAAAACGGCGGTACAGGAGCGTAGGAAGTATGGCGAGAAAGACACAGCGTCTCGTTCCCATATCAGGAAACAACAGTTACATACGTAACCCGAGATGTTTTCATGTGTCAAACACAACTATGCAAAAAGCATTTTAGTATGAATCACCATTCGCATACAGAAGATATAAGCATTTAAAGCGAACAGTTTAGCACGTGTGCTTAAAAAGTCTAGAATTTATTTTTTTTACAGGGTGGACAGAGGGGTATGGGATCGGCAAAGGATCTCGAGGCGCCGGAAGTGCGTCTGCACCATATGTCCGAGCACTGTCCACTACACCATCGGCTCAGACAAGTCTAGAATTTTATGATATTATCCTACACTACACAGGGAATAATATGGATTTTTTTTCCAGAAAACTTCTTGCATAAAATAGATTCAAGCACTTCCAATGACCTGTATCCATGCATGTATTTTTTCAAAAACTTCCCAGGGCCTTGAATTTTTTCCCCAGATTCACAAACTTTCAAGGATTTAAAGGACCTGTGGGAACCCTGCTTATTACTCCCAACCAACAGTAATGAGTTACACTACATTTCCATTACACCCCAAAAATTGGTAAATGAATAAATTACAGGTAAATTACCAGCTCCAACTATTTTTTAAACAACTTGTGTAATAAAGCAGTAAGATGTATACTAAAATCTGCAACAGGGCTCAAGCTAATTAACCAACCAAACATATTGACAGAATGTATTGGCATGGCTTCCTGCATTGGTGACATTGTGACAAAGTAACAAAAACAATTTCTGGATGGTAACTGCAATATTATTACAAAAAACATTTAGTAATTGGTTGCACTAGTTACCAGGGAAAGTAATATTATTACAGTAATTAATTACTGCCCAACACTGGTGCCGAGACAATCTTTAATCAAAACTGCTAATCTACTCCCCTCCTCAAAACAGTCTCTCTTCACTTTGTGTCACAAGGAATGGCGTACAGCGGGGCTATCGAAGACTTGTTTCTGCCCTGAAAAAGATTCTGGTAATTAGCCAGCCCAGTCTCCTGAAGATGCGTACAAATAGCACGAAGTGTAAAACTCGTGCAATACATACGCCAAATTCCACTTTGGCGTGCATATGATACGCCAGTCCTTCCCATTCACTTAAACGGCAAGTCTTTTTTTGTCGTTTTATTTATTGGTTTCTCAATTTTTTTGCTATTTTTTACCATTTTCGCTTGGGTTTAGGGTTAGAACAACTTTTTGTTATATAAAAATGACATCCTAACCCAAACCCCAACTCTAACCCCAACTCCAAGCGACCATGGCTTAAATACGGACAAAAACATGGAGAAACCTGTATATTAAATAACCTCCTTAAGCAAATCTAAAATCTAACCCTAAACCCAAAAGAAAATGGTTTAAAAAAACAGAAAAAAATTGAATGGGAAGGACTGGCGTATCATATGCACCCCAAAGTGGAATTTGGCGTATGTATTGCACGAGTTTTACACTTCGTGCTGTTTATACGCATCTTCAGGAGACTGTACTGAATTAGCAGTTAGCAACATGGCCCAACTTCCAACAATCCAATCAGTTATCAACAGACGAAATCAAGTGCCGCTATAGTACATCATGTTATGGAAACGAAGACCATTACTACTTCCATTTCATTGTAATATTAAGCACCTTGGCACAACACACCAACAATTAGATTACCATAAAATTACTTTAAGCAGGAAAACAGGGATAATATTTACTCTGAATCAAATGCACCTTTTTGATTTTTTAAGTCTTTGAAATGAAAAGATTAAACTCCTACCTCTCGACTTGACACTGACTGTAGATTTGTGTTCCAGTACTGACTGCTTCTCTTCACATTTAACACTGCGTTTATTCTTGCACTTGAATGATACCACCAATGAGTCAAACTCTTAACTTGTTTTCTTCAATTGTTTAACACTGAACTTTATTCAGCCCTGCTGGAAACACTGACGCACTCACACTTCACAGAATGATGTGACAAGGAGGAAACATTTTAGGAGAGCGAACGAAACTGTGGGATTTCATTTAAAAACATTGTTCTCTACTGATTCACTGATTCATCACCTATTTCAGATTTCCTGCTACTATTCTATTAATCTATTAAGATTATTTTTACCATTAAATAATCACTAATTTATATAAATAAATAAATAAACCACTAAATCAATAAATAAAAAGAATTGCAAAACAAGTCTGTGTTATTGTTTCCCTGTCCCTGTTAAAACACTTGTATAAAGAAGCTAAATAGCTCAAAAAATGCTTTTGAGGAATGTTTAAAATAACAGTACAAAATTAAATTTGGCTAAAAATGTATACATTCACCTAAATCATCCTTATATGAAATATACAGCAAACCACAGGTTATTCCTTTTGATTTCTAAGACAACTGTAACATCGTTTAAGGTTTTCAGTAAGTAACTCATTTAAGACAGCTACCCTTTTAAAAATAAATCAGCTCAATTAATTATTAAATGACTTTCTGAACTAGTTTTTGGATGTACTGTAAATGCAGTTTAAATGTAATAAAGTGATTTTGTCACATCAGAAAACAACTAGTTACTAAAGAACCTAAATTATTTGTAAACAAGCCGAGCCACTATGCCAGTACCGAGACATGTAGTAAGTTACTTCCTAACACTTCAGACATACATCAACTAAACTAATGGATAATTAACGTTAACATATAAGATGACCTATAAACAAACAATATATGACAACAGCAATAATGCTTAAAGACAAACTGGCAGCAATTTTCCTGTGTATGAAATACTTTTGTTTACATCAGGCTAGATGTTTAAGTTTCCCAAATTCCCATGCAGCACTGGTTGTTTTCCTCACACATCCTTACACAATTTCCGCTTTGCATTCAAAGCATTTCATAATCACTATGCTTCAGCTCCACTACGGGTTTAACATTTCCCGCTCCCTCCCTGCTCCTTCTTGACATCTTGCTCCATGTTCGCTCCATGAAAAAAATGTGCGCCTAATGATTATAATATTACCAGGCTTTGACTCATTATGTTTAAAGTTCAGTTCAAATTAAAACTTAAAAACACGTTGCAATAAATACATGGTTTTAAAGAATAACATTCCTTTTTCTTTGTGTACACACATCCTTACACATATCCGTACAATTTTGTCTGTATTATCTTTGTCCCCCTCATATGCTCTTGAGCAATTTTATGTTTATTGTTCCCCCCAACTCAAAGATGAGATTTAGGCCCATGGTTGCATGAGTTGTGCTCAACATGGAGTGGTAGTGGAGTGCTCCCAGAGTGAGACAAAACCACAACACTCCAACTTTCAAAACTCCAATCCTAGCTCCAGGTAAAATGACACCGCTCCACTTCACTAACATACTCTGATCCCAGCTCACTTTCTTTGAGCAGAAGATAACTTGTAGACTTTTACTGTCTCAGTTTCATGTATTTTGTGGAATATCTACACAATTTGATCATCTCGGAAAAAACAGCTTTTTTATGCAGGTAACAGACATGCATGTATAGCTCCTATTTTTAATAGAAAAATTCACTTTTAAGATGATGTTTTAGTAATACATTTAATAATACATTAAAAAACAGTAAAATGTAATAAAAAAAAATCCAACAGCAATAGTATAAGTTAAACTACTATACTAAAAGGATGAAAAATTTCTCTCCTCCCCTTACACCAGCAGTTCTCAAAGATTTCGACGTGCCGAAGCAAACTTAATATTTGAATTACACAAATCATATTAAATGATACAATGTAGTCCTGTTGGTTAGTAGCCTTATTCTTCTGTAAAAAAAATCTGTAGAAATTACAGTATTACTGGGTATTACTGGCCAGTAACTTAATGTAGATTTTACATTTATGTTATTTACTGGCAACAGTTTGTTCAAATACACATGAAACATTTTCAGTCTTTATCTTCTACAGTAAGTTACCAGCAACCAGCTGCATAATTACAGCAAAAACATTTTACAGTGAAATTCATATGAAATTGTTATCACTGTACTTTTTTTTTGAAAACTGCACTTATTGTGAATAAATGTCTGAATGTCTGAATCTAATTTTGGGAATTTGGGGAGGGGAAAAAACAGGAAGTCTTAAAATCTGACTCAGGAGTTACAGTGTCGACCACCTAAAAATACACTTCACTATTCCAGTGTCTTGCGTCAAACACCCAACCGCAATGGCCTTCAAATTGACAAAACGATGAAAAGTCAAACCTTACACAACCTTATCTGTAAACTTATGGTGATTTAAGGCCAGATCATCAGTCTCCACCCTTATCTAGGAGCAGAACTAGAAACACCTTAACCACCTTACTGAAATATAAGACCGCTTCTGAATGACAACCCAGGATTTAAGAAAATTAAATAAATACAAAGAGTGTCTCAGACTGCGTACCGTACCCGAGGACGTTTCACCTTGTTTGACCCTCAAAGTATTGTTAGAATAGCTAGTGTGAGTGTACTGTACCAGGGTGCGCTACGATTAAGTGAAGGTGGTCTCTGGTACGGTTTGCTTTGACTTGGGGGCGGGGCGCAAGCAAATAAATTAAATCTTTATAAAATCATCTTTAGTGTAGTAACCCTTTGTCTAGAATTAGCAGAAATTTTATTTAATAAAGAAGCTTTTTGAGGGTTTATGCTGGGATGGTTTTTAAATGGTATTGAAGGAAGTCAAATATAGTCCCTCTAGAAAAACGCAATTATGCGATTGCACGATTTAATGCATAATCAGGCAAAGTCCGCATATTTATGCAGGGACTGCATTTTTTCAAATACGCCGCACTTTCACTGCATAAATTGCAGATTTCTGCATGCAAAATATGCGGGGCTTGCATGATTTCATAATCCCGCATTTTGGTAGCAAAAAGTCACATAAATCTTAGCAGATAGTTGAAAAATGCATTTACTTCACACAAGCGCAGCCATGTCCCCTGTTGCCATGGGAACGTTATGAAGTGACGTAATAACGTGATGTGAACATCACTGAAAAGCTGAAAGTTTTTGCAAGTTCTTGTAATTTTTGCAAGTTCCCACAATTTCATTGCATAAATTGCATAAATATCCCGCACACTCCATCACATTTTTTAAGAAAACGTGTCGCAAGATCAAGGATTTTTGCCTGCAACAATCACAAAACAACTGATCTATTCTGAGCTCTTATTGACTGCTTTTTCTTCATTATTCAGTCCAGCTTATTCATATCAATAAATAAATAAATGCTTTGTTTTGTAATAAAAGCAATGAATATGTTGGCACATTAAGGGCAAGATTTACTAAACAGGGCAAATTAGCACTGATGGAAGTAAACATTACTGCTACTGCAGGTAATTTACTGACAAAGCGCATGTTAAAGAACACAGGAGCAAAAATCTGATGTCTATAATAACTAACGCCATCTACTGTACCAAGCGCAGTGCAAATAAGTGTAGCTATTCCAGTAAACTAACAAATGCAAACCAATGCCGTTGCATGATTTATTTAAATACTCTCCCCCCTTATAAACTGTGTGTCTAAAATTGAATCTCCTACAAATCCATATGCAAAAAAATCTGTCACAAAAACAACTGCTTCCACGCCTTCACAAAGCTAACTCTTTCACGGTGTGTCTTTAGTAAATCACGACAGTAGTTTTGTGCAAAAAAGGAATTTGTACTGGGGCAAGTTGATAGTAAAACTGGCCCTAAATGTTTTTAACATACTGTAAATATTTTTAAACATGTCGTCATACACCTTCAGATTAAAATGTTTTGAAGATCATGAAATATATTTCAGTCAAGTGACTCTAAACTTTTAAATGGTTGTGTGCATACTTAGCAATAAATGTTGTATAACATGTTTAGATAACTAGATATCACTGAAATAGGTGTCCTGACATCTACACCAATGTTAAATCACAATGCTTTATACAGCAGTGTTTCCGCTATATACATTCAACCGTGGCGGCCCGCCACTCCTAAAACATCCCCGCCACGCCTGCGGTTGTGGATAGAAGGGATACAGCAAACGAAATCTCGTTGGATGAGCACTGTTTTATCCTAATCCTTTAACCAAACCCAACTCTAAACACAAAATTTCACACGATTGTAGGATGTATTTGTATCCAATTTAGCCAGAACCGCTGTTTTCATCCTAATAATCCTACCTCCAAATCTAATCCTTAAAGGAATATTCCATTTTCTTAAAAGAAAAATCCAGATAATTTACTCACCACCATGTCATCCAAAATGTTGATGTCTTTCTTTGTTCAGTCGAGATGAAATTATGTTTTTTGAGGAAAACATTGCAGGATTTTTCTCATTTTAATGGACTTTAATAGACACCAACAATTAACACTTAATTCAACACTTAACAGTTTTTTTCAACGGAGTTTCAAAGGACTAAAAACGATCCCAAACGAGGCAAAAGGGTCTTATCTAGCAAAACGATTGTCATTTTTGACAAGAAAAATAACAAATATACACTTTTAAAGCACAACTTTTCGTTTAGGTCCGGTCCAGCGCGACCTAACGTAAATGGGTAGTGACGTAGGGAGGTCACGTGTTACAAATATAAAACTCACGTTTGCTGACTATTTTAAACAATAAACTGACACAAAGACATTAATTAGTATCAGTTGACATACAACAACGTAGGAACGGTCCTCTTTCACCACATTTGTAAACACTGGGGCGGAGTTTCGCGGTCGTCCTCTGTGACCTCTTGACGTGATGACGTATTGCGTCGGGTCACGCTTGCGCATGACGACCGGATTTAAACGAGAAGTTGTGCTTTAAAAGTCGATATTTGTTATTTTTATTGTCAAAAATGAAAATCGTTTTGCTAGATAAGACCCTTATGCCTCGTTTGGGATCGTTTAGAGTCCTTTGAAACTCCGTTGAAAAAAAATGTTAAGTGTTGAGTTAAGTGTTAAGTGGTGGTGTCCATTAAAGTCCATTAAAATGAGAAAAATCCTGCAATGTTTTCCTCAAAAAACATTATTTCTTCTCGACTGATCAAAGAAAGACAACATTTTGGATGACATGGTGGTGAGTAAATTATCTGGATTTTTCTTTTAAGAAAATGGAATATTCCTTTAACTTTTCGGCATTTGCTGTATCCCTTCTAGACAAAACCCACAGCGTCAGCTCGCAAAAGGCTACCGAAATGTCCGCTCTGCGAGACTGGCTGTCTAGAAATAAATTGCGTTCTGGATTTGCGTTTGTTCACTCATTTATAAATAAGTCTCCTAAAATATCATAATTTCCTCCATGGGTTTAGTTTCATGCACAAATAGATTTAAATCAACAGAGGATTATTAAGCTACGTTTCTGTTTTGAGAAATAATAATAAAATAAATAAGCCTATACGAAATATGTTGCACTTAAATAATTATTAAATTGACAAAACGAATAAAAAAGTATTTGAGTTTCTGTTCTTTTTTTTGTGACGCGCTCTAAAACCAAACCAGCAGAAAGCACGTCATGTTTTTAATGATTATAAATAAGCACAAGGTTTTCTCCTTATTGTGAGTTTACACAAATAAAAATACATCATTTGAAGTTTCGAATGTTGTTTTACTTTTATCTTTATGACTATAAATTTAGGGTAATTTAAGCTGCAAGGTCATCACGCATATGATGTTCACCGGCGCATATCTACACCAACACAGCGCAGGGCTGCGAGAAAAGACATTATTAAACTTTTGATTTAACATATTACGAGTTTTTTGGACATTCATTTGGAATCACTGTACTCATATTATCAACTTATCGGGCCATTAGTTATTCAGTATAGGCTTTAAGCGCAGCGCGATGCTGACCGCTCAGCTGTCAGTCAATCGTCTGTGCTTTAGATCGACACTCACAAAGTTTCACATTAAATGATAAGATATTTGTCCAAAAACAAAAGGCTAAATACTGAATACTACTTATATGCGACTGCAAGACATTAATAGTCGAATCTGTTTGTAAGGAAACTTACATTATTCCCGTGGAAGAGAAGAACGTTGGTAATAGAAACTTGAGGCAGACGTTGAGACTGTTTTATCTGTTTTCAGACGAAACAGCAGGGTCGGGGTACCCGCGGGTGAACCGCATAATATTTGATCTAACGGGTGTAATAATAGGCTATTTGCGTGTCATTTGTGTTGTAGATGCAGGTCGGGACTCAACAGACAAGAGTAAAATGCGGGTCTAACATCCAAGACCAAAATTCGACTCGTTTTTAAATGTCCCGTGCTTATTTGTGTTTAAGATCTGTCTGAAGACCGGTAAAGGTTTATATTTAACTGCGCGATTTGCGGTATGACCGGCTCGGGGTCACAGTCTTTATGTCAAATGGTACGGGTGTGAAATAAAATTGCTGCTGATGTCGGATAACTGGTCGGTTGTTCTGTCAATCACAGCGGTGCGGATTATCAAACAGGACTGCATGACTTTGTAACAGCTCAACACGAGGACGAACTTGCAATGCACACTACATTAAAACTACAATGAAATATCCGAACTACGTACGTAGCTGTGTAACGTTTTTTTAAGAAAATACAGTTTAGATCAAACATAGAAAAGCAATATGCTATAAATATAAGGAAAAGTAAATGACAGCGTGAAAATTATAAAAAAATACATGTTAGTTTACTGTAGCCTATATTCTACATTAATTTTTTTTTTACATTTATAATCCTCATGGGCGCCCCCTGCCGCCACAGCTGAAAAAAATCCTAGAGGAAACACTGTACAGTGTATGCGTCAAAAACACAATTTTAGTTTTAACAAGTACGTAGCATTGTACAAGCCACTGCAAACCTTACGTGCCTGCTTCTCTTTTCACAAGTGTTTTATATGCCATTTATTCTTATATATATATATATATTTTTTTTTTTTTTTAAAACATGGTCGCATAATGAAATAATGTGTTACCCATGTCAGATTTTCAGTAAAGAGGTCAATCTGTTATGTAAGGGATAATGTAGAGGCAGCCGGTAGTTATTGGGAAATAAGCCCCGACAGTGTGATCAGGACCCGACGCGAAGCGGAGGGTCTTGTATCACACTGAAGGGGCTTATTTCCCAATAACTACCGGCTGCCTCTACATTATCCCGCTTATTACACGGCTACCTGCCACATAAGAAAAAAAACTGGACATGAATATGAATTTTAAAAATTTTATTGACATATTTGTTTTTAATTAACATTTTTATCCTTCCGCGAAACTTTGCACAGATGCATAAAATGATCGTAATACCTTATTAAGATCCGCTGCTTCATACTTGTCTGTCTCCATTTTTTCTCTTTTAGCCAGTCTTTGAGCAGTTTTAATCCCCATTCTGTATTTTTGTGTGTGATGGCTTCGTAGCTGTCATGCTCTATTTTGTCAAGTTCAGTCTCAGTAAGCTGTCTGTGTCTTGTCGTGATTGTCCAGTGTTTGTCACAAGATGGCGCCAAACAGACAGTAATCTTTATTGATCTTTATTGGCGCGGAGCGATTTTACTCGTGCAAGTAGTCCGGCTATGCGTTATTAATTTGGAGCGGTTATTATTTGAAAAGAACGAACCTGCAAATGTCTCAACTGACCAATCAGATTCAAGTATTCCAGAGAGCCGTGTAATAAGTTATGGGAATGCAGTGGGCAAATCAGGAGAACATTAGCAAAATGGCAAAAGCAGCCTGCAGCACTATTATAACTAAAACTACGAGCTAAACGACAGACGATGTTACTGAAGCAGGATTTGTGATTGGAGGGCATCAAAAGATTAGTGATTATTTTTGTTTTGTTGAAATTCATTTCAGCTATTAAAGTAAGATGCAGATAAGACTGTAGTGAAAACTGCAAAATTTGTGATGATGTGATCTTACTCGGTAAGATTTTGGAAAACAGGATTTTATATCAATGCAAGTCAATTTAAAATTTTATGAATCTGATGATTAATGAATAATGACACAGTATAGAATTGCAGTATAGACAGTTTCAGCAGTAACAACATAAACAAACGGCTTTTGTGGAACAAACGTAACTTCCGGTAAACTCTGCAAAGAATCAATAAAAACTGAATCCTTTTAGAGTAGTTTATTTCTGATAACAAGCTAAATAAACAACACGTAGATGACCTAATTTCAAATCATAGCAAGTGTATCAAAAACTACACTTAGCTAAAATTCCTGTGTAAAATGTGTACTATATAATGTATACAATATTAACAACAGATCAGCTACCAAACCTCCCTTCAAATAGAAGTAATACATGATCGCTGTCTTCCCTCGTCTTCAGGAAACCAAAACATTTTTTATTTTCGACAAGGTATTTGTTCAAGAGTTCAAGGGTGGTGATGGCACAGTGGATAAGACACACGCCATTGGTGTGAGAGACCCGGGTTCGAATCCACTGTGACACACCATTGTGTCCCTGAGCAAGACACTTATCCCCTAGTTGCGGCTTGTGACCTCTGACATGTATAGCAATTGTAAGTTGCTTTGAATAAAAGCATCAGCTAAATAAATAAATACGTAATCGTGTCTATAGATGGGCCATAAAACTCAGGTAACCATGACAACGTCATAAAAATACTAACCAAATGTAAAACTTCAACACAAAAACTTAAAGCAACTTTATTTTGCATCCTACTCAACACTTTAATTTAATTACACAAATTTTTCAACAGCAACCTTAAACAGCTCCCAAAATAAGCCCACAGCATCAGAGGTATAAGACTGCCTGTGTCTAAATTTATGTTGTTAATTTTCACCTCATGGCGGCCAGAGCTGTCTGTCTCATCTAAATTAAGATCTCTCCATCTGCCAATGAAGCTTCACAGAACTAACATTTATTTAGTGCTGATAAAACATTGGATTGATATCATTTAAACATTTTAACTTTGCATGTGTGGTTGTGTATAAAACTGTGCATTCTATATGAAATAATTAAAGCATTCAGACACTAAACCTTCAATAACCCACAAGTACAGTATCTAAGCTGAAAAATATCCTGTCAACATACAATAATAATGACAATAATTTTTTTTTGGCCACTTATGAAATACAACACCATAAAGATTCAGATTTAATTTCTGCTTTGTTCACACATTTGACTTTTTAAGCTGTAAAGCCATTGTTAAATCTTTTATCCTCATGTCTCTGTTATAATCATTTACTCAATTTTAGATTTTGTTTATAACATGACCACAGTTCTCTCATTTAAACCTGTCTTACAAGAGCTAAAAGATGTCAGCTGGTCCATCGCATATTTTCATTAAGATGAAAGATGAGTTATTTTGCATGCCTTCAGGATATTTTAGGAAATACAGTCTTATTCTGCTGGGTTATTGAAGTGTCTGAGTGTTTTAATTATTTGATATCTGGATGCATTGAGCTTATAGAGGTCAGGTTTACACACAAATTCACTTCAAATGTTTAAATTATATCTAATATAACGTTTATTATTAAGATTATAAAGATAATGACTCTGCAGGTAATAATTTAACACATTACTATAAAAATAACATAAGCATAAATAATTACCTCACACAACAGATTTGTAAGTTTAACTTTGTTAGAATTAAATTAAGTATTTAATACACATGAAGAACTACTGATGTTTTCAGCATTATATATTTCTATATTTATATTCATGACAATTAAAAGCGTTCATCAAACTTCTTACACAGTAAAGTGAGTTTAATTGTTATTATATGTGTGTAAATGTTTGATGATGATGCTGTATCTTAAGGCGTTGTCTAACTCTGACTAGTCTGTGAGCGACTATTGCGCGCTCTCTACCAATGTAATCAACAACGCGCACGACGCTGCCATACTATCGGCCGCTTCGCATTCATTATGACAACAGCGTTCGTCGCGTCGCTGTAAGACAAAACTAGTGGAACTAATAAAAAAACTCGATCACGAGGCAGACACAGTTTAAGCATATATGCCCTGGCAATACTTTACTTTAAAACGCATGTGACATGGGAAAGGCAGTGCGCGTCGCAGCTGTCAAACGCTCCGCTAAATTCACTGACCTGTTTTTCAGCGGTTGACTCTTCAGCTCGTAATAGATTTTGGGCTCGTCATGAAACTCCTCGCCGACTTCAAAGTCGGCCACGATTCCCGATTCTGGCTGCATCCTCAAAGTTGTCAACTTTCGTCAGCTCCCAGGTGATAAAGATAAGACGTCAGTTAGAGCCGTACTTTCAAGCCGCACGAAGTGCCAGCCACCGTGATGTCAAAAGTTGTGTTTGACTTTATACGGCTCTGTGTCAAAATCGCGTATGACATAGGAGTATCGCGAGAGTGACTCAAAAGCAGTGGTATATGAACAAAGAGTTGTGTTCTTGCGGTACTATGATGTCATAAGAATCGTTCTGCGCAGAGTCTTATGAAGTCGAACACACCTCTTCAGTTCTGCGTGCGCTCCAGCAGCCCGCTACGTTTGTTTTGTAGTCCGTTTAAAGGAATTGTTCATTATAGCGACTGGAGCCAAATGACGCTAGAAACTACAAACCCCAGAATTCTCGACAGAGTGGGACTGTCGTGCGTCAGCACCTTTTTATGGACTGTCACCGAAAGGGGCGGTACCCGTCCAATGCAAACTTAATGCGTTGTTATGATTTACTTGTTACCATGATTCCAAAAAGGTTAAGAAGTGGGTTTATTTAACGAAGATAAATATTGGATTTAAAACATTACACTGGCGACCTTGTAAACATGTACATTTACACATTTGGTGAGTTGAGCTACTGGGGCGGCACTTTGCAAACAACAGCCGCACGATGGCAGTATAATCAATAAAATAACAACCCGACGGCATCGGCTGCTGTCAAATATTTAAAATGTGTTGGTATTAACGTAGGCCTGTGCTGCTTGCTTTTACAATTATTGTGTAGTTTGTGCAGAACTGGTCATATTTACAAGTCTCTGAATTACTCCTGTAATAATGTGTACTAAATGATGACAACTATAGAGAGTTTTGCAAAATAATGTACTGGAAAACATCATATATACAGTGAGCAATGCTTTGTCTTAACATGTTTGCCTATTATACACCTTATGTAAATATATGTCCAACAACATCTACCATGTTCTCAATGTTCACTCAGGTACAACATAAACAAGATCAACAACACGAGGCATTGACAATTACTTGTCGGGTACGTGTTACAAATGGTTCGGTAAGAATATACTGTATAGCTCATTGGTACAGTATTGCGTTTGCAACGCAAAATGTCATAGGTTTAAACCCAGAGAACACAAATATTAATAAAAAATGTATAGCTTGTAATGCACTGTAAGTCACTTTGGAATAAAGCCTCTGCCAAATGCATAATAAGTAAATATAATTATGTGACTCAGTCAAAACAACACATTTATAACTAAAACTATAGCTAAGAGCTATATAAAAAATATATAAAATAATATATATTAAAAGCTGAAATGTTGACTTCATTATGGGGAATACTGTACTAAATACTTAACAAGCAAATTGTATTTTTATTAATTTATGCTCGAGTTTATTTCCACTGCGTTACAGTACTACGAATCCAAAGGACGCAAATACGCTGTGCGTGATTTTAGCCCAAATTTGTAGCAGCTGCAATCAATTAAACGTGCAAAGCTAATTTAGTCCGCGTAACGTTAACGTTATATGGGACAGATACGTTGAATGAATTATTTTTTTTTTGTAAACTTTTGTTAATATGGCTCAACGGAACTCTACGGAAGGTGAAAACGCCCAGACTATTGTTAACTCAGGTTAACAATGACATATTAAATTCATTATTCGAGTGTTTAAGTAAGCTTTGTAGCAGTTGGAATAATGGAGAAATGTCAAGGTTTATAAGTTTAAGTACCTCAGACATTCTCTCAGAATTATAACTTTTTGTATACGTTCATTTAAGTTACCGTGTTCTTTGTGTTTTTGAATCTCTGCGTGGCACTGTTTTGTGTCGCGCGTGTAGCTGTCACCATAGAAACGACTCCAGCAGGAGGAGCTACTGCTGCGCGTGCTTTGGTGTTTAAGGCCATCGTGGGTTTATACTGTGTATTTTACAAACTTGAATTGAGCACAAAACTAAAAACTTCGACAAGCGAGTGTTACTAAAACGTGTTATTAAAATTGTAATTATTCCGCGTTTCATGTAAATCTGTTGACGTTAATGTTTTTATAGTTAACTGTAGTACATTTTCTGGACATTGGAGTGTTTTTAAATCTTACTATGTAAATGAAAGGCAGTAGCATTTACTAAAGTGGTACTACAATATGGTTGTATTTGCTAAGATTAACTAGATGCATTAGCTAACACTAACAATAAGTTACTTTTACAGCTTATTAATCCTGTTCATGTTTTTTTTCCATTAACGAATACCTTTTTACAATTGGCAAATGTTAACATTAGTTAATGCACCATGAATAATTGGCATTACAAGGATTAATAAATGTAGAAATACTGTATTGTTTGTTGTAAGTTCATGTTAGGTAAAACATTTATAATGTATACAACCTATATTGGAAATTGTTACCACTACAGTTAATAATGCACTGTGTAGTTAATAAAACTACAGTTTACTAGTTTATTATAGTGCGTAGCTTAGTGTAGTCTTCATCATGAGGGTTATTGCACATGCATTTGAAAACAGTTATGTATTAACACTTGCCTTGTGTGACTAAACATATGCATTTTTTTTTTTAAATAAACTTTTACATCTAAAGCGGGGAGTGTTTGTTTAACTTAGCATTACAACTTGGTTTTCAGGTCAGCAAGCCACCTTGAAAACTAAAAGTGCATTTAGACGCAGAGCGCCACTTGCCATTTCACCTAAACGTCAAGATGCTGTAGCGGTCGTCTGCCCAATGCAACAAGATGAACGCAGTGAACCTGGTAAGGACTCGAGATTCTTGTCCAGCTTATATAATATGGTGTTTATCCTTTATTCCCCTATGCCAGTTTAATATGCAATGAATTCTAAGCCATTTAATGCAAAATGTCCCACACAGAAATAAAATTCTACAATTCAAAAAGTATAGCAATAGAAAAATGCATGCAACATTGTCAAAGTAATTGACTCTCAAAGATAACTTCATGCCACTTGCATGCAAAATGTATGTTTTTGTATACAAAAAGGGCACACAAGTTTGTTTAATTTACATACTGCTAACACAATTCCTAGGTGCATCTGTACCAGGACTTTTAGATGTTTCATCACCAGAAATCTCTTCGCCTGCTCGTTCTAGCAGCAGATTGCAGGAAGCCATTGCTGAAATCCAGGAGGCACAGAAAGCGTAGACGTGAGAGTGTAAGGTGGGAACGTTTAACCCGATTAAAGCCCTTCTCATTTGATGCACGTGATGCTGCACAGAGAGTTAAGCGTGAAAGGAGACTGCAAGAGATTCGTCAGAAACAACATCAGTTGCTGAAAAGGGTAACTCCTTTCACAGTCTTTTACTTTTCTTTTTTTGAAAGACACAGATTTTGGCCACAATTACATCTTTTTTTTTTTTTGCTCACAGCGTTCCAAATTTAAAGCTCATCCCTTGAGAAAATACAAACCTATCCCGCCTCCCACACAAGCAAAGGGTGATATGGACAACTAAAATGTCAAAAAAGGTTTTCAGTGTCGTTTTGTCAATTTTAAGTATAAAAATAAATTATTGTACTCCCACTTAAACTGTGTCTTGCAATTGGTAATCCAACCACTGAATGGATTGAATCTTATGAAACATGGGTTGAATCATTTAGTCTTTATTGTCACCATCTAATACAGGATCTGAGATACAATGTGACATGCATCATTCATACTGTACCAGTGCAGTGCACTTTCATGTTAATCTTGATAAAATATTACCTGTACAATTTTTAATAGATTCCCCTTTTCCAAAATGAAAGTGTCTATAAAGTATTTAAAGTTGTCCCGTGGCCGGTTGCATAAACATAGCCGTGACGTTAAGACTGCGTCTTAAGTATGATTCTGACTAACTAGCAATTAGTTGGGGCTAATCAGTCTTATTATTTGGATTTAAATTAGACCAATCTACCTTTCTATGTAACATACTTAAAACAGTTATGATCAGTCTTGAAGAAAAAAATTCATGACTAACTTTTAAAGCTAGTCTTAAAGTTTTATGCAACCGGCCACCGAAAGGTACTTATCAGATCATTTGTTTAGCCAGTGTCTTTTCACTTTACTTAGTTTCATGCAGTGCCTCTTATGTGTCAAACCCAGTCCAGCTCTTAATTGACATCTTCTAAGAAGTTATGACTGTTTTTTTTTTTAAGAAACTGCCTTAATAACTGTATTGAAAGCCTATATTTGCTCAAAATGTAATACCATGACATTTTGGTGGAAAGCAAAGTGAGAAAATTGTGTATGTGCGTGCTACTGCCCTCTTGTGTTTTCCTACACAAAACCCTGTGTGTAGATACAGTATATCAGGGGGTTTTCAAACTGTGGGTCGCACAGTGAGATCAGGTGGGTCGTGCAAAGTCACTTGGATGAAGTGAAAGTTTTGTCCCGTTAATGATAATTAAAGGGATAGTTCACCCAAAAATGAAAATTCTTTCATTTGTTTAAAACCTGTATAAGTTTTTTTTAATTTTTTTTAAAAATGATTGTGAGCACAAAGTTGACGGTACCCATTGACTTTCATAGTGGGGAAAAACAAATACTATAGAAGTCAATGGGTACCAACAAATGTGTGATTACAATCTATGATCAAAATATTTTATTTTGTGTTTGACAATTAAGAAATTGATACCTGTTCTAAACCACATGAGGGTGAGTAATGATGAGATAATTTCCATTTTTGGGTGAACTATGCCTTTAATGGCAATGTTTTTTTTTTTCAGTTATTTTAGGATTGCAAGTTACATTTAATTCATACAATGACAATGTAATTATAAACTTCTCTCTTCTAAAAGAGAACTAGTTTATTTTTGTATTTCTAAATGGGTTTTTTTCTGCATATTTCTATTAAAACTTTTTTTTTTTTTTTGGTCCTGCAATAGATTATACCCGTCTAAATGAGTTGCGGAATGAAAAGGTGTACTGCAGTATATAAAGCTTTAAGAAGAAATGTACAGTATTTATACAGTATACCTTTTTTACTGCATTGCTCAGTATTTCAATTCAGTGAGAATAAGCATAGGTAAAGGAAAGGTTTTAAATAACTATAAAAGTTTTTTTTAATTTTTTTTTTTTGTGTAAAGTGTGTAAATTTGATAATTGATGACGTTAATGTAAAAATATGAAACTATCAAAATGTTATGACTTTATCCTCGTTATATTGAATTTATCCTCGATATTTTTTTCCTTTGAAAAACTAACTAGTTTAATCTCGCATTATAATGACTTTTATCTCGAGATGGATTAATTTTTAGCCTGGCCCTAATCCTCCTTGGTGCTTTACTTCGTTATCTTATAAATATTTTCTAATTTACCAGTTATGCTGAATTATTTTGTCGAGTTACTGAAATGATGGGTCAAGAAAATGTTAAGAGCAATTGTTTATTTTACACAGAAATGTATTTACGTTTTTTAATTAATTTCTGTTAAAATCGTTTTATTGTGTTATTACAAAACGTGCAAAAGATGCGCGCACTGTGTGTGTGCGCGCGCGTGCGTATGTGTGTGCGCGTGCTTGTGTTTAGCCGGCCCGGTAAGGGGAAGGCGTGGTGAGTGTAGATGACTAGATGTGTGCTCTCAGGATGAACTGATGCTGTGAGGGATTTCGATCAACGGACAGACAGACATCATCTGAATTACACGGAAACGCCCTGACAGAAAAGGTAAGATTTGATCACATCAGTCGCTTTATTATTATTATTATTATTTTTATTTTCAATATCCTTTATATCCGATGATTCGGCGTAAGACAACAGGCTGTAATGTAAGCACGTGAAACACAATGAATGGACCGGGCGAGGCTCGTGTCGTTAACGTGGTTTAAAGAAGCTAAGCATTCAAACATGAGCGTGTTTTATTATTGGCTTCTCGTGTTGCTTTAAGGACAGTAGATCATTTATCAGACTACGGTGAAGATTTATTTATTTTGTTCATTCTTTAATTACAGTATGATGATGATGATTGTATAGCCTATCTCGTGTATGAATCGGTGTACAGTACATCTGATGCGTTACTATGACAATACCCCAATAATGCTGCTGTCTAGGTAGGCAGCTCACTAGGTTTTAAGACACATACAGTGTTCTCAGTGTCTGGACATAGACCATAATTGTGTAAGGGTTGTGAAATAAAGCTTTCCCGTTTGATGAGGACATTACATTACAGTCAAGACCTCTGATGTCATGATATTGATTTGATTTCAGCATGGAGTTAAAGTCTTGAGGATTGTTAAAGCTGCAGCGTGTAGATTTTAAAATGTACAAAACCTTTCTCTGATTCCTGATGCATGTAATGTAAGACATTGTCAGGTGTGTAAATTCTGTGGTGCTTTTATTGCTTTGTTTGTTTTAATAGCTTGACCAGCTTTAACTCCTTTATTATTGCTGATAAAATGCTTGTTTTTATTGTATTCTGGTTAATTGCATGCACATGCAAAAGCAAATATGAAAGCTCATGTTAATCTTCTCATTGGGGCTTTAACTGAGTGTTTGTCTTTCCATTTTCAGTTTTGTGAGTGACTTTAGTTTTTCATTCACGTTTCTCATTCATATCTGAAGCGTTACCCGAACTTAAAATGAGGTTAAGAGGCCGAAGGAAAATTTGCATCCCTCCTTTGTTATTTGCATGCCATGCAGTAGGTGCTCTTCCAGAAACAGTCATGAACTCCCAAATCACTGACTGGAAAATCTACAAAAATAGCCTGTAATTTGATGTTTCTTTGTACATCTCAGGAACAGACAGTGGATTTGACATAATAATGCTCTTTCAGGCTTGTAAACAGGATCTTGTTGTTAAAGAAGAGTCTTTGAGTGTGGAAATGACCTCCACTATCTTCTCTGTGACAAACAACTGCAGGAATCATAGAGGAAGTCCTGTCAGAAGCAGAAAGCAACTCATTTTAAACCCAGAAGATATAGCTCACACTTCCTCTGAAAACATGTGAAATTGACAGAGTTTGTCATTTTCCCAGACTGAGAGACATTCAGATTGTACACATTTTAGGAAGCTTTTCTGGTACAGATTTCATAAAGAGCAGCAGATAGCTTCATGTCTGAGTGTGTTTTGACTCTCTTCTCAGTCTTATGAGCTCAGAGCTCCAGCATACGTAGTCTGCAGGAATCTCCATTGGATTAAGTCAGTACCAAGAGTAACTAACTGTAAAAAAGATAAGGGACACTCCACTTTTTTTGAAAAAAATGTAATTTTCCAGCTCTCATACACTGTAAAACCTAACAGTTAACTTAACTCAAACCATTTAAGTAAACCGGTTGCATTAGACCATTTAAGTTTTAAAACGCATAAATTGAAGTACTGTGAACTTGAGTAGTATGAACTTAAATAGAAGTGCATAACTGCATATGACTCAATTTGTTTAAGTTCACGGTACTCAAATTTCTGTGTTTTAAAACTAATGCAACCGGTTTACTTAAATGGTTTGAGTTGAGTTAACTTTTAGGTTTTACAGTGTAGAGTTAAACATTTGATTTTTACCGTTTTGGAATCCATTCAACTGATCTCCGGGTTTGGCGCTGCCACATTTAGCATACTGTAGCTTAGCATAATCCATTGAATCTGATTAGACCATTAGCATCACATTTAAGCTTATTTTGCCATTTTGTGAAGTTATTTTTAGGACAGTTAGGGTTCGTTCACACAGCACAAATCTGATTGTTTTTGAAAAATTAGTTGACTCTTAAGTCTGTGAAATCAAATTCACAAGTCACAAAACTGTCATTGAAAGAGAGGAGAGATGTTTAATATGCTCATGACTGTCGTCTATAAAAGGTGCACATGTTCACAGTGTAACGAAGTAATGAATGAGCATTCAAACGTATTATTAAACTCATTTTGTATAATGTTATATGTGTCCCAAATGATGATGAACCGCTTAAAAAAAATCTGACAGTTAAATTAAAGAGTTAATGCTTGACTGTGGTTTTGTGCTGCTTTAAAAACACTGAAAATAATGGTGCTCTGAAAGCCATTGGTAAACTGAAGAAGTCGTCTCACAGCTCGGAGAGAAAATATGTTTTGTAGAAACAAGATAATCAGATCCAGTTTATCGTCTAATTCGGTATAGGGACACCACTGACCTTCACACTATCAGTGAAATTTATACGGCTAACAGCTTCTGTTTAGACTGGAAAGTACAGATGGACTTAGGCTGTGTTCACACAACAACGATATAGTGAAACGTTTTTCCTTTGCATTATGAAAACTTACGTACACGCTACAACTAGGGCCCTATGATTTTTGTGATGTGGAAACACGGATGGAAACATGCAATCCAAGCGTAAAAATGGAATTTACTTTACCACGCAGAATGTCACATAATTTGGCAAATCGTTTGCTATTTTTTTCCATTAATCAGCAAATGACACAAACGCTTGGCTTTTTTTCAGTTGTGTAATGTTGGATGTAAAGAAAGGTCATAATTAATGTCAATGTTTAAATCCTTTTTGAGCTGCAAGAATGGCTTATATTTCCAAAAACCTGTTGCAATCGGTCGAGAAAAAGTGCGTACGTCTGCCCTGACCCTAACCTTGGCCCCAAGCACTTTGTTATAAATATGAACGTTGCTGTCGATTTTTCTCTTGGATCTAATATGTGCATACACACGATTTATAAATGAGACATTTGTTCTGTAAGCTAGTGAACTACTGCTCTCTATCTGCTGCTGAGATGCTTTTAAAGAGCCAGTAAGATGCCAATTTTAAGCATCCTATCACTATTTATAAGTCCTGGACAACAGGTTTAAATGCATGCAAGGTCAAAAAACACTGTCATTTTCTCATAATATAAATTTAAAATTACCCCATTTCTCAGAGATCTCCCAACGATTCGTGTGAAGCCGTTCAATGACTCAGTCTGCCTAAACCCCACCTTTTAGTAGCCTACTCTGCTCTGATTGGTCAACTGACAGAGTCTCTGCACAGACCACAGATCAGTGGCACAGACCAACAGACCTGATAAGACATTATCGACATCAATACACATCATTCATCATTAATCCAAGCAATAAAAACGACGACAGAAACTAAAATTTTACACCCATTTAAGCATTTATGTAAGCTAACCGGGTCGTAGCAAAACTGTAAGTGAGCATGTGTTAACCGCTGGCTAACGTGACTCTCTGACAGTATATTAAGAGTTTAAACAATGACATCATTCATCATTAATCCAAGCAATAAAAACGACGATAGAAACTAACATTTTACACTCATTTAAGCATTTATGCAAACTAACCGGGTAATAGCAAACCCTAATGCCAAGTTCAGACTGTATGATTTTCAAACTAGTCGGGTCACCTGTGGTTTCACACTGGGTGATTATCTGGGGAAGCGTTCAGTCGCTGCTGTTTCAGACTGCATGCTGGATTGGCGACAGGGGTTTTCATACTGCATGACTTTACCGTAAGAAGAATCGCCGATAACTTTTTCCCGGTCCGCAAACTACGTCTCACAACCAAACGCACGCGAGAAGTGACGCAAAGGAAACAACGCAAGGTCACGCGTGCAAGACCGGAGTTCTTATGTGAGACTGGGATTATAATTAAAAATGGTCACCCGCAAGAAGTTTACCATACAAATTGCATGTGCGCTCATTTGCAGCAGAAAGAAGAAATAAAAATTATGAATGAATGAATGAATGAAGCTTTATTTGTCATTGTACAAGTACAACGAAATTACAGAGACTCCTCCCCGAACTTCCAGCTGTCCTGTATGTTGCTCTCTCATTGGATGTAGGTCATCGCCGATGTTATTGTCAGTCAAAACACATTTCACACGGAATGAATTTGAATCGCCGACCGGTCCAGATATTTAGCATGCCAAATATCTCGCGGGTGTCGGCGACTCGTCGGCGATCCTCTCAGAACGCATCTTTTATAATTCACACTGTGTGATTGTCACTCGCGTGGACGAGCATCGATTTGCCTCTGATTTTGGCCATTTGACGGCAATTTCTCAAAACCTGTCGGCGAGTTAAAATCAGGGCTAAAATCGTGCAGTCTGAACTCTGCATAAGTGAGCATGTGTTACGTTAACCGCTTGCTAAGGTGAATCTCAGACAGTATTTTAAGAGTTTAAACAACGATATCATTCATCATTAATCCAAGCAATAAAAACGACGATCGACATTTCACACTCATTTAAGCAAGTATGTAGCTAGAATCATACTTACAGGTTGTGGTTAGTAGACACATGTTTTTCCAAATAAAGTGGGTACTGAACCACGTCTAGTAAATCCTTCTGTTAAAAATAAATTTTAACCACTGATTCTTCACAGCTAGACACGTTTAGTATATCCCTCCTTGAAAAAGTCTCCTTTTGTATGAAAACAACGCAAACTGAAAACACAGCGTGATATGATGTTTACACACTAACTAGCTGTGGGCGGGTCATAGTTTTCATTTCTCCCACGGGCAGGGCTGTAGGCGGAGATTAGTATCTCGTGTGACGTGGAAAAAGTAAGGCAGGAGATCCAATCCATATAACGATTCGTTTCAGCGATTCAGAGTCGACTCCCTACTTTAGAAGCCAATAACTTTATTAATCGTGCACTTTTTGGTTCAACTACTATGCACATTGTTTATATTGATGGACGGCTACATGACACGCTGCAATACAGGTCAGTTTCGATTTTGGATCTGGGTGGCTCTTTAATCTTTCAACTACACTAGTCAACATTTGAAGTGGATCAAAACCTTTCCTAAAAGTTTTCTTAAAACCAATACCCGTTCTTGTCTTAGGACAAATTTGACAAACGTTTTTGATCCACTTCAAATGTTGACTAGTATATTTTAATGAAACTAGTTCTGCAAATTTACTGGCTTGAATAATTTCAAGTTAACAAAGCTGCAAGAACATTGATCTAGATGTTTTAGTTGAGTATAGAGATTGAGACGCTCTGATGTAAGATACGAGCAGATGATGTGATTACTCCACATCATGTGATGTGGTATAGATGCATGTGATTTATGTCCAAGACAAGGTATCTTAAAAGGCAGCAGCAGTGTTTAAAAGAGCTTTTGGTTTGGGAGCAAAGCGGTTATAATTGCAACCAGCATTTCTGTACATCTGCAGTCTATAACACAAAAACATAAGAAAAAACTATGAAGAAGATCTCATTGTGCAATGAAATGTTTTTATTCAACCTCTGGATGTGTATTTCTATGGTTTGTTGACTTAGTTACCAAACAGTGGCCCACTAAAATAATAAAATATTAAAAAGAGGGATGCAGGTTTATTGAAAGTGTGAATGAAAAATCCATCTGTTGATTGAGCCTCTTAACCCTTAAACAATCTATCAAGATAACCTGTAGTTATAGCACATGACTAACAGTGTCCAAAAACGGATTCAGTCAAAGATTCTGTCCAGTGAGGTTGCTGTGTGGACAGCTGCTGTCTACTTAAACGGCTTCCTAAACTGAAGTCCTCACACTGATCACAGATCAGCCTCAGCATCAGACAGTGTATCGCTCATCTCCCTGACTGTAGTTATGATCCAGATCATGATTCTCTTTGTGCAGATAGTAACACCAGGATTTTTGACAACATATCAACATTAGGAGGGGTTTGTGGTTGTTTCCCTCAGAATATGATATAGGGCCAAAACACATGGAGTTTGTGCATAGGAGAAACATTTGAACAGCTTCATTATAATTTGACTGGCTGGTCTTTTCTCACTAGTTTTAATAACTTAATAACTGAATTTTAAAGTAGTTTAATGCCATGATTGGCAAACACAACAGTCCTATACATATTTGTGTGCTGCTTAGTGTAAGTGAAATGTGTAGGGTGCTTAGAAAATGTAGTTTAAACACAAATAATTCAATAAAATTCTGTCTATATACTAAAAATGTATATTGTTTGTTTATCTTTGTATAATGAATAGATATGCACACATTCCATCCATGATTCTTCTACCCATTCTTGTATTAAGCATCAATATAGATTTTTTTTCTTAAATGTCAATACATATTGTATTTACAGTTATCATTTTGATTAATAGTATTTAAACATAGATATGTACTCTAGATGTTGCCTTGACTACGGCAGTTCATTGGACCGAATGCATCAAATGGAGCCGCCATCTTGAAACAGGAGAACCCCGCATCAGCGACATTGTAGGCAATGGGGTAACGTAAATAAAATCACCATAAATCGTCATGAATGCGATTTTCTTGTTTTTCTTTTGGTTCGTTTCAACAGTCAGATGTATCAGATGAGTCCAGAAAAAAATTAAAGTTTTTATATTATGAAAATGTACTTTTTCAAACTATAATGCATAGTGCTAGTAGGCCTAACACCCATACACAGCACAAAAGTCCGGCATCGTCCATGAATTCGAAGTACAGGTGGAGATAGCAGCTTTACCTAGATACTTCCTATGACAAGACCCCTGTTCAAGGATGGCAGCGGTTTTGAAGCACGCTTAGAACCCCAAGGCGACATCTAGTGTATATATCCATGGTATTTAAAGTTTTCTTTATCATTATATACAGTACTGGAGGTTATCTTGTAACACTGTTAATGTAACAAATGTTTTCAATCCCAGCTATCAGTTTCTAGAAGTTGCTGACATGTTTTAAAATGGTGTTATGTTTTAGGTAGATTAAGATAGATTTGGTGACTTATACACCAAACACAGAATTTGGGAAAAAGCAGAAGATGAACAAATTGACTTTCATGTCTCTTGAAACTCTTTGTTCAGCATCAAAACAGAATCGCATCAAAACTTTTCACAAATTCACAGGAGATCATCTTCTGACACAGAGAAAAAGACCAAAACACAGATTGCTTGGCTCTGTGTAACTATACCTCTATGTAAAGTAGATGTGTTACAATTAAAGTGCAATTTCTACGTACAATTTCGACCTATGCCTCACACCTTATATGAATTTCCACTTGCAATGGTAAGCTGTAGCAACTTGCAAAGCTGTAACAAAAGTTGCTGTCTACTGTATTTACCACCCTTACTGCTGACGCTTCTCCAACAACGTACACAACAAGCTGCTTCCCCGTCACCAGTTACAAGCTTGTGGACTTACTGGCGTTCTGCCTGTGCGATTTGCACATTGACACAGAAGTATAAATGATAACTGATGCATAGCCTATGGCGTAGGTCCCATGCAAAAGTTTAAATTGCTCTTAAAGGGGACACATCATGAAAATCTGACTTCTGCCATGTTTAAGTGCTATAGGCCCCCCCAGTGCTTCTATCAACCTAGAAAATGTGTAAAAGATCAACCCAGTAACTTAGTTTTGGTAATTGAAATTTGGCTCCCTTTGTGATGTCAGAAGAGGATAATATCGCCCATTTATCTGCACTATACAACCATGCCAATGCCAGATTAACTAATTTGCATTTTAAAGGACACACCCAAAAATTGCACATTTTTGCTCAAACCTACAAATTGGCAATTTTAACATGTTATTATAAATTATCTATATGATATTTTGAGCTAGAACTTCACATACGCACTCTGGGGACACCAAAGATTTATTTGAAATTTTAAAAATGTCTTTTGAAATGTCCCCTTTAATTAGTTTTTGCCCCAGTCAACCCTATTACCTCAGAAGAGTTTGAGCACTACAGAACTGCAGAGCAGATATACTGTACTGTATGGTGATAGAAAGTTTATGTTCAGATTTTGACTGCTGTTAAACACACGTGTGCAGAGAGACCAGTCAGCATGAAGTGTTCAGTTGTATATATCCTCACCTCATAGCGTATGTTGTTTCTCTCTCTCTCTCTCTCTCTCTCCTGAGGACTGCGGTCTGTCTCTACTGCAGAATCACTGCTGTTTCTTTATATGAGGATATCTGCAGTTCTGCTCTGATGTGACACAAACACACTGATACCACACAAATACTACTACTGAAACAAAACACTAACACTTATGACTAACACTTATACAATTTTAGTGTAGTGTGACTGTTACAAAAACATTAATGATGGTGAAAATGATGCACATTACTGTGGTATTCATTCATCAATCCAGTCTCTATTTACACTTACACTTACTCTATGAGGAGCTCCAGCACTCCTCCCGATATTTGTTGAATTTATACCACAGGGCTGTCAAAATGCTTCATTCTGATTGGTTGAGAAACGTTCTTTGGGTTTAGTGAACTTTTTTTAGTAAACGCACACCTTTCAGATCTGTTGACCTCATCACATTACTTTATTACACAGTAGTGGTGCCCGGGTCGTCTCATTAACAGACTTTTCTTTTCTTATGTATTCTTTAAAAATAGCCAAATAAAATATTTCAAATCAATATTAATGTTACTTACCTTATTGATGATGTAAATAGCTGTGTAGTAAGCAGGTTGTTATTGCAAAATAAGCCCCGTGAGATCCCACTGTTTGGGCTTATTTCTGTGATAACAACCATGTGCCTCTATGCTATTATTTACATGTAAATATCACTATGCCTAGCTTGACTGAAATAAAATATTTGTTTAATCTTGATTTAATACTCGTCGGTTTAATCTGTTTAAACCAAATAGATGTGTGGTGGCAAAAGAACGAAGTTGAAAAGAATTAAATAATAAAAAGTGAAGAAAATGAGGACGGTAATACTGCGTGCTTAAAGTGCGTGTTGCAGGTTAACCACCACTGTCGATTAATGGGTACATAAATCACTCAAGATATGTGTATAATTTTTAAAATGTCTCAAAAATGTTCTTAAAGACCACTTTTTTTACGTTTTTGGTATTAACGGTTATTTTAACGCAATTCTGCGATGACGTCACGTTGGGGAGAAGTGGAGAAAGACTCAGCCAGAGCAATAGAGATAGATGAGACATTTATTGCTGTTTAATACTTACGTATATAATTTGGAAATCATATATACATCGTAGGAAATATATAATGTGTTATACTGCAAAGTTACCATGCTAATTATTATTTATCATATATAAATAAAACTTCGCAAATCTGCTGATTTGATCCATTCATGTCCTGACCACCAGGCTAGAGATTTTTAAACATCCTTAATCCACACTTACTAGTCTATCAAATAATATCTCAAATATATTGTTTTGTGAAATAAAAGGATGCTTTGTTATATTGTTTATGTGATTATAACGAATCACACGATCATTTTATACGCAGCAGTCAGCAGCTGCAGCACACTCGGATCCGACCGCATACATACTGTAATAAACAGGCGTTCGGCGGCTTTTTACATTACGACAGACTATGCCATTTGAGGAGGAACAGCTCATTGATCACCGTATTTTTATAAATCCTGTACATGTTTGGACCTGCCGAACAGGTTGAGCACTTTCATATACTTTGTTGAGCAGAGAGGCTGCACTTTGACCAGCGGGCTGCGGGAACCGGACGCATATCACGCCGCCAGACGGTGTTGTTAACTCGAAACGTATAACTATTATCAGATCGACCCACCGGGAAAGTCCCGACTCTCTCGATTGCCATTTCGCTACTGGCTGTAAGTAAGTGAGTGCGTTTGGGTCGCTGGTCCCCGCGAACAGATGTGACGTGCTTCACTCACCTTCCAGGATTAGAGACATGCTGCCAAAACCGTTTGTGCTGAAGATCGCATAAAAGTTACACCCACTTCAGGCAGGATCATGGACCCCCTCAAGCCAGCATGCACGAGTATGTTAATTGTTTGTTTACTTTCTACACGAAGAAATGCTAACGTTATGCTATCTGGCTGTCTGCCTATCTCTCTATACTAGCCTGTCTGTCTGTCTGTCTGTCTGTCTGTCTGTCTGTCTGTCTGTCTGTCTGTCTGTCTGTCTGTCTGTCTGTCTGTCTGTCTGTCTGTCTGTCTGTCTGTCTGTCGTAAATAATCTGCGCTATCAGAACTGTACTTTACTCGTCTTTCTATAGTCATTCTCAATGCTCTCAAGGCTGCTTTGGTAAATTCTCTCCCCAGCGTGACGTCATACAGTGCGTTGTGGGGGAAAGGAGAATCATTGCAAACAGCTGTACTTTTTCATACTTTTTCGGGTTTTGTGATACTCAACAACATAAAATACAATGGATAACAGTTTAAATGTTTATTATTAACAAGCAAATTGCACAAATTCGTTGAAAAATTTTACCTGCAAAACGCCCTTTAATCTAAAATGGCTGGGTTATAATTGACCCATTAATGGGAAAATATTGGACAGAACACACCGCTGGGTTAAAATTGACCCAACTGCTGGGTTATTATACCCAATGGTTGCAAAACCATGATTTTCGTTACAGAAACTTGCAATAGCAACATGCATTTTTAAGGTAATGGGGTCACGCGCTGTACATTCTGCAGCGTTCATGTATACTTACTTTCATAACAGTAGGCTACATAAAGCATTAAAATAGCATAATGCTTTTCAATTGTGTTTTCATTACCTATATCTGAAAACTTCTTAGAAACAACTTTCTTAAACTCAGTTTAGACTTATCCAGAGATAAAGGGTGCGCTCGAAGAGAGATGTCGTTGCCAAGTCCTTTTTTTTTAGTTTAGATTTGGGCTACTGTTTAAACTGTTTCCCCAGTTGTAAAGATAAAAGGATTTTGTTGATTAGTTATTGATATTTGGGCAGTGAATAGTCTTTTAGGCTAGTTTTGAATGTCCATTGGGTTGCTATTTGAAACGCGAATCTGGCATCCCTGGCTGTGCACTTGCACAGACGTTGGTTGGGATTATATCGATTGTACATGTAAACCAACATTTTAATCAGATTGCAATGGTTAGGGTGCATGTACACTGTATTTGTGTAAACTTCAATCGGATTCAATTCGGTCGGATTGACACAATTTTGTGGATGTAAACATATCCATTGTGGCTGCATTACCACCTCAGGTGTGCATTATTCTCAAATAATTCAAAGGCTGATTGTCTGTCAATTATTCCTTACATATACATTTATTATTAAACATCACGTATTATAGCCAATAATCTGAATGCTCCGTGGAGTCTCATTCAGTCATTTATTATCTCATCTCTCTGTCTTATAAGTGGGACACACACACACACAGAGAGCGAGAGAGAGAGCGAGAGAGAGAGCGAGAGAGAGAGCGAGAGAGAGAGCGAGAGAGAGAGCGAGAGAGAGAGCGAGAGAGAGAGCGAGAGAGAGAGCGAGAGAGAGAGAGCGAGAGAGAGAGAGCGAGAGAGAGAGCGAGAGAGAGAGCGAGAGAGAGAGAGAGAGCGAGAGCGAGAGAGAGAGAGAGAGCGAGAGAGAGAGCGAGAGAGAGAGCGAGAGCGAGAGAGATCAACACAAACTAAATTATACTGTATTGAATTAAGATGTGGAGGAATTCCTGTCCAGAGGGTCAGAGGTCAGAAACACTTAGACAGGAGACAAAGAGAGACAGACAATAAAATAAATCTCTCGCTCGCACACACATACACACACCGGCAGTGAGAGTGTTTGTCATGTGTTGGACTTGTTATTTCTGAGTGAGTATCCTGTATGGATGATGTTATTTACAGGGATATGGAGTGACAGGAAGACAGATTTGTTTTTCCATAAGGAATTTTTTGCTTTGTCGTGAGGCAGTTTGTTGATAACTCCTGCTGAAGTGTGTGAGTTCACGGCCTGTCTGAAAATCATTTGGACAGACTGAAGGTTAATGTTAAAATACTCTCTCTGGTCTGGTTTAATATGCAGACAGCATTGTTAACAGATCGTCTGAGGACTAAATAACACTGAACCCATACACTTAAGCTCTATAGATACATTCATGGGTCAGTGGTTTAGTGAACGCTTCTGGGTTATTTTCTGTCATGAAAACTTCTGCATGTAACAGAATGCACATGCATTTTGCTTAAACGCCATTGACTTAAATGAATTAACCTTGATCTTTAACCGGAGACAGATAGGACGAGTATGTTCAGACCTGACTGTGACACAAGTGGTAATAAATTATTCATCACACGGAGTAAACAGAGATAAGCAGAACACAGAGAGCGGTGGAGTTCAATAGAAGATGATATAGGGATTTGTTTTGAGACACATGATACAATGAAGACCTATCTCTGTCCTGCATTAGAAAGAATACAAACAGCTTTACTTACATCACGTCTTAATGCGGTCAGACCTAAGAATGTGAGAAGTCATTCAGTGTGGTTTCTCATCCAAACACGGGTGTGTCAATCTAATACTGTTTGCCAAGTCTTCTTCACGTGACTGTATAAACATCAGTCATGTGTCACTTGGTGGTTTCCAAGAAATGTAGGTTAACGTGACCATGATATTGTCTCCATTTTCTTTTCTAAATCCTGTTTTGCAGAAACATTAGGACTTCATGTGTCATCATGTTTAATAATGTCAGTGGCTTCACTCAAATCATATGCAAAACTTATAACATGACTTAGACTAATAAAACATGTTTGTCATTTATTTTCTTCTTGTGCCATAACAAATAGGGGTGTGATATGATCTTGTGCTCACGATGTAGACTCTCCAACTGACATGAGAAACGTATTTTAGGTTATTCAGACATGTAGGCAGAGGTACGTAATTCAAATAAGCCTGTGTAGTCAGCATCAATTACCAAAATAACCCTAGATTAGGTCAAACATGTCAACATTTTGTGATTTTAGTTCAATAGGGCTGGATTTACACTGCAGATCTTGATGCCCAATTCCGATTTGTTGACCATGGCTACGTTTACACGCGGGCGGCTATTTTTTAAACGAACATTTCAACCTCTCCGGTTTCAAAAATAACATTGTGCACACATGTCAGTTTTCAGAAAAGTGTTCATTTACACATACCAGTGTATATATGGCGTCAAGAGCATGCCAAACCTGTAGGTGGCGGTGTAACGAGAAGCTCAAGCCCACGTAAGCCAATCAGAATCCCGAAAATAGCAACAACAGCAACGAATCACTTCCGCTGCGTCTGAAACCACCTACTTCCATACTATATAGTAGGCGGTTTTCGGACGCACCTTTGCCTTTTCTCTTTGAACAAGGTCACACTTTTGATGTAGGTGCGAGCTCTGCCGCATATTGTGATGTTGGCTGCCTAAACAACCAAGTTGTCTCAGTTTACATACAAACGTGCAAACGAAGATTTTCAAAATCTCAACTCTGACCGGAGTTTTTAGAAAGAATCGGTTTCTGAGGTAAATTCTTCATTTACGTGTAAACAAAGGGCGCAAATGAAGGGACATGTATTAGGGATTGACCGATATGGATTTTTTTTGTGCCAATACCGATTTTTGTTTCATCAGCCTTAGGCGATGACCGATACAGGCTAGCGATTTTCTTGCACCGATATTTGAAGCCGATTCTTGAAGCCGATACTGCATTTGCTCACTCAATTTACATCATAAAAATGACACAATAATGATGCCAAATGTTAAAAAATGTTGCCAAAAATGTTGCCAAGTCTCAATTAAAAAAAGTAATATTTATTGAACTTAAAAACTATATTTAACAAATAGTAAAAACAGGTGAGCGTTCTCTACAATGAAGAGGAACTATCAGCAAAGGATATTGATTTCTAGCACTTTAAATATATATATAAAGATGAGAAATAAAAACCCGCTTTGTGCAGCTATGATCAGCTGTTAGGCCGGGCTTTCGATGTTGTCATGAAAAGATTGGTTGTTTTTAGTCACATGACCTGCAATCGCTTGTGGCTTCTAATACTCTGTCTGTAAATGATGTCGGAAAAAAATCGGCCAACATAGCAGCCACGTATTGGCCGATGCCGATACACATAAAACTTGCAAAGATCGGCCTATATATATCGGCCTACCACTAACATGTATCCGTTTTTCAAAATAACCATGCACGTGTAAACAGGGCCTTTACCAATTTTTTTTTTTTGACATCCCGTGTATACATTTTTTAAAAGCGACTTGTATCCGATATCAGCATTTACACAAAACACTTGGCAAAACAATTCAAGGTACACTCTAAAAAAAAACAAACGGTGCTATATAGCACCAAAACTGTTGATTTGAATCGTAACCATAGAAGAACCGTTTTAAGTGCCATATAGCACCGGTGAAGAACCGGTGAAGCACCTGTGTAGAACCATATAGGGGCCATATAGCACCACATTTGGTTCTACATAGCACTATATGGTTCTACACAGGTGCTTCACCGGTGCTATATGGCACTAAAAACGGTTCTTCTATGATTACGAGCAAAGAACCACTTTTGGTGCTATATAGCACCGTTTGTTTTTAGAGTGTAGACATACTAACCCAGAATAGCTAAAACCAAAGAGGAATTAAAATGTCATGAAATGTAACGAACACTATAGATTATAAAGCTTTATTTCTGAACAAGACATAATACTTCAACATAACTACACTAAGTGGAGCCATCTGCGCTAGAGGTCTTCTCGGGTCCAAAGAAATGTACCCGACCCGAAATGACCCGAATCACTTCATACCCGAACCCGACGTGCATAAATTAATTTTTTTTAAAGAAAGACCCGACCCGAGACAAACCCGAGAAAATTAGACCCAAGTCCGACCCGAACTAGTGAAATTTTTTTTTTAACCCGACTGGAACCGAATGTAAACGGCACTGACGTGTGTGCATTCTGCAGACCCACGCGCAGCAGTCAGACAGAAAGAAACTCCGGTGGCCTTGCAACCAATTTGGCGAGCTGCTTCATTCGTTTTACTTTGTTATCTGACGACGACACCCACGTAACCGCTAAAATGTACATTTATAATTGACTCACATGTTTGTCTCAACGAAAATTAACCTTCCGACAACCACACAATTTCGCAAGCGCTCTTGGCAAACAGATGAGAGGTTTGAAAAGGACATTGACGCACACAGGCGAGAGAGTTCGGGTCTTCTCGGGTCCGTTCAGAAAAAACACATTCATTTTTAAATTACCCGAGACCCGATGCCGCTATTATTGTACCCGACCCGTCTCCGAGGCACATGTGAAACTTTTAGACCCGAACCCGATCGGGTCTCGGGTCGGACCTCGGGTTTTCGGATCTAAGTGGACCTGTGAAGACCTCTAATCTGCGCTGCTAAGAAGAGTCATGTGATCTCGGGTGGTGTCCACCTAAGTTGACGTCATTTGCCCAATCGCATTATCAGTGTTTTGTAGGTAGATGGAGAGACTGAAGATTTCATATTCAGTTACTCTGAATAAGGCTTAAAACAAGTAAACAAAATCTACTTATACATCAAAGCAAAGTCATTTGTTGAATGTTTGTTGTTATTGTTATATTCAGTGCAGTAATTTCATGCCTGTCAATCACACTCGTTGTACTAACAGCAGGTGAAATCACATCCCGAGTTCATTTCATTTCATTAAAAGCCAATGTGCAGATGTTATTACATGTGTGCTCTGTTTAAACACTACAGAAATACATCGCAGGTATCTGTTATAGTAATGTAGTGTCTGTCTGGTCTGGGGTCAGATTGACATCAGTAAAATCACACTGTAGGAAAATCTAATCAAATAAAATACATCAACTGCTGACAGGAGTGAATATCTGCAGTGAGTGAATACAGCAATATGAGGAGCATTACATGTAAACATGCATTACATTATTATGATGAACAATCAGATCTGTCATATTATCAATCTGACGTTTTATTATTTTGGAGCTAATACATGTTCTTTTAGTTGATCCAGTCTTGTTGTTGGGCTGCATTAAAGGCAATAAATAATGTATTTTTTATAAAGTAAAATTGACATGTTACAGTGGTATGATAGTAGTTTAATGCTAATGAGATTTGTCACTGTCTATATCAAGAGATAAAAGCTCAGATATTCCTATTTGGGTTTTATTTACTATTGATGACAATAAACGCTATGATTGTTTATCAGAAGTGTTTTTTTTTTCAGTTGAAATGAAGAGAGTATTCATGACTGTGTGCACTGTGCAGTTATATAACAGTATGAAAACATACAGTATTTTATTGTGGTTTTGAGGAAATGACAGTGTAATACATCTGCCACCTGCTGGTGACACTTACAATTACAACACGAGTGACGAACATCTTATATCTGTCAGAGAAAATATCATCCACACTTTTAACACCTTTACAGATTTTTCTTTTATTTGATCCTAGGCCGTGTGACTTTTTTTACAAAGCTAAAGCCAATAAAGATTGAAAAGCTGAACATTATTATACTGTTATAGATTTTTTGTTTTCTCTAAGAATAACCTGCATCCAGTTTCCCCATTAGTGACAAGAGTGTTTCTGACTGTGGTGTGATTATTGAAGGGTTTAATCTGTTGATCACATGATCTCTGTGAAACTGAGGCTTAGTTATTATAATATATGTCAGGTATCATATTAAGCTAGACATGACTTTCCATCTTACATAGAAATGGAACTTAATAATAAGACAAGATTATTTATTTTACCCTCAACTGTCAGTGTCCCACAGGTGGGATGTTTGGCATTACTTATTACAACAATAAATTCTCAGTCTAAACCACTAATCTTGACCAACTATATATTATTGAAAGTTTTAAGAATGTAGTTTTCATATTTCAAAACATTTTGCATTAATAAAAAGGCATTGACAGTAATTTATTAATTTGTGACAAGATTGTGCAGCTAACTGTTGACACCTAGTGGCCGTTGTTGGTAAAACCATTAAAAGTGTGACAGAAACCTCACTTTTTGTGATTTTAAAAGTACAATTTGTAAGATATTTGCAGTAAAATATCCAAAAACCACTAGTCGTCTTATATATTTTTCCAGCTGATTACTAACCCTACTGTAAAATCCAGCATAAGCTGGTGAGCTGGTTTTATTTGGTCTCCCAGTTTGGTTTTAGCTGGTATTGCTGGTGTAGCAAGCTGGTCTAGCTGTGTTTTGGTCACTTTTTCAGCTGGTCTAGCTGGACTCAGCTGGTCATGCTCGAAGACCAGCTGACCCACCAGCTTGACCAGTTTTGCCAGGCTGGGAGGACCAGCTACTGCCACCTTAAACCAGCTAAAACCAGCTACCAGCTTATGCTGGTCTTTGCTGGATTTTTCAGTATGGAAATATCTGTAATGTTTTCAACTACTTGTAAATCGTGAGAAAATTGCCATTCTAAACAGTGTCACAGGGCAGTGCAGTCGCCTGTCAATGACATTAATATCCACGTTACCCTTTGTTACCGCCTTTACTGATATAGAAACTACTACATGACAACGTATGCGATTGTCAAGCTACTGCTTGTTTATTGTAAGTTTTTGTTATGAACACTTTATTCTGTGCTGTGTTAAATCACCATCGAATTGGAAGGATACTGTAACATCTATGACTAACAATTTGGCTTTGAACATTACATGAAACCTTACATAATGAAATAAAAATATGAGAACTAGTTGAGACTTTTTTTGGTGAAAATGTCATGGTGGTCTTCAGGTCACAGTTTTCTAAGTCATAGGGCTCTATCTTACACCCAGCGCAATGCAGCGCAATGTCTTTTGCTAGTTTCCACCCTGCGCAATTATCATTTTCACGTTTAGCGCCACGTTGTTTAAATAGCAAATGCATTTGCGCCCCCTTTTGCGCCCATGGGTGTTCTGGTCTGAAAACGAGATGTGTTCAGGCGCATTGTTGGCGCGTTGCTATTTTGAGGCAACTAAAATAGACTACACCATTGACCAACAAAAACCTGCTCTAAAGTCAATGGCGCAATATGTTTTTTTGTTATTTAAAGAGCGCAGTAGTAATATGCGCCTAAACGGGACGACAACGCGGGTTTGCTTATCACATACATGAATGCGCAGCAGCACAAAAATGCTTTTAAATATGAAAAATTAAAGGATTGAATGTAAAAGATTATTATTGATTCTCTTGGACATAAATGAGGACTAATTATGAGACGTTAGAAGGCACAAAGAGCTGCTTCACCTGCAGCCTGGTAAGTAAATAAATGCTTTGCTTTAAACAAATGTGTCTGTTTTTAAATGTTTTTTTTTAATGCTACCTCACGGATTTATTGTATATGATGACTCTGTACCTGTGGATATGGCGAGATGAGAAACAATTTTAATTAATGCTTAAAAAAAATGACGCTGTCCAAGTGCTGAAACGTGCGGAGAGCCGTTTGTAAATTCTTTATCTCCTGTTTGTTACAAATAAAGTATTTTTAGAGTACAAACCTTTTCTTACATACTTGTAAATAATTTTTTTAATGTTATTGGATAGCCATACATTTACTCCAATTAAAAGCCGGCTATTTTTACTTCCATGACTAAAAGAAAATGGGTTTTAAAGGTTTTAATAAAAATATAACAATTTCAATACAAATGAAAAACAACACAATTATTTAACATTAATCTTAAACTGGGGATCTTCTTCCTCCGCTTACTTTTTCAGTTTACAAAGTCCGTCATGTAAATAGGGATTAGACATAGCGCCAGTGCAACTGGCTTTTAAAGGGGATAAGAGCTGAGACTCTCATTGGTTTATTGCACGTTACGCCCAAAATACTCCGTCGCCTTTCGACCATGCGCTCGGCACACAAACCATTTTTCCAGTCGTTAAATTAGCAAAAGTGGATTCGGACACGCCCATTTAGACGTTGCGCTGTGCGCTTAAGACAATGGGCTTAGATTGTTAAAATAGGGCCCCAAGTCACAGGATGATGGCAGCCCCATGTTTTGTGTGAAGGCACTTGCTTTGTTTACTCAGGCCACGTGCTTTCTGTCTCGTCTCTTGACCACACCCCCTTGTCAATCACCTTGATTTGCTCACTTATTTAATGCTCTTTTGTTTGCCGTCGTCTGCTGGTTTGTCTGTTTAAATTGCGTTGTGTTTAGTGTGATAATCAAGTCATTTCAAGTCCAGTCAAGTTTATTCTAGTCTGTTTTAGTGTTACCTGTTAGTCTTTTAGTTTATCTTTTGCCTTTTGCCTGACAGTTTTTTAAAATATAAAATACATATTTTATTGAATAATTATTATTATTTTTTTATACATTTACACTGCTATAACTATTATTTAATATTCACCAGCATGATTATTTAAAGTTGTGATGGTTTCTTTAATACTTTAATGTGTTAAGTCATTGACTGACTGCCTTAGTTTTCAACACAGCCTTAAGTACATTTCCCACAGATGTCTAATTTTAGCCTTGACTTGTTTTGGACTCGGCATTATAATGAGTTTCACACTTTGTCATTATGTATTAGGACGTTAATGATGCAGTAATGTTTGCACATGGGAAAGTGAATGGGGAGATTTCATCTCAGGTCTCTCCTTTTCTGGTTATCTCTCTCTCTCTCTCTCTCTCTCTCTCTCTCTCTCTCTCTCTCTCTCTCTCTCTCTCTCTCTCTCTCTCTCTCTCTCTCTCTCTCTCTCTCTCTCTCTCTCTCTCTCTCTCTCTCTCTCTCTCTCTCTCTCTCTCTCTCTCTCTCTCTCTCTCTCTCTCTCTCTCTCTCTCTCTCTCTCTAGCAGCAGAGCATTGGGCTATAATTTAACATGCTGCACATTTCCAAGTGCTTTATCTTTCTTCACCTTAAAATAGACGTCAGCGGGTGAAGCTGCATTGAATCCTGCATGACCTGATACCCAGAAGACTAACAGTTGTTGACAAGTAATGTTAACTGTAACTTCTGCTTTTTGTTTAGTTTAGCTTTCATGTGGTAACATGTCGAGTTAGTGGAGGGAAGGTATGTGTTTTGAACACGTTCTGCTCTTCAGAAATCCTCTACAGTATCTTCTAGAAATGTTTATTAACTCCAGGACGGCTGGATTGTATTATAGTGTATAGAAATATACATTCGTTAGGTGTTGCTGTATTGCAAAAAAATGCTCACGTGGAAACTAAGACTTAAGCATGACATTTACCAACGACTCTCACACACTTCAATCAGTACTGTAGTGTATATTTTAAGCTATACCGCAGTAAATATGTTTTAGGGACAGCAGCATCTCTTGGACTGTGGACGTGAGACACGTGGACAGGCTGGAGAAATCCTGGTTGTGTGTGTGGACACAGATCTAGCCATTATGTTTCCATGTGTGCTTGAAAAGGCCCAGCAGAAGCTAAAATCGTGGCTGGCAGCAGAGTCCCCACAAACCTCAGGCCGTTCCTTCTCCGTCTGGCTGCGATCCCGGACGACTTTAACCTCAGAGTCAAAAATTCCCCTTCGCTTATCCTCTCTGCAGAACCAAAGCCGAGTCTCCACGCATGTGGGGAATTTAGGCGAAACGCATGTCACCTACTTGTCGATCCTGGACTGGGGGGCAAAGATCAGGAGGTGGTGAAAGAAGGCTCTGTCTAGAGTTTAACCCAGACTAGGTCCGGTTACGTAAGGCGGGGGAGATCCGGGTACCAGGCGGTGGTGCGGTCATGGCTTGGGGCTTAGTGTGCGGGGTGGAAGCTCTGCTGGTGCGGAGCGGCTGTTTCGTATGGCAGATTCTTCTGTGGATTATCCGGAGGTGTTACCTGGAAAGAATGAGGTCGTGCCAGCGGTGCATACGAACCTGCTTCTACCTGGGTGACGTCTATCAGGTACTGCGGGTCTTTTGTGATGAAATGAGGTCAGAGGTTGTGAAATGCTTTGGATCTCAGAGAGCATCTTTATTGAGGTTTGTCGTGTTTTTGTGCCACGCTGGCATCGTGAAGGTCTATTTTTGTGGTTTGCAGTGGGGAATATAGTTTGGTTTGCAGATTAACACAAAATGATCTATCCACGTTCATTTTATAGCTCTGTACTCTTATTTTGAACTGTTTTCATGTCGGCTAAGGAGAAACATCTGAAAAAACCCACTAAATCTCCTGAGCGACAAAGAAATGAAAGATCTTCCTCTGGGTTGACATAACACTATAATGCTGTGGATATACACTGGGCTCCAAAATAATCTGAGACTCCTTGTAAAAAACTTCTATTGTGCAGTTTTCAGATTTTATTATGTGCATTATAACATCAAATACAATTTGATTCACTTTAGCTGCTGGAAACACTTCAAAATCTGATGATTTGTGTGATTTTAACATTATTAGTGACCTTAACCTTTTAAGACCTGAGCTTTGGTTTGGCTTGCATTTTAGATTTCTTCCAGCTATTTGGGGTTAGGAAGAACTAATAAATATAATAACTAAATATTTTTCTTTGAACATGAAGCAGTGTAAGTGTCCACGTTTGTGTACAATAGATTCAAGTTACACAGAATTAAATATTATGGTGCAAACGACAAAAAATGTGATGTCCACGTATGTGGACACACCAGGTCTTAGGAGGTTAAAGTAAGCATTTTAAAAAGAAATATTTGAAAAGTGGTTTAAAAGTTATTTATATAAGGAATAATTAAAAAATAATTCACACCCATGTTGGTAATGCAGCACGATGCGAAGTGGGGTATGCAAAAAATAATGCATACCTGTGGAACATTTCTCAACCAATTAGAATAAAGCATTTATCAGCCCCATGGTATAAAATAAATTTATTTTACATATAAACTGTGTATAAATCTTAGTAGTATTACATATCATAATGTTCTTGTTTGTATGTTTTTAAGTCCTGAAACATTCCGTTTATTTTCAAGTTTAAGTCAGATTACTGTTTTTTTGCGGTATCAAATTTTTGTACCCTGCTGTATACATTACAGTCTATTCACATGTACGTTTTCCATCCAATGTTGCGATTTAAACTTATGTGCAAAACTGGAATATCACATAAAACATTTGCGAATTAAGCACAGTTTCCATCCAGTGAGTCGGAAAGCAAAAATGCGTCACTTCCTTATGGCGCCAAATATCAACAATGCTATGTGGGGTAGGAGAAGCCACTGTGGGCTTTTTCATCTATTATAAATTACTTGCATATCAGAGCTTGCAGATAAAATGCAATAAATGCGTTCATGTCATTTTGCATTTGAAGATGGAAAAAGCCTGCTGTTTGGGAACGTAGTCATATAAGACGGTTCTGGGATGTTATATTAAACAACTTTGATGACATGCTTTGGATAAGGCATTTCAGAATGACCAGACTTTTTTGATGCACATTAACTTATTCCCCGCCAGCATTTTTTGTGATTTTCACAAAATGCCTTCCAGGAAAAATTTATTCTAAAAAACAGACCCTCTGCTTTCAAAACAAACAAACATAACGGGGAAAAACTTTTCATCCTATCTATATTTTTCCCTCTGCTTATAAACTCTTAAATATGGGTATTTTTCTTTTAAAATATTATATTATATTTTTTTTTTTTAGCAAAAAATAATTGCATTTTTGTGAAGGAATTTTGTTAGAGATCAGATTCAGAAGGATTATCAAAACATACACAGAATTTAAAATTAGTCAATAACGTTTTGGTTGCACTTTTTTCGTAAATGCGGATAATCGTGTTGGATAATCGCGGTATTGCAGATTAACATAAAAATTCATCAGGAACTCGTTTTTTTATACAAATGTTTTCTCTTAATTGATAAGATAACTCGTCATTGGTGGGGAAAGAGTTAATGAGTTTATTGAGTTCATGCACATGTTTTATTATCGGATAAGACATTTTTAAGAATAAATTGAGCACATTTTTTATGCTCATTTAAAAAATGTATGTGCATCTTGGCGTCCATAAAACATTTTTTATGCGATACTTCAAAATGCACATAAAAATAAGTGTATGGAAGCATGTCTACTGTACTGTTATACACATTGAACCGTTCTTCTTTCAGAAGATTTAGAAATGACAGGAGTTCATGTGAAACTCATCTAATATAATAACAGTATAAAAGTTTAAAGCACTGCCTTTGCTCTCTGAATTCAACCTATTAAACATGTTTGCATAAGAATAATCCCTCACACAATTGAGTCTTGTTTATAAAGTATTGTATTATAACACGAAAGCATCTGTAAAATCTATTCTAGCATCAATAACATCTGACCATGTTTGGCATCGTTTGAAGTGGACTTTTCCAAGAATTGTACATTCACTTTACCACAATATATTGTAAAGAAATATTTTTGGTTGGTTTATAGCACATAGTTTTGATTCAAGCTCAAAATCAAAGCAATTGTGTGTTTAGTCACACATAACTTAAAAACATGTTTGTGGTTATTTCACATTCTTGTGGTTTGTTAACAGATGTTTGTCTTTTCAATCTATACTAACTTCTTATATCTTATCATTTTCAATGACATCAGAATGACACGGTTAATATTTTAGACTGATATATTTAAATATATCAGATACAGACAGTACAGTAATTGTTTTGAAAGAGAAATGTAATGATGAATTATACTGTTTGCATTGGGTTTTAGATTCATAAGAATGATTTTTAGGTCATCTACTAGACAAACAGCAATGGTTTTACATTGCTGCAGTATTTTACAATATGGAAAAAAAATTGATAATATTTATGATGACGTGTTGTGGTCTAACAGTTGGATTTGTTGTTAAGCATTAATGTGAATATGACTCTTGTAGTCATAGGGTACTGGTACTGTGAGTTTAGTTTAACAAAACAAAAAGAAAAACCTGAAAATATATACTGTAACACAGGAGTGATCATTTGCAGAAACATCTTGTGTGATCCATATGATTTGACAGCTGCTGTGAAAGTGAAATATTCAGATCTTACTGTAACTTGTAATAGTATTGTACAAAGCATGCGTGTTGACTTTGACATGTTTTAGCCCTGCAGTCCATCAGTAACATCATGTGACGTTGTTATTATTGTGTCTGCAGATGACAGAAGGACGACTTTGCCAGGTTCAGTTGTTGGATGACAGAAAACTGGAGATGTTGGTTCAGGTAAGATGAGATTTTAATGAAAACACAATGACAAAAGACATCTGCAGTATAAACCTCATGTCCATATACATTATTGATCGGTGGATTCTCTTTTTACAGCCAAAGCTGTTGTCTCGTGAACTCTTGGATTTGGTATCATCCCATTTTAATCTTAAAGAAAAGGAATACTTTGGCTTCACCTATTTGGATGACACGTGAGTACTTTTAATAGTCTACGCAGGGCTCCAGTAGCCTGGCTCCGCCCTCCTACGTGCTTCCGCTTAATTTTCATTTGGCTTTAGTACTATATACGTCATGACCACACGTTAGCGATCGCCTATGGCAGATCCTGAGTGACTCTGGGCAGATCCAATAGTTTTAAACTTCAACAGAGGACCCTCCTTAACGGAAGTAATGCTTTGCAATGGAGCGTGGCCAGACTCTCTGTACAAATGAAATGAATGTACGAGAGTCTGGTTGGACCAGGCTAGGGATCCAGACTGCCACAAAATGGTGGCATTTTGCCACCAAAATTTGAGAGCATGCCACTGAAATTTTTTTTTGTGATGTGACAATGAATTTGAATCAGCTCATGTATTATTAAAGTATTTATTAGTAATACAGTGGAAATTAGTAGAAATGTAAATATTTGGCTAGCATGTTAATTTACAGTGTGTGCCCCTTCATTTTCCGGTTGCGCCCCTAAAATTTTCAGTTTGGGGCCACTGTGCTCCTAGTGAAAAAAGTTAATCTGGAGCCCTGGGTCTACGGAAAGTCTGTGAGATCAGATTTAAAGGGGACATTTCACAAGACTTTTTAATAATTTAAATAAGTCTTTGGTGTCCCCATAGTAAATATGTGAAGTTTTAGCTCAAAATACTATATAGATAATTTATTATAACATGTTAAAATTGACACTTTGTAGGTGTGAGCAAAAATGTGCCATTTTTGGGTGTGTCCTTTTAAATGCAAATTAGCTGATCTCTGCACTAAATGGCAGTGCCGTGGTTGTATAGTGCAGATTAAGGGGCGGAATAATCCTGTTCTGACATCACAAGGGGATCCACATTTCAATGAGCTATTTTTTCACATGCTTGCAGAGAATGGTTTACCAAAACTAAGTTGCTGGGTTGATCTTTATCACATTTTCTAGGTTGATAGAAGCACTGGGGACCCAATTATAGCACTTAAACATGAAAAAAGTCAGATTTACACGATTTTCACAGTTGTCACTCATTATGAAACGAACTGATTTTTGTCATTTTGGAATCCATTCAGCTGATCTCCGGGTCTGGCGCTAACACTTTTAGCATATCTTAGCATAATCCATTGAATCTGATTAGACCATTAGCATCGTGCTTAAAAATGACGAAAGAGTTTCAATATTTTTCCTATTTAAAACTTGACTCTTCTGTAGTTACATTGTGTACTAAGACTGATGGAAAATTAAAAGTTGTGATTTTCTAGGCAGATATGGCTAGGACTATACTCTCATTCTGGCGTAATAATCAAGGACTTTGCTGTAACATGGCTGCAGTAGGCGCAATGATATTACGCACTGCGCGAAAATAATCCCCAGCTATTGAAAGTTACCAAGGGGACTATTTTGACAGAAGAGTCAAGTTTTAAAAAGGAAGAATATCAAAACTTCTTGGTCATTTTTGAGCATGATGCTAATGGTCTAATCAGATTCAATGGATTGTGCTTAGCTATGCTAAAAGTGCTAGCGCCAGACCCGGAGATCAGCTGAATAGATTCCAAAACGGTAAAAATCAAATGTTTAACTCTAGGGGAGCTGGAAAATTAGCATATTTAAAAAAAGTGTAGTGTCCCTTTAATAAGACATGCTTATGAATATGTTTTTGATTATGGCGACCATGTGCTTCATACATCTTTTATTTTCTGTGCTAACCAGCAATTAGTTTAGTCAGCAGCAATGTAAAGGTTTAGCCGGTTTCATTTTTAAAACTTAAGATAACTATATTGTATGTATTTTATGTAATATATATAATGGGTCAGTTTCCCAGTCAAGGTTTAGATTAATCCATGACTAGGTCTTAGTTACATTAGGACATTTAAATAGTTTAAAAAACATACCTTACAATAATACAATACTGGTCTGCATCTTGAGACAAAACAATGGCACTGGATATACATTATGTTAAGATATGTCAATGCAGCTCAAACATGCATTTTAGTCTTAGATTAAGATAAGCCCTGTCTGGGAAACCACCCAAAATGTACTCAAAATACATTTCTAAGAACAGGTTCTCCTCTGTAAAGAGAGATATTACTGTGTGGATGGTTTGTTAGATTAACTGTAGGGTCAGATCAGAACACTAAATTGCACATTTCAGTCAGATTGTCTTTTCTTCTGGCAGTGGTCAATGTAAATGGTTGCAGTTGGACCGCAGAGTACTGGAGCATGACTTCGCTAAGAAATCAGGACCCATTTCTCTTCAGTTTTTGGTGAGGTATGTGATCTCTACCTCATGATGTCTAATGTCACATGACCACATGAACCACAGATTTCAGTCCAACATTCCTGAACCCAATCGGAGTTCAGCGCTCCACATAATCACCTTCTTTAAGATTGGTGGATGTGGTTTAGTAAATAAATGAAATCTCAGAATAGTAACTGTATAGAAATGATTAATAACTGAAAGCTTGATCATATTTACAGGTTTTATATTGAAAGCATTTCACTTCTGAAGGAGCACACAACGGTGGAGTTATTCTTTCTGAATGCCAAAACCGCCATCTATAATGTAAGTACATCAGTCTCTCTGGACTGTCTCATTTTTCATCTCTATGAGTGATTACAAAGGCACAAACCTCAGACAGTTCATATATGTACGTGCCAGAGACTTCAGATGATCTTTCCCTTATTCACTTATGAATCAGACACTTCAGTAATTCCTGAATGATTCTTCATAACCAGTGTGAACAGCATTATGATTCTTTTAGTTACTGACTGATTGAATCTAACACTTGTAGTTTGTATTTTATCATCTTTATGATAAAATGTGTGCATGTTTACATTCAGCAAAACACCTTACACACCTTAGTAGTTATGAAAGAAAAATAATGAAAGAAAAGCATGCTTATTGTGTGAATATTACTTGTGTAAGCATAGTTTTCTTCATGACAGGAATGTCACATGTAGAGAAAAGTTAAAAGAGTGATTATTTGGGTGATTCTCACGAAATCCAGACTCTAAAACATTATTTTTAGAGGATTTAAAAAATATTTAAGGGCTTAAACAATGATTGAAAATTGTTGCGGAGGATGAGAAAATTTGGTCTACTGCATTGTTAGGTCTTGGGCACATTTATATTCCTTATTATTGTCTCTACATTTACCAATGATCACCAAATACCACATGTTTGTTTACTGTAAATGTTTATAGTACAACATGCACTGAAGCTTTTGATTTTTTTGATTTTTTTAATTATAAATATTTCCATGTCAAAGAACCCAAATACAGTCATGGACATGTTGCAGTAATGAAATGTTTCCCTTTAAATGTAAAAAAAAATGGTTTGTATGATGTCATTTGAAATCATGTGCAAAATAGTACATGAAGAGATGTTTGTAACTGTACACTTATTATTTTGATACTCTTACTTTGTATTTACTTTTTTTATCAAAATGTTTCATGACACCTCATACAGTAAGTCTGATTTTGCAAGAATCACCCATTTGTCTGTGATAGTAAACAACATTGATTTGATTGTAATTGTATCTACAGGGTGATATAGAGGTTGAGAGCGAGCTGGTTTTTAAATTAGCTGCTCATGCGTTACAGGTACGACTTTCACAAGTTTATATATCAAACATCAGTGTTACACTATCTTAAATATGCACACATTCATAATCATTTGTCTTACAGGAGTCTAAAGGAGATTATACAAGGTAAGAATCTAGTTTTTAAACAATAAGGCCCAGTTTCACAGACAAGGCTTAGATTAAGCCAGGATTAGGCCATGGTTATATTAGGCGGTGTAGCTGATTTTGAAAAGTGCTAAATGTAGCCTGCTAGCACTGAAATCACGATCCCACCATCCATGCAAATCGGCGTCCAAAGCCACAACTCCTCCAAACACACAAAGGAACACTGCAACCATGGCATAGGGTTGCACCAACAAGGATTAAACGCAGGTTATCTGATTTGATCCAGAAACATTTTTAGTTATGCTGGTTAAAAGTCTCCTCACATCCTGATAGCAATCACTATGTTAAGTTGTTATAATGTATTTGTAGAAATTTATGTCATCTGTGAAAGGCGTAGGACCAAAACATTTTCAACCAATCATAGATCTCGGTCTGAACGGACGTTGTCTTTTTTGTCCCTCATACGTAAGCCTAATTTGAATGCCACTGTGCAGCCTGTTCACGCAGACGCCATACGGTGCGTTCACGTGCGCTCACCTCCTGTCTGTAAACAGCGAGAATGGCAAACTTTTCTGCTGAATTGACAACAAAACGAAAGACATCTTTTAAAACAACCACAGCAAAAACTGCCTGGATCAGCAAAGAGCAAAAACCCAAATTAACATCGGTAACTTTACTGCTTTACCACGAGATGCAAATAGCTGCAGGAGGCAAAGGGTCTGAAAGGGTCGTTGCACTGTTTATGTTGGTAAGGTAGCTACGCAATGTTTGTATTGAGATGGATTCAGATATTCTACTTTGATGAAACATTGTGTTGCTTATGAAATTTGTGTTCGTTTACGGATTAGCGTAACAATATAGTATCTACGTCTACACATCCGAAAGAGTGCTTTAACTAATTCTGATGTAAACCAGTTGTTTATGTTGGTTATTTTGGAAGTGTTATTCACTTTGTACTGCATAGTTTTTTCACTGGTGAATGAGACATGAGATGTGACCGTCTGATCTGTGCGTGTTCATGTTTTTTGAAAGAGGCGTGACTTTGGATGGCGATTTGAATGGAGGGTGGGATCGTGATTTCATTGCTAGTTGGCTACCGTTAACATTTTTCAAAATGTGTTACCCTACCTTTAGGTTTGTTGATCTCCGTTTAATTCTAATTTGAGTTGTGTTGCACCACTTAAATTTAAACACAGATTAAAAAATCTTAGATTAAAACTTTAAACTGTATTTTAACCCTTCATCTGTGATGTGTGAAAGTGATCTTACATCTTTGCATCTGATTATCTGATTAAGTTTACCATGTGACTATGTAATGCCATGTGGACATATCATGTTAATAATGTTAAAGGTGCTGTATATTGAAGTATACTGGTTTTAATTGCAGTGATGAAAACACCAGAGCAGATCTGAAGAAACTTCCAACCCTGCCCACTAAAGTACTGAAGGAGCATCCATCACTAGCATACTGGTAAAGTACACACTACTTCAGATCAAACACACACCTAGGCTGCGTCCGAAACCGCCTTCTTTCAGAATATATATTAGGCAAATAGCAGTAGGCAAGGCAAGTAGTTTGTTCGAATTCATAGGATTTGAAAAGCAGTAGGCGGAAGGTACCCAGATGTTCTGCTACTTCTGGCAAGATCCCAAAGTGTTTATTCGATGGACACTTTGCTGTCCCGTGATTCAACGAAGAAAAAGGAGATGGTTGTTTTATTAAAACATGCTGAAAGAGGTAACACAGCTCTATTTAACTCATTCCCCCCAGCCTTTTTTTGAAAAGTTGCCGTCAGCATTTTTTGTGATTTTTACAAAAGTTTCACAAAATGCCATCAAGGAAATTTTTCTTCTAAAAATATATAAACATACAAATATATCAAATGAAAGAACAGACCCTCTGCTTTCAAAAAAACAAAACAATAAACAAACAAACAACCAAAAAGGGGAAAAACATGTTTCATGCTATCTATATTTTTGAAGAAATTCTGTTAGAGCTCAGATTCAGAACGATTATCAAAACATACACGGAGTGTAAAATAAATAAAACTTTTTTGCTTCAGTTTTTTTAATAAATTGGGTAATTTACGGGTAAAGTGCGGTATTACAGATTACCTTAAAAACTCATCAGGAACATGTTTTTTTCATGCAAAAGTTTTCTCTTAATTGACAAGATAACTCATCAATGGCGGGGAAAGAGTTAAATGCAAATACATATATTAAACAGCTGTCACTTGCGGTTAAATTGCGCTAGTTTAACGTTATTCCAGTTAACGACTAACTTCATATAATACAGTACCTACTGTCACAGTATATGATTTCGGACGCAGCCATGGACTTGAAGTGTCGTCCGGTGGTTTAATTTGTTTGGTTATCAGATGAGCGAAATAACATTGATCAGATCAATAAAGAAATAACAATATGACAAACAATACTGCAGGATACATACCACATATGCAGTATACTCTATAAAGAAATGTGTTTTGTGATTAGTTTGTGGATGTGTTTTTATTGTTTCTCTGGCTGATGTTCTGCAGTCAGGTCTGTCATTAAAGAATACTGAGGCTGCATTCATAAGCCATTTATGAGAGGTTTATGGTTTATGATCTGTGCTTCCTCTTCCTCTATATGCTGACACACTGAGATTCGGATGGGGTCGGGGGGAGGAGCAGGATTTAATCCTCGGCTCCGTAGGTTTCATCAGCTTTCTCTTTTGCAGTGAAGAGCGTGTTATTGAGAACTACAAGCTGTTGAAAGGACTCTCTAGAGGACAGGCCATTGTGCAGTGAGTATCACATAAACAATCATTCGTCTCGGGGGGTGAGCCTGATTTATGATTGGCTGCTTAACTCCTGTCTACTGAAAGAACATTAGGATGCCATCAAACATCGATCGCATAATTGATCATTACCTTTGTTTCAGGTATTTGACCCTTGTGGAGTCCTTGCCGACATATGGGGTACATTATTATGAAGTCAAGGTAAAACACATAACCATACTGGATGAAGATCTGACCAATAAACAAAAGCATTTCAGCAATAATCAATTTACAGCAATAAGCAATGAAATTAATTCGATCTTGAACTGAGTAATTAGTGGACATTATCACTTTACCATGTATGTGATGTCATTAACTATGTTGTTGAACCAATGTGATTCCGCCAACGGATGTGCAACAAGGTTACAAGGTTACTAGTTAGTTTCTCCAACGATGCATCATAGCAGCAGCATCAAAACCATCCAATCGATGGATAAAGAGTTAATATACTGAAATAACCATTTATTTTCTTATAGGATAAGCAAGGCATTCCCTGGTGGCTGGGTATCAGCTATAAAGGCATTGGGCAATATGACCAACAAGACAAAGTAAAGCCTCGAAAGGTATGCTGTGGTTTCTTATCTCCGGGTACTGTACAAATATTTGCCATCATGTCGAGCTCAGTATTCTCATGTGACTTGTGGCGAGTCAAAACTTGCTTACACAATTTATTTGCACGTCAGTCAATTAGCAGGAAATCTAATGTGATGCAACATATAGAGTTCGTCATTAACCCAATCAGATATAGATCACCACAATATGAAAAAATGAGATGTTATATTCAGTCTGTACAGGATGTCTGGATAAAGCGTTATGTAACACAGAGATACTTTACACATTGTACTCCTGACATCATCATTAGCAGCACTCAACCAGAGACCACCTGACACCTGACGTCTGCACACAACACACACAAACATGCTGTCAGGAAAAGTTTGTGAATGCTTAGGTTGGGCTCACGTTACAGGATTTTTTTAATCCATTCCTGGCTGATTATGATTTTTCTCTTAAATCTTAAACATGCTTACACTACAAGATTTGAAAACCATGGGGAATCACACACTACAGGATTATTTTAAGAGTATTGTTACAAAGGAATCGTTTCATGTCACCTCACAGATAAATCGTATAGCATATAGATTGTATGCACCGACGTCACTTCGCGGCAGAGCTCGCCGTGTTGAGTGGCAAAACAAAATGGCTGGTTTTCATAGTGGCTGCTGCAAAAACGGCAGTAAAACTGACTATATCAGCTTAAATTTTATTTAGTTGGCCTTAACGGTGACCCTAATAACTTGCCAAACAACCAGTAGTCTGTGGACATTGGCATATGGCCCGACATTGCTTTTCCTGACATATATGTTTGTCTTGCCTAACAATATTAAACCATCCCCCCTTTGTAGAGTTCAAGGTTCATCTTAATGGATGTTTTTTTAATTGACAAAACTTTGCAATTACACAGAATAAGAGTATTCACTGGTGTATTTTTATACCAAAATTTTACATACCTGACATATGGCTACTGCTACTGAATTACTTCTCCTTTTAGTGTTTTTTGCAGTCTGAAAAAAGCCCGCTCCCAATTTTTGTTGAATCTGTTAGCACAGTCGATCACACAACTACTCTTCCCATTTTAGACGCGTTTTCACGCTATGCTAATGCTGTCGCTCAGACTTTTTGCAACTCAGTGGGCGTAACTGCAGTCATGTCACGTGCATACCTTCTATAGAGACACATTCATTATTATTTTTAATGTATACGTTTGCTAGCTAGTACATTATCAGCTTTCTACACTCACCCAGTTTGTTTAAAACTGAGGTGATTTTTTCCAGCTTTTGTTTTTGACTGAACAATCAAGTTATGTTTTCATACAGTATGCAGATGCATTATTCGTCAAGCATTTCTCTGTCTATTGTGAAAGTAATCATCCTCATATAAAATCCTAAATATCAAAAACATTTTCAATATGATCGGGCATTCTGGAGGTGTTAGATTTGATCTGTAAACGTCACACATTACATGATAGTCTGAGCCGGACAACAGAACCGATTGAGGTCAAGGACCTAATTTTCACTTAGATTATTGGTGGCGGGGGGTCTGGAGACATTCAGGCGGAAAATCCTGTACTGTGAGCTTCTGAATGTAAAATATTTATACTGAGGACACACCTAACAACTTGCTGAAACATTTTAAGATTGTACCCAACATACTTAAACTCCTAAGACCTTTTTTTTGCACCATAATACTTAAAGGGATAGTTCATCCAAAAATAAAAATTCCGCCATCATTTACTCACTCTCATGTTGTGACAAACCTGTATAAATTTCATTGTTCCGATGAATACAAAGGAAGATATTTTGAGAAATATTCGTAACCAAACCGTTCGTGGACCCAATTCACTTCCATAGTAGGAAAAAAGAGTGCATGAACGGTTTGGTTACAAATATTTCTCAAAATATCTTCCTTTGTGTTCATGAGAACAATGAAATCATACAGGTTTGTAACAATATGAGAGTGACTAAATGATGACTGAATTTTCATTTTAGGATGAACTATCCCTTTAATTCTGTGTAACTGGAACCTGTTGTTCACAAACGTGGACAATTACACTGCTTCATGTTCAAAGAAAAATATTTGGCTATTATATTAATTGGTTCTTCCTAACCCCAAAATAGCTTGTAGAAATCTGAAAACCAAAGCTCGGGTTTTAGGAGGTTGAAGAGTGTTTCTTGCATAAATGATTTTTATCTGTGATCATAAACAAAGACTGGGCACAACTGGAAAAGACTAGGCGTGATCAGTCGCTATGATCAAATTACATTCATAATCTATGCAAAAATCATTAGGTGTGTCCCCATCTTTAGTCATTTTTTGAATAGCTCACATCAGGAATTGCTCTTCTCAATTTTAATAAACACATTTATACCACAGGCCTCTGATATGCTTCTGATATGCTTTATTTTTCGATAAATGCACACCTGGCCTGCCAAATGTCTTAAAATAATCACCAGAGCGATGTCTGTGGTAACTTCTGTATAGACCGTTTCATCGGACGCACGTGCGGTGATGCGATTACACCTTTGGTCGGATCTTTACTTCCGGTATCTGTTTGTTTAATCGTCTGACTAGTTGCTAAGCTGAATTCTTGAACAATTACCTCGGCGAAATAACAAATGTTTGGGTTTCCTAGCTAATCTATGTGTTGTTAATTTAGCTTTTTATATAAATAAACTACTTTAAAAGGACTTTGTTGTTATTTATTCTTAGCGGAGTTTACGAAGTAAAGAAGTTACGTGAGGACCACAAAAGCCGCTTGTTTATGTTGTTACTGCTGAAAGCTTCTGTTAAGCCGCCTTTCCACTGCACACGACAAACGACGGCCAATAAGCCGGAAGTCATTCATTTCCTATGGAGAGTCGCAAAGGGGTTGCGTGAGGTGCCGACCATCTGCATGCGGATGCGTAAATATCGGATCCGTTTTGAGCGTTGGATCCGTTAAAAAATTTGAACTTGCGCGACTAAACCGCATGCGATATGCAGACCAGAAGTGATGTATTTCATTTTATTCCAATCACAAACTGTGTGTGAGTTGAAAATGATTATTCCTTTTTGTTGTAACACTTGAATCCTTAAAAAAAACCTTTTGATTACTGATAATAAATACATTATTAATTTAATTTGTGTACGTTGTTATTTTAATCTTGTCTTTATATGTTCTCTCCAAAAATATTGGCAAACTTTGTCATATATGCATAGCTGTTTATTGTTTCATTCATTTACTTTAATTTATTTTTTCCACCATGGTAAACCTTAGAATGAAGCCTCTTGCGCTGTAATGAGCTTATCTACCATATACGATAAAACTGAAACTTCATTTCGACTGCCACTAGGGGGAGAACTCCGACTGTCGTTTCCGTATGTCGTGTGCAGTGGAAAGGCGGCTTTAGCGTAATAATTTCCTTTAAATGATTTAAAAATAGGACGTGCATTCTTTTCGAATAATTCAACGGCCCATCATGAATGATTCCTTACGTTAACATTAATGTAAATTATTAGGGTGAAAATGTTGTAGGCCAGAATCAAACCTGCATAATTCACAAAAGCACCACATATATATTTAGATAACATAACTATTATGTAACACATAATGAGATTTTACTAAACTAATAGTTCAGGTGTCAGTGGAGATGAGTTGATCCTCCTGCAGGGTGCAGTGAGAGTGATCCACCCCAGAGAGAGAGAAAGAGAGCGAGAGAGAGAGAGAGAGAGAGTGAGAGTGAGATGTGAGGAGTTATATTGGCATGTGAGTGAGGTCATAAGCAGTGAGGTTGGGCCTGAAGGTTTGTAGAAACCTGAAGAGACACGCCAGGAACAGTGAGTAGATCATAACATAATGTACCACAGGATTTGATTAACCACAGGACTTAACCTTTTCAACTACCGGTAAGAAGCTCTGAGAGCTAAATAATTCAATTTAAAAGTGCAGAATGTTCATGGTAACACATCGGAGGAGAATGTGTGTGTGTTATTATGTATAGCCTATGTTATGGTAGCATCTTTTTGTGCAACAACAATGCATACATTCATTATATGGATTAAAATGATGTAAATGAATTGGTTTTATTCAGGTAATATTATTTAAATGCCTTTCTGATTGTGATTAAATGGAAAGGAGATGCTGGTAGTACAGTACATTTAGATGTTTTGTGTTATACTGGGTCAGCACACAGCTCGGTTCTTAAAAGCTGTTGAAAATTAAATATATAAATGAAGCGTGGATAGAGTTTGCGTGTCAGTGAGATGTTGTGAGTCACATTGAGTTGAGGTGTAGTCAGAAACCTACACTGCCCTACGAAGCCAAAGCGCAGTAACTACGCATTTGGTCAAAATTGATTTAAGGGTTGAAATGGGCTTTGTGAGATCTGTTGGTCTCCTGGTTCAATTTTGTCCCATTTCAGAGAAACGTATGTGACAAAATTGCAGAAACATGTTTGACTGGCTGGTGTAAAAAACTTTAAGGGCATTTTTCTCGGTTTCAGTGTTTGCATAGTTACTGCACTTAGCCTTTGTACGGCAGTACAGTATGTGCTTGTGTTTTTATCTCTTAGCTCTTTCAGTGGAAACAGCTGGAGAATTTATACTTCAGAGAGAGGAAGTTTGCTGTGGAGGTAAATGATCCGCACAGGTAAGAAGCTTTTTTTAAATTAAAATATTAGATTAGTGTGTGAAAAAACCAGTCAGCATTACAGTACATGTATTGTATGTAATAATGTTTATGTTATAGAGTTGAGTAATAGCTGTAAGGATTCTTGCTCATATGGTTCATTTTGATAGTAATGATGTTGATGAAGAACGTCTTTATTATAAATGATATGTTGGGCTGACAGTAGGTCATTTTTAATATTCTGAAATCTGTCTGTAAATGTACACGACCAATTTAACATCTGGACAGCGGTGACTGAATTTCTACAGAATTCATTTTTCTAGACAAATGAATATTGTGGCTACATATGGATTTCTTTACAACTTTTTAGAAGCATTTATCTGAATGTATTTGGATCGATGTTCTGGAGCAAATAATGATGAAAACCTGAAAAAAACAACAACAACAAAAACAACAATTCAGTTGTGTTGCAGTAATAAATGTAAGCTTGTTTTAAATTGGAAATTCCAAAAAAAAAAACATGATTTTCTGAGACCGAAATTGATCAAATCTTTGACATGGCCTTACTCGCCCAGTATTACAGATATCAAGGTGATATTTTCATCAAATGTACTTTACTTTATATCGATGACTTTATCTTAAAAATGTAAATGACTATAGACAGGTTTTCACAGGCGGGGTCACAATTATGCATGCATGTGGAAGATAAACACGACTGTTGGTTGTTTTGACTGGGTGTGTAGAAAACATGATATAATTGTATAAAACAGCAGTAGTGTTTAATATGTGACCATGTTTGTGTGTCACGCAGGCGAGCAGTGACTAAACGTACATTTGGCCAGACAGGACTGGTGATCCACACCTGGTATGCCAGTCACTCATTAATCAAAACCATATGGATCATGGCTATCAGTCAACATCAGTTCTACCTGAACAGAAAACAGACTAAAGTAAGTCACAACTATTATTTATTAACTCTTATAATATACAGGTCTAACTCAAGTCAAGTCAAATTTAGTTATTTAGCGCTTTTTGCAATGTTGCATTGTTTCAAAGCAGCTTTAAATAAAAACAGGAAAGTTATTAAATATGTATTATAGAGAAGAATATGTAGTATTATTGCACATTTGTATTGTCCTCATAGATTGATCATAATCTAATAAAATATGTACTTTTTCTACGACTATCAATGATAAATAACAGGAATCATATTAAAGTAAACATGCCTTTTCATATTAAAATGGAAATTGCTCTTAAAAGAAGAGAAAAAATTATATGGGAGCATTACATTACATATAGCATTTGCAACAACATGAGAAGTGGTGTAAAAAGCATAGAGAGATTATATCAACATGATTATGTGCACCACACACCTACAAAATTTATACAGTTTCAAGATTTTAGCCGGACCATTAAAATAAAAGCTATATTAGTTAAGCTAATGTCAGCATTATCTCAGTAAGCAGACACGGCGATAGCAGCAAGGAACCAAAACTGCACTTGTTGAGAAAAAGTATTTTAAGAAACCAGACTTTGCCGGAAGGATCAGTTCTCCTACCACGCTACAGCTTCACTTTTGGTTAAAGTGAAAGTTTATAATAGCCATTACTGGTTTTAGATTATTTACTGTACAGTACATAAATGCAACAAAATGGTTTGGGATTTGAACAGAATTTAGTTGCAGGCGTCAACATCATTCCTAATTAATGAAACATTTCATAATCCTTTCTACACCCTTCTACACCCATAGTCTGGTTAGATCACTACAAAATCACAACAAAACAAACAGGTGTGTGTAGGTGTGTGTAAAAAATATAATTCTAAATTCAGTGCAAATACAGGAGCCTAAACAATTCTGATTTTAATCGTGCAGCCCTACCATAGGTATTTTAATATTATTCAATTAAATTTGTTCAAAAACTACTAAAGGGGGACAAATGCGTTTTTGTCTTTTTCCCTATATTTCTATTTTGATTATTCAAAATATATACAATTTACAAGCAACATTTATCAAGTATGCAGGGGAAACGGATGGAAAAATTAAAATCCTTAATTTCCAAAAACATAAAGTAGCCTAATTTTAGTCAAAAAATTACAAATATATAAAAGCCTCCCAATTACTTTTCACTTGAGAAAACATCATATTCATACGAAACTTAAAATTAAGATTTTGCCAGTTTAACACTCTTGACTGCTCATCCGAGGGGCGCAAATCTAAAAAATATGTGTTTAAAGTGTCAGGTGTGTTGCTTGTGTTTTCAAAATATGTGTTCTGCACGTCGAGAGATCCTATGTGCATCAGTTGTTTTGTTAAAATAAGTGCCTTCTGTACACGCATCAAAATCGTTTATGATAAGTGAGACGTTCACGTTTACAATATACACGCAAGACACTTACTTAACACTAAACTGTGATTACACATGAGATTATGTGAGTATCTGGCAAACACAAGCGTCTCTTTTATCATAAACTCTTTAGACGCTTCTGCAGCAGGAACTTATTTTGACAAGACACGTGATGCACATATGATCACTCTACGCGCAGAACACATATTTTGAAATGACAAACCACACACATGACGGGCTACATACATGTTGTGACGAACTTCACATTGAGCGCCCTCGAAAAAGAAGTCACCAGTCGCCACTGCATTTTGCATCAAATAGATTTTTGTTACTCTTTCAATAGACAATAATGATGATTCCTAGATTACAAAAGAGTGCAGTGAAATGCTGACTGTTTGTTACATTTATGCTTAGAATTTAAAGAATTACGATTTGTAGATCCTTTTAAGGGCCGTTCGCATCATGTCACTCTCAAGTTTATTTAAATGCAGACGGTGAGTGCTTTGGAAAGCAGAAAAAGTGGCCCGTCCCACGTTTTCCATGCATTTTATATGTTAATGGACTTTAACCTACTAGGGGTGCAGGGTTTCCCGCAGAAAATGTGTTTGTTAAGGTGGTAGGTTTGGGCGGGTGGTTGTGTCCGGGGGTGTGGCAATCAAAGGGGTGTATGTGTCATGATGAAAATAAAAATATTTTTATTTAAAACACTCAAATAAAACTTCATTTTGAAGAAACTATGACAGAAAATGAACACATACTAGATTATTAATGAATTAAATGTTTTTAACAGATACTTCTAATGAGAATAGCTGCATGATGAAGTGAAACTAAAGGGTTAATAAAGACAAACTAAAGCAGATGTTGTAGAACGTCTGTTGAATGATGATAGATAGCGCAAAAATTGCAAAAACTGATTATTTCCCACTATTAATGACATTATCTTAAAGGAGTGTAACTACTGTAGCATGTAAATAATGCACATAAATAAAGTGAGCAAGAGCACTCAACAATTATATCTAAACAGGCACGTGAAACCTAGCTAGCAACAAAATCACCAGCTAACTTTAAATTTGCAAGAACTATAGACGAATACAATAACAGGCTTAAATAACCCCAAAACATAAGTCCACTTACAGTTCTCATGGACGTGTTTTATCAACTGGGCTATCCTCCAGACATGAAGGACCACGTCTTTATCTTATTTTGGCCGTGTGGTGCGTGTGCACGCTCGTGGTGTGAAGCGCGTCCACGCTATTCTCTGAGATGCACTTGACGGCCTTTGTGCAGCGAAATTATTATTTTTTTGGATGACCTAGTTAAGGCGGTAGGGTTTCCCAGCTTAGGCGGGCCACCCGAACTGCAAAGTGCTGCGCGAAATCCTGGTCTCACAATTAAATTACGGCTGATTATTAAGCAGCCCTATAACGTACCGCAAAAATTATTTTAAAATTTCTTCCAATAAGTGGTCAGGATACAATGGACTTGGGCATAAAGTGGTGGGGCGATCTTGAACTCCCACCCGCAAATTACACAAGTGGGGCTGGTGTGAGTGCAGAGCATCGAACAGAAACCATATTTCAACCCAAAGGCATGACAACACCGGCCCTCGCTGCCAAAAAACAGACCAGCACACCTCCCGGTTCCTACCGATTGGCCAATCCATGTGTATGTGTTTCTATAATATCACTGTGTTTTCCAGCTATAGACTCTTATTTGACAGTCCCTTATTTCTTATCTTAAAAAAATATTATACGTAATAAAATAATAAATCTATTGATAATTGAAATCTATCTGCTGAAAACAGTGATGAAACAAATATCAGCTTGTTACCCACAGAAAAGAAAGATCATATTATTATTTTAATCGAAGTCATTAAATGGACACTATTGAATAAAGTCAGCATTTTTGTATTTAGGATTTATGTATTTTTTTATGTAAACTTCTAGTGCATTACAAGCTATAGATTTGATCAGTCTGTGTGTTTACTGGGAATTAAACCCAAAACCTTTTGCTGCTAAGGCAATATTTAACCAAGTTATTAATACACATTACCAACTAACATTTCTGAAGAGATCTCATCAACCTCTGTGCACAAAGACTGTGGTCAGCGGTTAGAGATTTCACTCCTGTATCCAAACATTTCTTATTAAAGTCTAACAGGATTATCTAAGCTATGTTATCTTCAGTCATTCTGCATCTCTTCACTCTTTATTTAGCAACAATATTTTCATGTGTTTTTATTTTTTTATTCTGAAGGAAATTAAGCAGAAACATCTGAGGCTATTTTTCTTAAATAAAACGTATGTAAATAAATGTAAATAAAAAAGCTATGAAATAACTGGAATCTGTGAAAAGGTTGTAATTTGTTTCCTCACTATATGAATTTACAGTCAAAAATCACCACAGCCAGAAGTTTGGGAGATATCGCAGCCGATCTGACTGAGAACGGAGCATCAAAGATGAACAAACTGAGCGCAGGAGTGAAAAATCAACTCATCATGGCGAGTAATGGAAGTCTTGTGTCGACAGGTACGTCAGGTATCTTCTCATGACTCTCATTATTTCTTTGTTTATTTTAAGCCTCACCTTCAGACTCACTGTAATGACACTGTACCTGTAACAGTCTAGTGTTTATAGTCTCAGAGTAAACATGATATTATCTTTTATTACCTGCAATTTCATTCACACACCCACACTGGGATCCCATGGTCATTATTTCTTAGGTTCAGCTGACTCAGAAATGAACGATGATCAGAAGAAAGAGAAACTCGCAGAGCTGAGAAAGAAAGAGAGAGAAATCCAGGATACGCTCGATCAGAAACTCTCTGAACTGAAGGAAATCTGTCTGCGAGAAGCTGTAAGAGCCTTTATAAAAGTCTAAATAATCTACAACACATGACTGTCTAGAATACTGGAGCTCGCTCACCATAAGTACCTCTGCCTACATTTCTACATAACCTAAAATACGGTGGCAAGAAAAATTATGTGAACCTTTTGGGAATTCTGATCTTTAATGTCTTTATTGAACACACTTATTCAACATTCAAAATGGCAGTGGAAAAAGTAAGTGAACCCTTAAAATTAATAACTGGTAGACCCACTCATTGGCAGCATTCGGGGTGCTTCCTGTAGCTGTGGATCAGACCTGCACATTGTTGAGGAGGAATTGTAGCCCATTCTTCCTGGCAGAACTGCTTTAGCCCGTCATGTTTTTTATGTGTATGGACCTCTTCATGTCAATCCATCGCATCTCTATTGCGTTGAGCTCTGGGCTGTGACTTGGTCACTCCAAAGGGTGGATTTTGTTTTTCTGAAGCCATTCTGTTGTGTACTTTCTCCTGTGTTTTGGGTCTTTGTCTTGTTGCATTACCCACCTTCTACACAGTTTCAGCTGACGTACAGACATTCTCACATTATCCTGAAGATTTGTCTGATATATTTGGGAATTTATCTTTCCCTCAATGATTGCGAAGCTGGCCAAGCTCTGATGCCACAAATCAGGCCCAAATCATGATGTTTCCTCAACCATACTTTACAGCTGGAATGATGTTTTCATGATGCTTTGCTGTGCCCTTCCAAATAGTTCAATCTTAGTATCATCAGTCCACAAATCATTTCGCCAATACCGCTGTGGGGTGTCGATGTGCTCTTTTGCAAACTTCAGGTGTGCAGCAATCTTCTTTTAGTAAGCAGTGGCTTCCTTCGTTGTGTCCTGCGTGGATCCCCTGCTTGTTAAGTGTTTTACGTATTGTAGACTCATAAACAGAGATGTTAGCAAGTTCCCGTGATGTCTTCAAACCTTTGCTGTTATTCAGGGTTGTTTCTTTACCTCATTGATGAGTCTTCGTTGTACTCTTGGTGTCATTTTGACTGGGTGCCCACTTCTTGGTAGAGTAGCAACCCAAAGTTCTAAAGCGTCTCCATTTGTAGATTGTTTGCCTATCTGTAGACTGGATTAGGGGTGTCAACAATAATCGATTCGGCAATGCATCGCAATGCACACATGCACGATTCAGCATCGATGCAGCAAATGCCATAATCGATTATGTCACTGTTTATTTTCTGGAGATGACCGTGATAGACGGGTAAATAAAAACGCACCCTTTTCCATGGAAAGTGGACATATGGGCACATTTCGGATTCTATGAAGTTAATGGGGAACAAGACTTACGCTGTGTGTAAAATTCTCATCTCGGGCAGGGCTCGCAAAATCGCCAGCCCGACGTCTCGTTTCTATTGTGAATTCCTGTCGGGGTACCAAAATGTATCTCCACCCTGCCTGTGGGGCTATCTTGGGGAGGAAATAATTTTTGAATGTGTCCTCTTGTCAGTCATTATCCTCACGTACCAAGTGAAACTGTCAGGAAATGAAGTGAAAGCATAAATAAACTCATCCTCTAATGTGCACGTCTGATATATGCGCGCGACCCTCTGCACGCGCTTCTACCGGCTAGATTCTTCACGAGCACCTGCTTGCGCGAACTCAAGTCATTTAATAAAATAACATCATTTCATTTTTACCTCATAGACTAACATTGTTTTATCGTATTTTTTTTCTTTCTTCAGTTAGTAACTTAAATATGTGAGAAGGAAAATATGTTTGAGTGATTTACGTCTAGGCTATTGATGTTGTATGATGTTACAAGCTGATAGGTGACTAAACAGCAGTGGTAAGATATGTTTACCTAAAGCGAATAGAATGTGTGTTTGTCATTTCGTTTTACCTCAGAGTCTAACATTAGGGGAACATAAAGGGAATTATGTTTATTCCTTTTTAATAAATATCTGCTTTAAGTCTTCTATATTGTGTTAAAGTCACTGGTTGTTTATATATTTGATAAAATACCATGTTATCTAAATACAATGTGTGATGTGTTGAGGTATTTTTTATAAAAAATAACCTGTATTATAATACATTCATATAATATTTCAGTAATATAACAATTAAATTATTCTAACGTTAGGGGAACGTTAAAATAACCTAAAAATAACATTAGGGGAATGTTTATTTTCTTAAAGAAAACATTCCTGGCTAATCAAAAACCTTGGAAAATAGGGGAACGTTTTGGGAACCGAATTGTTTGCTGGGATGGGCAGGAATATTTGGCTTACATGGAAATCCAGGATTTATCAATATTCTACATTAAACAGTGTATTTTTTTATTCTGGCTACTTATATTCATTTCGGGCTACCAAAAATTAAAGAGTGTCTGCCCGAAGGGCTACCAGGGATTTAAAAATTTTGCGAGCCCTGGTCAGCTTTCGTTTTTGTTGAGAATAGTTGCACTTGAGTTTACTACTTGACTTATTAAAAATGTGCCTTGTTGTGTACAGTAGAATTCTGATGCTTCGCAATGCATCGTAGAATCGAATTGAATTGAATCGTTACCTGGTGAATCGTAATTGAATTGAATTGTGAGGGCAGTGCCAATGCACACCCCTAGACTGGATAATTTCTAAAGTCTTTGAAATAACTTTTTAACCCTTTTCATTTATTATGTAAAGCAACAATTCTTGATCGTAAGGCAAGGTTCACATAAGCTTGTTCTTCTTGTGCAGGGCAAACTCCAAAAGTTGAATGGGATTTTATGAGTCAAAGTAGCTGTAGTCCACACCTCCAAACGTATTATCTTAATCTGTGCTAAAACCTGACTCCAATTAGCTTTTTGAGGTCATTAACTTAAGGGTTCACATACTTTTTCCACAAGCACTATGAGGTTTTTGGTTGTTCTCAATATAGACATGAAAGATCAGATTTTTGTGTTAATATTTTTAGACATAAAAGTCTGCACTGAGTGCACTCGACTGGAGCAGTTGCCAGATAAACTGCAAATTAAAAGTTCATGTTATACATGTTCTGCAGACCTGAGAAGAGATACAACAGTATAGCTTTAGACAGATTTCCCATCGGCTTATGTACGACTATATATACTATAAGCGGTGACACGCTGCCTGCGAGAAACTTCAAATCCCATGTTTTCTGCATAGCTGGCTTATTGATTTGCATGTAAACGCATAAAAAAGGTTTCTATAATAAGCAGATTTTTGATAGTTTTTCGCTTATGCTGTGCATATAAACACACTCATTGTCCGTTTTGATGTTGGATTTACGACGCAGGTCTGCACACAAATTTAAACCGGCCCGTTTTTGTTAATAGTTTTTTTGCCGTTACCCATACAGCAAAAAAAAAAAAAAAATATATATATATATATATATACTTTTTTTTAAAGCATTAAAATATGTATTTAATCTTCTATATATTTCAATCCAAGGAAATAAATTCACATAGCATTGGAAGAAAAACTTTGTTACGAACCTGTAAACATAACCTTTTAAAAAAAGTTAAAATATAAATATATTTCAGCTTGTATTTAGCATATTTAAAAAATTCATTTTGGCAATGAATACATTTTTGCCTTATGGGTTGTAAAATAAGAAATGTATTTGCTTTCCCTTGAAATACATTTTGAAATATATGTTGATATATGAAGGTTAAAACTAAATATATTTCCAAATTCAAAAATATATTAGTTACAAAATGTATATTTAAATGGCCCGAGAAATGTCTTTTTTGCCGTATGGGTTTTAGTACAGATCCACCACAGTCACACAAGCATGAACTGACAAATATACTCCAAAAATGTTCAGTGTTGTCTGCTTTGTAACCTTGAATAAACCCGCATCAATCAAATAACAAATTCCTCAGTTGTGGCTATGATAAAATATTTCATGTCATGTCATGTGCAGGGCACCATAGTGAAACATGTTTAAGGTTATGCAGAAATGTAAGCAGAGGCTTATTACATTGGTTAATGATTGCAAATGATGAATAAAATGAAGGGAACAGATTTTCTACATGGCTGTGCTTCACTTCGTATATCTATGTAATGAGAATAGATACAGACAGACACAATACTCCTTACGTTATTCTCTTTATACTTACTTTATACAATCTTTGTTTATAGGAACTTACTGGCAAACTCCCAAAAGAATATCCTGTCTTGAAGGGCGAGACTCCTCCTCATGTTCGGAAGAGAGTCGGGACGACATTCAAACTAGACGACCTTTTCCCATATAATGAGGTTTGTGTAAAACACAGCCACGAGCAGAGGACTGAATCCATACATTAGACACTTATTAATACAGGACAGTCCAGACCTGATCTAACAACAACATAATGACAATTTAAACTCGTGATTGTATGCATTTTTATTGACCGATGTCAGATTTTAGCTTGTTTTTGATTGAGAACAAACATAAATGTTGTTTTATATTGTTGCCTGTAATGTTTGGGGATGAAAATAGTGTGCAATATTTAGCAGATACACACCATTAAAGTTTAACAGTCTGGGAAAAGGATCACCAATACTGATGACATCATCTTGCACTAACAGCCATATCAATATTTAATCCACTAAAGTTCTTTCTACAATGAAAATTATCCTCTCAAAATACTTCTTGCCTCTGAATACCAAAAGCAAGTGTCAATTTGGGAATGTGACATAAAGATGAATAATTATTTGCTATTGAATACCTTCAATAAGTCCCACCACAATGTCCTGACACTGGTTAACATTACAATTTTAATGACAATTTTGTAATCATTTTTAATTTCAGGATCCATATCTCAGAAATCTGGAGAGTTGCTTTGCACTGCAGCGGAAAATCGTGGAGGCAGCCAAGAAGCTCGCCGCTGACCCAGACATCTCTAAATTAGTGAGGAAGAAGAGGAGGAGGAACTGTCTGGATGCCATGCAAAAACTGCAGGGGATTGAAGATGAAATGAATCAGTACAGACTGAAGAAAGGACAAAAACCAACACAAAGAGCATCTTTACTCATAGCAGGTAGAGCAGATCACTATTTCTAATCTTTACATTTTGGTCAACGCTTGGTCAACAGACAGTTTCTGCTAATCTCATGTTCATCTGGGGTACATATAGGGGCGGTTTCCCGGATAGGGATTAGACTAGTCCTAAACTCAAATAAATGTAAGAGCTGTCCAAACTGAATACAACTTGCACTGACATATCTTAACCCTCAAATGGTCCCCGTTTCCTGTTTACACCACTGGCCTTTGGGGTCTATATGACCCCAAAATTGAAAGCATAATTGTATAATAAATAATATATCTTTTTTTTACTTCTCACCTATACAATAAAGGTGTAAAAGTACTTTTGAACCCATTTACCACAAAAATCCTTAACTACACCATTAGCTTGCATGTGAAATATAGATTTTTTTTTAAATGAAATGAATTTAATTAATTAATTATTAAAATTAAATTAATTTTAAATGATTATCTAAATTAAATTTAAATTGTTTCTGGATATTGATCTAGGTGTTAGGTGTAAAATTTTAAAGGGACAGTACGTAGGGTTTTAAGTGTTTTATTAGTCAAAATCAATGTCTTTATTTATAAATATGTCCTTGTTGGTGTCAAATGACCTCTGCCAGTGATCTGACTTTTCTTTGTAAGCTTAGAATTTTTCCTCTTTACTTACATTGAACTGGTAAGACCAAAGAGGCTTCCATGTCGTTTCGCCGTATTGATAAACTTTAATAGTAAAAAAGCACATTGTTGGTGGTTGAGGAGATTCCTCCTTTCATATGTAAAGCGCTTTGAGTGCTGCAGAAAAGCGCTATATAAATGTAATTAATTATTATTATTATTATCAATAGCAGAGAGGGACAAAAAGTACTAGCCTACCAACGTGTTTCCACAACGCATTTTCATTCAGAACACGTGAACCAGCTGAAACGGACAAGGAGATCAGCAAGTACATAACGGCTACCGTAGTTGCAACACGCATTTGGAAAAGCGAGGCGCTAGAGAGCACTATTCGTTTGAATGCAAAATACAATTTCACCACTAGATGGGGGTAAATCCTAATTATTTTCCCTTTAAAAATTAGCTTTGACCAGAAATTTTCAGATTTATGCTGGATTTACAGATTTTTTTTTTTACAAATGGAAAAAAAATGACTTTTTTGCATTTCCTATTAATTTTCAATTGGAGTCATATTGACCCCAAGGACCAGATTAATATATTTTTTTACATACCTTCAGAACAACCGAATCAAGCCTAGTTTGTTTATGTATGTATATATAGATAATTTAGGAAGAGTAACAAAATGTTATATCTCTTAGATGAAGGGAACCTTTTTTAACTTATGAAATGTCGTTTGGGGTATTTTTTAAAACTAGATATATTTCCTAAGTAAACTAAGGCCTAGTCCTGGTTTAAGATAATCCCTGTCCAGGAAAACACCCCTATGAGTAGTATTTCATCCTTCATATGTCCAAAAAATCTTTTGTGTTGTCATATTTTAGATATTATTAAGATACTATACTTGTGCTAGAGAGATGTACAATTATAAAACACTGTGAATAATGAATATCATTGGAAATTAATTTGAATTATCCAAAAACAGCACTAATACACAGTTTCACTTCATGACATGAGTTACAGTTTGCAAAGTCATCTTTATAAAAATAGTATAATAAATGTTTATAATAATAGGTCATATAATAAAATTCATATAATAAAAAAGCAGTAAGGAGTTTTTTGCTGATACATTAAAATGTCCTATCCAAATCTTGCTTTTTTAATTAAAGTAAAAGAAAATCACATTTTAATAATATTCTAGAGTCAAAGCAAACCTATGGATGTGTTCCTCTTTTATAGATGAACTGTCTCAGTCACAGTGCAGTCTTCAGCTGGATGACGGTATGAACATCTGAACATTTTCTCACAGCATTAAGGGAGTCGCACACCAGACACGCAGCTCAAACAGATTGTTTTCTATGAGTATACGCATACTGGGGCCGACAGGTGCCACCTGTCCGCGGCGCCCATCTACGACTCAGGAAGTTGCTTAAATCCCTGTCACACCAGAGGGTGCCACTGACATAGTAACATCATATTTGTCCCAAATCATTAACATTGGCTGCTAACATATATTTTGCAATTTTGAAATAGACGCTATCTGAATAAGCTTGCGCTATTAAATGTGCACTTCCAGTGTACGATACCTCCAAGTTGTGCTAGACATGACTCGGTACGGCGCTGAGGTGCGTGTCCGGTGTGCGACCCCCTTTACTCTTTCTCTTATACCACAGGTGTCACAAACACCTGTTCACACGAAACTAACATTGAGTTTATGTGCTGTAGCATCAGTTTAAAATATCACAGGTCACAAATGTCTTTCTGCAATGTTTTTCATTCAGACGCTGATAGCAGTCAGAGGCCGCGGTCTCGCTCCGTCCAGTGTTCACCGTGTCTCAGTCCTCCTTTGTCTTCTTCAGGATTGGAGTATGAATCGGATCGACGATCTCCAGCCAGTGACACACCTAACAGGTGTGAAGCTCACAAACACTTTAAAAAAGAAAAAAGTGTTCGTTTTTGGATAAAGGAAATGAAATTGTATTATGATTACTTTAATAATAGTGAGGGTATTTGTTGCACTAAAATGAACGTGTATGTTAATGAGAATGTATTCTTTGGCATTGCCATGTAAATAATGTCACAATTTAAAAACTGGGGGCTTCATTTATGAAGCTTTGATCTTAGATTTGAACGTAAAGTCTGAAAGACCGAGATCTGAAATTATTCAGCATAGGCGTGTTTTTTGTGCATGCATTCGTTCACACTTTTGAGACATGACCGTAAGATCAAATTTAGGGCAGTTTCTACGCTGCGTTTTATAACTGAAGCATCTGGTCTTAAAAGTAGAGGCCTAAAAGACGACCTAGAATTATTGCACATTATTCACTGCTCTTAAATCGACGTTTCACTTTCAGATTAGATCATGAGGTCCAAGGGGCCGGACTTTATTATCCTCACCGAGAGGTGTTTTCTGCCCAAAGCAGTCCATGTAAAACTTTACCCAGAATGGCGATGGCTCCCCGCAGCTTACCGCAAACTCCTGTGATGCCCCGTAGCGCTTACAGCAGCAGCCAGCTCAGGTAAGTCACCCTGCACTAATCACAATCAACCCTTTACTGAAACGATAAGACGAGTAAGACGTATCCATTGGTGTCCCGTAGGTCGGAGGGTCATGTCCGTGGTTTCCGGCACCGCAGTGGCAGTTTGGAATCTCAGGCGCAAGTTCTGCACTCGTGCTTATCAAAGTCTGTACTCCCGGTGTCTCCATCTCGCCGTAGCAACAGCACCGAGGTGTTGGACGACTGCTCGTCATATTCCAGCATGGACTACTTCCCCCCCTGCTCGGCTCCCTACCGCGTCCTGGACCACGAAAACCGGTTCCCCCGCAAAGTGGAGATCTACGGCAATACGGGCAGCATGCCCAACCTGGCCCCTCAAAACTCCGGCTGTTACGGCTACCAGCAAAATCACTACGGACCAAGCGCGTACTACGTTACAGGTTATCCCAGCTTCGAATACGAGCCCTGTTCTAACGGAGCTTACGTTTACGAGAGCGAACTTGAGGGTCACTATAACATCAATCCCTCTTACCCGACACACGGCTACCACGGGCGTAGCAGGAACAGGCATTATGGGATCGAGGGGTCTGACAATTTGTCCCAGAACCCGTACGCCACCGTGAGGCCGCCAAGAGGGAGGCAGGGACCCCTAAATGACGTATTGACCAAGAACATGTATAAGGCTTTGGTGGCAGAGCACCTGAAGGGATGGTACAACCGAAGCGCCGGCCAGCAAAAGGACCCTGGATATCAGCTTGTTTATACCTACAAGTATGACCGAGGCTCCCAGCATAGTCTGGGCTATCAGACGCTGCCAGCACCCTTCAGTCACTCCAGCAGAACTAACTCCATCTCCTCAGGTACAGACAGTAGCTGTGGTTTCTTCCAAACGTAAAGCAAATCTTTTCAAAATGAGCAAAATTCAAAAATTGATGAACGATAATCCATTGACAGCCAATCAAATCTATTTGAACAAATGACAGTGAAGAAGCTCATTGCTGAGGTCTATAACATAAAATTACCTCAGGTATCCAGCATTGATGCAGTTATTGTGAAATTCACTACGTAAAAGCAAAAGGTAAAATTTGATTAAACCATGAATCTAGTTTGTGTAGAGTTACGCAATCGCAGCGTGTTGTGGACATCTGCTGGTTACCTGCTGTGTAAATGTAACAAGAACAGCATATTTACACATTCAGTGACATTGTATAAAATTGCAAACATTTTTATTACAAGAAATATGCAGTATGCAAAGTTAATGCCATTTAAAGGCAAGTGATTTGCGCAAATGCCGCGCGCATGAGTGAATCAGCATAAATTTATCATTATCGTCTGGTGATGTGGACGCTAATATTGTTATAATAATAGTTTACGTTGAAGTTATATTTACAACTCTTAACTCTTAAGGGGGTCGCACACCGGATGTGCATATTTGTGTTGCTGTCAAAATACAATTATAAATGTTAACAATAGCATATTTCTATTCTCACACATACTATAGTTGTGTGTGATTTTGTTGTTTTTTTAACTACAGAGGGAATTACTGTAAAAGTTCTCTTAGGGCCCCCATTTGGCCAGCAGCGGCCCTGCTCTGAAGTTTGACTTTAAGCACCATTACAATACTTATAGGCCACTAGTCATCATATCTTCCTCTCCATGTAACACGTGTTAATGCTCAGTAATACACATATGTTTCTTTAATGCAGTGGTTATCAAACCTTTTTTTTTTTTTTTCTCGGCCTCCCTTGTGTACAGTGCATTCCTTCACGCCCCCTCCAAAGAAAATGTATGACATAAAACATTCTAAAACTTAAAATTTAAACAAAACTTATTAAATTATACAATGTATTGCTGTTGTTAAGTACCCTTATTTTTTTTTTTAGGTTAAATTACACAGAATTTATGAGAAAGTAATGTATTTTATAAAATATTATAAAACTGGGGCCCCTGGCACCATCTCACGGCCCCCAGTTTGAGAACCACTGCTTTAATGTATTTGTTTGCATTGTACTAAAAAGTTTGTATGGGCATATATGAGGCTAAAACAGTGCAGGGGCCCTGGAGTGTCAATGCACTGCAAAGTTGAGCTCCAGGTCTAGCCTGAACAAGCTAATCAGGGTCTAAAACTCGATCTACTGAAACTACAGGTAGCCAAGGTTTTATAAGCGTTGGAGCTAAAATCTGCAGGACATCGGCACTCCAGGACTGACGTTGCCTACCTCTGGCCTAGTGCATCCCAAATTTTTTAACATTAACATTTTAATATAACACTATAGTTATTATGGCCTTTAGAAAAGTTTTTTTGAGAAGAAAGGGTAGTGCACAATAGGCCCCTGAGGCGCGGCCTAGGCTTTTTTCCATAATGACATTTTTTTCCTTACATTACTTTTATACTTCTACTTAAGTAATGAATATGAATACTTTTGACACCACTGTTATTTTCTGACACACTGTAGTGAGTATCCAAGTAATAAAACTTAAGATAAAGAGTTTTATTTTTCCATCTGTATCCCCTGCATACTTGATAAATCTAGCTTGTGTTTTGTATATCAGGGGTTCCCAAACTTTTTTAAGACATAACATTTTTTTTAAATTGAACTATAGGGGAAAACACAAACTAATTTGTTCCCTTTCAGTAGTTTTTGAATAAGTTTAATTTAAAATACCTTATGGTAGAGCTGCATGATTATGGTAGAAATCATAATTGTTTAGGCCAGTGGTTCTCAAACTTTTTCAGCATGCGGCCCCCACCGAATACGGTGCATCCTTTTGTGCCCCCCAAAGAAAATGTATGGCATAAAACATTGTAAAACTGAACATTTTAATTAAACAAAACATATTAAATTATTTAATGTAGTGTAGTGTACTGTTGTAGCATTATTTTTCTGAGATTTAAGTACACAGAATTTATGATAAATTAATTTCTTTTATAAAAACAGGGGCCCCCAGCAGCATCTCAGGGCCCCCAGTTTGAGAACCACTGGTTTAGGCTCCTGTATTTGCGCTGAATTGAAAATTATATATTTGAAAAATACAATGAATTGCAAGGCTGCAGAGAAATGTGCACTATTGCAGACTTATATAAGCTACTGAAGATTTAATTATATTATTTTAATATATTGTAAGTCTAAAGGGGGCCGGTCTGAGGCATGAAACTCCAGGGCTGAAAATGAGTTCCACTCCCTAGTCAGGACTGTGCAAAATTGTGTGCTCCACCCTAGCAACCAAATAGCAATGCCCTGGCAACCACCTGAGAATTTTCACCAAGCATCACTCCTATTGTCTTTAGAAAATGTACAAATCTAACATTTATGTGTTTCATCCAAATTTTAAGTTATCACTGTGTAACGTCTGATACCTCTCCTCACTACTGTAGTCTCATCTACTGCCAGCGGAGGAGGAAACTGGCAGAGTCATTTAACCGTGGGCCTGACTGACAGTGAATTTTTAGACGCTCCCTTGAGCACTGGAGCTTACAGCCCATCACACATCCGCAGTCCAACACACAGGTGAGATAGACGTTTTAAAAGACAAACCCCTCTAAACAGATACATCTTTTAATCTTATTTTTTTATTTTTATAAATTACCGGATTGAATGTGTTTAATAAAGTGTTGAATTGCTGTTGTGTGTTACAGATTGGCGGTAGATTGTGCAGAAAACACATCAGAGACACCTGTGGAGGTCTTTACTACCGTAAACAACTGTTCTGATGGAGATCATTAAAGAGCACACGAAGACAGGTCAGCTCAAGATAACATCTTTTATTGCTTTCATTGTATTTTAGGTGTACTTACACTTTAAATACAAGTTGTTCATATAAAACATTACATCACACTACATCTACAGTAATACATCCTAGGTATTCATTTAGCAGACGCTTTTATTCAGATGAGGAACATTTAGCGGCATCTAGTGGTGAGATTGTGAATTGAAACTACCCCTCTCTTTCAAAACTCATAGTGAACACTGACATAGGGGACATCCCCGCAGTGCGTGGGGGCCCCGTGCCTTTAATGGGGCTGACGTACATTAAATTGATATTTTATTTACATTTGAACTGAACTTTAACTTAATTTTTTACCTTTTTTAATTCTCAGTTAATAAATATTTAAACTACTTTACTCCCCCCATGCATTTACCCATGTGTGCTACTGTCCAATCAAACAAAAGTATTTTTTAAGGCATTAAGCGCATTTTGATAAACTATGCGAGGATCAACGTCTGAGTTTTTGAGTTTTCTGTGCAACAATCGACACATGTACAGGACAACTAAAACGCAGATTCCATGGACTGACTGAAGTGGCAAAGCACTTTGGGTTTTTGCGCCATGGTCCTCTGCTGTGCTTATCTTACAAGTGCCTGTTTAAAACTGCAAACGCTCTAGCGCTTCAGTATACTGACGACTTAACACCACCATATTTGGCATGCGATTGCTGCCGTTCAGAAATGCTTAAAGCCTAATAATATAGAGGAGATTAAGTGTGGTGCTATTGTAGATCTTGCACAAAGCACAATGTCGCAGTAAAGACTTTTTTAGTTTATCTCTTCTGAATATCGAGTATGCCCACGCTGGCAACATCGACATTAAAACTGCGGTGAAAGACTTCGGTAAAGGTTTCGGTAGAGGTTATAAAAATTTTTATTTTAAAAAGGTGAATTGCCAAAAGTGTTTTTGTAATGTATGGATAGTTCTCAAAATCCAGCAAATAACCTTGTGTTAAATTGGCTGAAAAGATAAAAAATAATTTGAATTTTTGAACTGGTAAAGCGTTTCAGGCTATATATTAGGCCATACATATTTTTGTAATCTATCTTCGAAAGTAGATTTGAATCCCTATAGACAGGCAGACGGAATTTTTCCTTAATTTTTGCTAGGGCTGTAACCATCATATACTCTATGCCAGGGGTCTGCAACTTTTTTGTGAAGAAGGGCTACCACAATGGATAAAACAATCTGGAGGGCTACCTTTTAATATAGTCTACTCAAAACTTTTTTGTTTTACTTCTTTTATTTTACTTGTTGATATGTTTAAGTATTGTTTAAAATGTTAACACACGTAAACCAAATCAAGCTAATATAAAAAATATGTAATAAAAAATATTAAAATTGAGACACCACACAGAGCACCACTTTGGAGACCCCTGCTCTATGCGCAGTGTATATATTTTTATTTCTTTATTTTATTTTCTCATTTTTTTCTCCTTTGCTTGTTGCAATCATTTTCTAATTTACAATCTGTAATAGACAAGGGTTTTAACTAGGACATGACCAAACATTTATTGCTTTCTTAAATAAAATATATGGACTATAGCATGAGGCTTACACGACATGTAAATTATTTCTGTCATTGATGTCTTGTCTGCATGTTCACAAAACAAAAATGCTTTCTTGGAGGTATTTTTACTAAAAAGCATTGTACACACAGCCTGTCAAAATCATGACAAATGCATTATTGTACCTGTATAATGTTAATAATAGTGATTAGTGTTGAAGTCAAGACCACTTTAACCGAGACCAAGTCATGACCAGGACCAAGACAGGCAGAGACCGAGACAAGACCAAGACTTTGAAGGGTCGAGACCAAGTCAATAAACCAAGACCAAAACAGGCCGAGACCAAGTCAAGACCAAGACCAGAAAACATTTATGATAAAATGTGGAATATGCACATGATTAGGCACTTCTCGTGTGTGTGTGTGTGTGTGTGTGTGTGTGTGTGTTTGTGTGTGTGCGTATGCCATGAGAGAAGTTGATAAAATTATAATAAATTGGCACCATAATTATTTAATAGTTAATGATAACAAATAATTTTGTGATATGCCATCAGTTGTGGTCTTGACCGGTCTTGAAATAAAATTCTCTTCATCTGAGACTGAGACAAGACCGAGTAAAAATGCCAAGACCTTTATAAAGTGGTCTCAAGACCGGTCTGGAGACCAAGACCGATGAGTACTACAACAATAATAGTGATATTAAATACATAAATACAAAGATAATTTACTATGTATTTACCTTTAAATGAATTATGTAAGTGAAGAGACAGAGTCTGTTATTGCAGCAGGTACTGGACATGACATCACTGTTGGTGGGAGGGGCTTTTCACAACTCTGGCAATGTAGTGCAGGGGTCTCCAACCTTTTTTTGAGCAAGGACTACCAAAATGGATTAAATAATCTGGAGAGATACTTTTTAATATAGTCTACTTAAAACCTTTTTGTTTTACTTATTGATTTTATTTAATGTTCATCGTCATAATTGATTTATCATTTATTTAATGATCATTATTTAAAATGTTAACATACCTAAAAACAAGCTTTTATAAAAATATGTATTAAATAAATATTAACATTTAATAAAAATAAATGTATTATTAATAGAATGTGCTTTGCGACGCACAGACCCCGAGAGCACCACGTTGGAGACCACTGACTTAGTGACAAAACTGACTCTAAAGTAGAAACATGACAGTGACTTCTATGTAAGGAGACTGGCGGTGTATGGAGATAAAAATGTCTCATTCTAATGTAATGAAAACAACTAAATTAATTATGTAAGGTCTTAATACCCACTGATAATATAGTTTATTAGTAGATTATACTGGATTTCTATCAAGAGATCCTTTTAAAAGTTACACAGTGCACCTTAACATTTTATCCTTGGAGCCATCAATAAACACAGCCTACAGGGCTACGTTTACAAATAGAAATATTTCAAGCAAAAAACTCTGATCTATATGATTGATTGACAACTGATGGTTTTCTAGAAGTAAAATGTCTTTTTGGTGTTTAGTGACTGGTTGCTGCAATGGCTTATTTCATGCGATTTCCTTCACAGAGCACACAATGGTATTTTCCAGCTTCTGAAGGACCAAACGACACAGAACGCAGACAGATGTGGACACAATGGACTTAAATGATTGTGCCTTGGAATGAGACGTCCTTCGGTTCCAGATGACCTTCTGCGGCGGTGATCATAAATGCACAGACCCGTGAGGCGTGGACACCTCGGTGTGGAGCATCAGTGTTTATATTCAGTACTGTAGTGAGCACAGAGTAAAAGAAACCCACCATATGACATTATACTGAATGTGGATTCAACTAACTCGAAACTAACCATAACACACACGCACATCAGCTTTTAGACTTGCCATATGCAAAACAGGAATAGATTTGAACTCCACTGCAACAACAGAAGGTATAAATATTATTATGAATGAGTGACTGACGATATGTTTGTTTTTTATTGCATTTATTTGTAATTTATTGAGTCCATGCATTAATGTGATTATGCACCATTAGATAAGAAACCAGTCTTGCTGTACTGACATGGATAAGTTTCCTTGCACAACATCTGTGCTGTAAAACAATAGCACTTGATCGACGTTAATTCACCAAATAATAAATGCCGAATGTGGAGAAGTCACGTCTATGAAATCTTGAAACATTTTTGGAGTTATTTCAAGACTTTCAATCTTCTTTGACAACAGATCCACGTGCAAGATACAAAAATCTTTGCAACAGATCCCCTTTGTATGTGTGAAACTTCTGTATTGTCTGTATTTGTGTCTTAGATGCATGAGATGTTAAAGCACACATTTAGCAAGTTGTTGAGTGTTTTTTAATTGTGTTTGAATTTAAACATTAACCCTTACAGACCCATCATCAGAGATGAACTCTGTTCATACACAAGCAAAGTAGTCTCTCATTATTCAAACAGGATGTAAATAAAAAATCAGGTGTGTTATAAAACTGTTACATCATTATGACATCACACATTACATCCACACAGGCTGTGCTGCAGTTACATTAAATAACATTCAACGTATGAAAATGTTGTGAGATGTCTTCTGGATGATTTGCACTGTGATGATGACTCCCTCGGGGACAGGGTGGAAAACTAAAATGCACATAACCATTAAATCCTTCATACCCTTGCTTCCATTGTATTTTGGGCTTTCACTTTAAATTCATCCGTTTGGATCCTAAGGAATGAATGGGGCTAGGCTAAATGCTAACACATTCACGACGCGCTGTACAAAGATTAAGTGCACACATTGAAAAAAGATAAGTATGGATGAATTTGCCAAAGTTGAGGTAAGAACATAGTCAAATATTAAAAAACAGTGGTGTTTTCCTTTAAGTATTACAATAAATCTGAACTGGAAAATATACTGAAAAGTTGGAGGGACCCTGCTGCAACTGTCCTCACTGTGCATTCACACCAGACGCGGAAGAGGCGACAAGCACAAGTGTTAAGTCAATGCAAAGAAACGAATAGGCATCCTGCGGCGAGCGAATAGCACAGAACATTGCTGTGGGAAATGATCGAGTTGAAAAATCTGAACTTTGGCAGATATTCACCCCGCTTTAACCAATCAGGAGCTTGCTCTAGTAATGACGTGATTACAGGAAGCAAGCAGAGTCGCAGAAGCCCCTCCAATGACATGAATTTTCACATGAATGTCTTGAATGACTAGAATTTCATGAGCGAATGAAGCGAAAAATGTTCAAGCATCCAACTATACGCAAATAGCGTGTTTTTGCCGCCTCTACTGCGTCTGGTGTGAACGCCACTGATCTATATAAGTGACTGGATTGCGCGTAGAACGCGTAACAGCGTGAGGTGAAGCCAGCGCAGAGTTCGAGCGGCCATCTTGGGGTACCCAACCGGCAGAGGGCGTCATTGACTTCCATTCCAAATCATGTTCTAAATTTACCCCCTTTACAGTACGAAGGAGGATTAGGGCAAAGCTAAAATAAAAAATAAAACCATCTCGAGATTAAAGTCATTAAAATGCGAGAATAAAGTCATTATTTAATGAGAAAAAAGTCAGAATAAATATAATTTTGAAAATAAAGTCGTTATTTAACGAGAATAAAGTCGCAGATCTGCAAAGCAGATACCAAATTACATACCTGTTTATTAATAAAACAATATGAAGGATGCGCTTATAGAAAGGCAATTTTATGGAATCTTCCTCATATAAAAGACAATATGTGAACGAACAAAATTCAGCGCACACCTTAATAAAACAGGCATGCAATGAACAGAATATCGTAATGAATAAAGGGTTTTGTTAATTGGGTAGGGTAAACCCTTACCAAAATTACCCATGGTTTTAATGTGGTAAAAGTATAGTAACCATGGTTTTTTGGTGTATTGATTACTATTAGCAAAACCATGGTTTTACTACACTAACCATGGTTTAACAATGGTTTTTTAAAACCATGATTGTCAAAACCATGGTTATTTCGTGGTTACCACGGTTTTACTACAGTTATCATGTTTGTTTTGGTTTTCATGGTTAATTTTTTTAAGGAAAGTTACGCACATGAAGTGGTCATAATGTTATGGCTGATCTGTGTATATTTATAAAAATACATTTAGACAATGATTGCTATCAGGATGTTTTGACATCATTAGGAATTACATATTTATTAATATCTGACAATAAATTCTAGAAAGAAAGGGAAGTGTAATGTTATTCCAATTTACCATTAGCCAAAACATTTTTCTTTTGTATAATATGTTTGTGGTACACAGATTATTCATTTGTTTTGATAGAAATGCCCCCAATAATAAGACGAGTAAGCAAAATACTTATACATCTTTTTATTTTTAACCAGATGAAGAAGCTGAGGGGAGAGACAAGGCAAACACATTCTTTGAAGATACATTTATCTGAGATTAAAGGATTACTCCACCTTCTTTAAAAAAAAATCACAATCATTTACTCAACCCCATGTCTTCTAAAATCTTGATGTTTTTCTTTGTTCATCTGAGAAGAAATAAGTTTTTAAGAAACCCATTCAATGATTTTTCTCAATTTAATAAACTTTATTGGACAGGGCTCGAAAGTGCGACCAATTTGGTTGCACATGTGACCTAATTTCTCAATGGTGTGACTTAAAAAAATCTCATCTGCGGTCCAGATGTACGTGTGTGTACGTTTAAAAATGCGTGTGCGCTCCAGTCAGGCAGAGAGAGGTGAGTAGCTTTGGTCCGTCAGATAAACAGAGTGGATTGTAGCCGTGGATGATGAGAGAAGAGGAAAATAACAATTGACAACTTTTTCGTTAAGAATGTTAAGTTAAGGACTGATCCGTCCGAAGATCATAACCGATGCTCTGACATCAACCTCCCGTCACATCAGCCCTGGTCTGAAGACAATGAGCCTCCTACAATCGAGTCCGAGCCAGAGCATAATTCTTATGAAGAAAAATGATTTGAACATAAGCACGAACAGCAATGATGTCGCGTGCACCCAATTTATAGAAAAAAGCCAGGACCGCTGTTTTCATCATAATCTTACTTCCAAATCTAATCCTATAAAATTTTCGGTGTTTGCTGTATCGCTTTTACTGCCCTGCCAGACTGGCTGTCTTAAATAGAGAAATAAGTTTATTCCATGATTTGCGTTGTTGACTCATTTACAAATAATTACCCCCAAGGAGTTAGTTTCATGCGCAAATAGCATTAAAATCAAAAGAACATGATTGAGTCTTTCTTTGGTGAAAAAGTAATAAAATAAATAAGCCTACACGAAATGTTTTTCACTTAAATAATTAGCAAATTAACAAAACGAATTCAAAAGTAGTCTAGCCTACATGAGTTTATTTTTTTGTGTGACGCGCTCCAAAACTGATGCAGCACAAAACACTTTTTTTATTATTTAAAAAAGCACAATGTTTTGTTATTATTGTGAGTGTAACTTTACATAAATAAAAGTACACCATTTACAATTTTGAATGTTGTTTTAATTTGATCTGTATGACCATAATTTAGGGTAATTTCAGGTAATGCAAGATGCAAGCTCATTACACATGGCATCACCGATGCGGGTTTCAGCACGGCAGGGCGGCGAGAAAGAGACTTTAAACATTTAACGTTCTACTTGAGTTTTTTTGGACATCCCTTTGGAATCACTGCAATCATATCATCAATTTATCAGGTAATTATAAATATAAGCGCAGTGCTTAACAGTGTTCAAACACTGCTGACCACTCATCTGTCAATCTGCTGACCCTCACAAAATTTCACATGAAATGATAATAGGATATATTTGTCCAATCATGGCCCTGTGCTTATTTCTGTCCATATTTTGCATGAAGATCTTTAAAGGTTTCTACTTTCTTTGGTAACGGGCGGGTATGAAATAAATTGATACTGATGTTGGATAACGGGTCAAGTGTTATTTTTATCGCGCGGGTGCGGGTATCAAACAGGACTGTGCATGACTCATATAAGGAAAATGAAATGACAGCATGAAAAGTATAAAATAGCCTACATGTTTATATTCTGTACATTAAACCACTATGGGTGCTAAACTGCTGGGTTAAAGGGATAGTTCACCCAAAAATAAAAATTCTGTCATCATTAACTTTCCCTCATTTTGTTGTTCTAATGAACACGAAGCAAGATATTTTAAAGGGAATGTTTGAAACCAAACCAAGCATGAGCCCCATTCACTTCCATAATGAGAAAAAATAATACTATGGAAGTGAATGGGGCTCATGAATTATTTGGTTCCAAACATTCCTCAAAATATCTTCAGTCATGGTCACCAGAACAAAGACATTTATACACGTTTGTAACAACATGAGAGTGAGTAAATTATGAAGAATTGAGAATTTTCATTTTTGGGTGAACTATAAATGCGTTGCGATCAAAAATTTGGGTGCACCTAGCTCTTTCTTAGGCGCACCATTGCAACCAGTGCAAAAAGTTGGTGTAGAGCCCTGTTGGACCTCAAGTAGGGCTGGGCGATATATATCAGAGAATTCTTGAGAGATGCTTTCAGATGGAACCGCATTTACTACACAGAGCCGTAGTTCACTGACAAGCTGGGCCATATCGCATTAATTATCATAGGCGATACGTCCTCAATAATTAATGTGAAATTCCCAGATTGTCAGTGAACTACGGCTCTGTGTATAGTAAATGCCGCTCCATCTGAAAGTAGCTGATGGCGATTTACTTCTAATCAAGGAACCGGCTTTACTGATGAAACACGCATGAGCCCAGCCCCTACCTCAACAGTTTACAATTTCAATGCAGTTTAAAATTGCAGTTTCCATGCAGCTTCAAAGGGCTTTAAACAATCCCAAACGAGGCATAAGGAACTGTCATTTTTGGCAAAAACAAAAAAACGTGTAAGACGCCAGCGCGATCCAACTAATGACATCGAAAGGTCAAGCATGACAGACGCAAAACTAACGCTCCAGTTTTTACAAGTGTGGAGAAGAGGACTGTTCTGACATTGTTGTATGTGCAATGATACTAATTAATGTCATAATTTTTTATTTTTCTGGCCAAAATTGGCAATCGCTTTGATAGATAAGACCCTTATGCCTCGATTGGGATCATTTTGAGACCTTTAAAGCTGCATTGAAACTGCAATTTAAACGGTAAACTGGGGACCAATAAAGTCTATTAACTTGAGAAAAAACCTGGAATGTTTCCCTCAAAAAAATAAATTTCTTAATCTCGACAAAACAAAGGAAGACATCAACATTGGATGACATTGGGGTGAGTAAATTATCTAGGATCTAGGATGCTTCTGTGTTTCAAAAGCAGGGCCCTTCCTGTTTCCCACCCACCACCTTACAGTGCAGGCCCTGCTCTTACTCTTAAATGAGACCCTGCGGTGAACTGCAGCCCATATCTTGTGCGCTGATGAATGAAAAGTGGAACTACTCACGGCGAGCCGTAAAGCTCTCAGTGTCATCGCAGAGTCCTGTCGGGGTGAGAAGTCCCGCGGAGACGCTTAACGTCTCAGCCACGACGCAGTGGTAGGTCCAGAGATGGGCAATATTTCAAAAAAATGTATGGCCCACCCACCCGACTTAATGCATCAATACCATGACGCTGCGGTATGTCCAGAGATGGGACATATTTCAAAAACATGTACAGCCCAACCACCAAACCTATCATCAAACGCGTCAGCGTTTCATTTCTAAAAGCGTGAGGCCTTCAGGTTATATTTCCGGGTGCCTCTTGGGCAGAGTATAATGACCTCTAACTACATGCTAAAGTTTGTAGACAAACTTTGCGTTGGCTTGACAAATCCTGACCTGAACGGTTAAAACTGTTTGACAGAAGTTTGGTTTAGCTGTTAGCATGTTTAAGTGCCAAGCTTTTTATCGCATGAAGCATGAAAATGGTTTAACGCCGATTTTATAAAACAAGGTGTTTGCCATTAGACGCTTCTGTGTTTCGAAAGCAGGGCCCTTCCTGTTTCCCACCCACCACCTTACAGTGCAGGCCCTGCTCTAACTCTTAAATGAGACCCTGGGGTGAACCGCGACCCGCGCCCGCCCTGCACCGCAATCCACGTGCGGTACAGGCCACAGCTGTCTGCGCACGCAGGGTGCGCGTCAAGCGGGCGGCATGAAGCCGGGGCAGCCAAGCCGCTAGTCCCGCCCAGGGCGCTGCATCCCGAGCTAGGAAACAAGCGAACCTATTGGCAGCACCTTGGAGCGACCTAAACCTGAGGGCGGACAGGGCACAACGGTGTAAACCGGGCACATTCTGAAAATAACCTTTTTTGTGCTTGACTTGCAGAAACAGTTTTAGGACATTTAATAACAGGAAATGACTTTCCATGAATTTATGCCCATCTCTTGTACACCGATGCATGAAAAGTGGAACTACTCACGGCGGGCCGTAACGCTCTCAGTGTCATCGCCGGGTCCTGTCAGGGGGCGAGGAGTCCCGCAGGGAGTTTTCGGATCCTTCGCCGCTTAACGTCTCAGCCACGTAACTCGGCTCCCTGTGAAAGAAACGAGTCGCTGCATCATGGTGTTGACGCATCAACACCATGACGCAGTGGTAGGTCCAGAGATGGGCAATATTTCAAAAAAATGTATGGCCCAACCACCCGACTTAATGCATCAACACCATGACGCTGCGGTATGTCCAGAGATGGGAGATATTTCAAAAACACGTATAGCCCAACCACCAAACCTATCATCAAACGCGTCAGCGTTTCATTTCTAAAAGCGTGAGGCCTTCAGGTTATATTTCCGGGTGCCTCTTGGACAGAATATAATGACCTCTAACTACATGCTAAAGTTTGTAGACAAACTTTGCGTTGGCTTGACAAATCCTGACCTGAACGGTTAAAACTGTATGACAGAAGTTTGGTTTAGCTGTTAGCATGTTTAAGTGCCAAGCATTTAATCGTATGAAGATTGAACATGGTTTAACGCAGATGTTATAAAACAAGGTGTTTGCCATTAGACGCTTCTGTGTTTCGAAAGCAGGGCCCTTCCTGTTTCCCACCCGCCACCTTACAGTGCAGGCCCTGCTCTAACTCTTAAATGAGACCCTGGGGTGAACCGCGACCCGCGCCCGCCCTGCACCGCAATCCACGTGCGGTACAGGCCACAGCTGTCTGCGCACGCAGGGTGCTCGTCAAGCGGGCGGCATGAAGCCGGGGCAGCCAAGCCGCTAGTCCCGCCCAGGGCGCTGCATCCCGAGCTAGGAAACAAGCGAACCTAATGGCAGCACCTTGGAGCGACCTAAACCTGAGGGCGGACAGGGCACAACGGTGTAAACCGGGCACATTCTGAAAATAACCATCTTTGCGCTTGACTTGCAGAAACAGTTTTAGGACATTTAATAACAGGCAATGACATTTCCATGAATTTATGCCCATCTCTTGTACGCCGATGCATGAAAAGTGGAACTACTCACGGCGGGCCGTAACGCTCTCAGTGTCATCGCCGGGTCCTGTCAGGGGGCGACGAGTCCCGCGGGGAGTTTTAGGATGCTTCGCCGCTTAACGTCTCAGCCACGTAACTCGGCTCCCTGTGAATGAAACGAGGCGCTGCGTCATGGTGTTGACGCAGTGGTAGGTCCAGAGATGGGCAATATTTCAAAAAAATGTATGGCCCAGCCACCCGACTTAATGCATCAACACCATGACGCTGCGGTATGTCCAGAGATGGGAGATATTTCAAAAACATGTATAGCCCAACCACCAAACCTATCATCAAACGCGTCAGCGTTTCATTTCTAAAAGCGTGAGGCCTTCAGGTTATATTTCCGGGTGCCTCTTGGACAGAGTATAATGACCTCTAACTACATGCTAAAGTTTGTAGACAAACTTTGTGTTGGCTTGACAAATCCTGATCTGAACGGTTAAAACTGTTTGACAGAAGTTTGGTTTAGCTGTTAGCATGTTTAAGTGCCAAGCATTTAATCGCATGAAGCATGAACATGGTTTAATGCAGATGTTATAAAACAAGGTGTTTGCCATTAGACGCTTCTGTGTTTCGAAAGCAGGGCCCTTCCTGTTTCCCACCCGCCACCTTACAGTGCAGGCCCTGCTCTAACTCTTAAATGAGACCCTGGGGTGAACCGCGACCCGCGCCCGCCCTGCACCGCAATCCACGTGCGGTACAGGCCACAGCTGTCTGCGCACGCAGGGTACGCGTCAAGCGGGCGGCATGAAGCCGGGGCAGCCAAGCCGCTAGTCCCGCCCAGGGCGCTGCATCCCGAGCTAGGAAACAAGCGAACCTAATGGCAGCACCTTGGAGCGACCTAAACCTGAGGGCGGACAGGGCACAACGGTGTAAACCGGGCACATTCTGAAAATAACCTTTTTTGCGCTTGACTTGCAGAAACAGTTTTAGGACATTTAATAACATGCAATGACATTTCCATGAATTTATGCCCATCTCTTGTACGCCGATGCATGAAAAGTGGAACTACTCACGGCGGACCGTAACGCTCTCAGTGTCATCGCTGGGTCCTGTCAGGGGGCGAGGAGTCCCGCGGGGAGTTTTCGGATCCTTCGCCGCTTAACGTCTCAGCCACGTAACTCGGCTCCCTGTGAAAGAAACGAGGCGCTGCGTCATGGTGTTGACGCATCAACACCATGACGCAGTGGTAGGTCCAGAGATGGGCAATATTTAAAAAAAATGTATGGCCCAACCACCCGACTTAATGCATCAACACCATGACGCTGCGGTATGTCCAGAGATGGGAGATATTTCAAAAACATGTATAGCCCAACCACCAAACCTATCATCAAACGCGTCAGCGTTTCATTTCTAAAAGCGTGAGGCCTTCAGGTTATATTTCCGGGTGCCTCTTGGACAGAGTATAATGACCTCTAACTACATGCTGAAGTTTGTAGACAAACTTTGCGTTGGCTTGACAAATCCTGATCTGAATGGTTAAAACTGTTTGACAGAAGTTTGGTTTAGCTGTTAGCATGTTTAAATGCCAAGCAATTAATCGCATGAAGCATGAACATGGTTTAACGCAGATGTTATAAAACAAGGTGTTTGCCATTAGACGCTTCTGTGTTTCGAAAGCAGGGCCCTTCCTGTTTCCCACCCGCCACCTTACAGTGCAGGCCCTGCTCTAACTCTTAAATGAGACCCTGGGGTGAACCGCGACCCGCGCCCGCCCTGCACCGCAATCCACGTGCGGTACAGGCCACAGCTGTCTGCGCACGCAGGGTGCGCGTCAAGCGGGCGGCATGAAGCCGGGGCAGCCAAGCCGCTAGTCCCGCCCGGGGCGCTGCATCCAGAGCTAGGAAACAAGCGAACCTAATGGCAGCACCTTGGAGCGACCTAAACCTGAGGGCGGACAGGGCACAACGGTGTAAACCTGGCACAATCTGAAAATAACCTTTTTTGCGCTTGACTTGCAGAAACAGTTTTAGGACATTTAATAACAGGCAATGACATTTCCATGAATTTATGCCCATCTCTTGTACGCCGATGCATGAAAAGTGGAACTACTCACGGCGGGCCGTAACGCTCTCAGTGTCATCGCTGGGTCCTGTTAGGGGGCGAAGAGTCCCGCGGGGAGTTTTCGGATCCTTCGCCGCTTAACGTCTCAGCCACGTAACTCGGCTCCCTGTGAAAGAAACGAGGCGCTGCGTCATGGTGTTGACGCATCAACACCATGACGCAGTGGTAGGTCCAGAGATGGGCAATATTTCAAAAAAATGTATGGCCCAACCACCCGACTTAATGCATCAACACCATGACGCTGTGGTATGTCCAGAGATGGGAGATATTTCAAAAACACGTACAGCCCAACCACCAAACCTATCATCAAACGCGTCAGCGTTTCATTTCTAAAAGCGTGAGGCCTTCAGGTTATATTTCCGGGTGCCTCTTGGACAGAGTATAATGACCTCTAACTACATGCTAAAGTTTGTAGACAAACTTTGCGTTGGCTTGACAAATCCTGACCTGAACGGTTAAAACTGTTTGACAGAAGTTTGGTTTAGCTGTTAGCATGTTTAAGTGCCAAGCTTTTTATCGCATGAAGCATGAAAATGGTTTAACGCCGATTTTATAAAACAAGGTGTTTGCCATTAGACGCTTCTGTGTTTCGAAAGCAGGGCCCTTCCTGTTTCCCACCCGCCACCTTACAGTGCAGGCCCTGCTCTAACTCTTAAATGAGACCCTGGGGTGAACCGCGACCCGCGCCCGCCCTGCACCGCAATCCACGTGCGGTACAGGCCACAGCTGTCTGCGCAAGCAGGGTGCGTGTCAAGCGGGCGGCATGAAGCCGGGGCAGCCAAGCCGCTAGTCCCGCCCAGGGCGCTGCATCCCGAGCTAGGAAACAAGCGAACCTAATGGCAGCACCTTGGAGCGACCTAAACCTGAGGGCGGACAGGGCACAACGGTGTACACCAGGCACATTCTGAAAATAACCTTTTTTGCGCTTGACTTGCAGAAACAGTTTTAGGACATTTAATAACAGGCAATGACATTTCCATGAATTTATGCCCATCTCTTGTACGCCGATGCATGAAAAGTGGAACTACTCACGGCGGGCAGTAACGCTCTCAGTGTCATCGCTGGGTCCTGTCAGGGGGCGAAGAGTCCCGCGGGGAGTTTTCGGATCCTTCGCCGCTTAACGTCTCAGCCACGTAACTCGGCTCCCTGTAAAAGAAACGAGGCGCTGCGTCATGGTGTTGACGCATCAACACCATGACGCAGTGATAGGTCCAGAGATGGGCAATATTTCAAAAAAATGTATGGCCCAACCACCTGACTTAATGCATCAACACCATGACGCTGCGGTATGTCCAGAGATGGGAGATATTTCAAAAACATGTATAGCCCAACCACCAAACCTATCATCAAACGCGTCAGCGTTTCATTTCTAAAAGCGTGAGGCCTTCAGGTTATATTTCCCGGTGCCTCTGGGACAGAGTATAATGACCTCTAACTACATGCTAAAGTTTGTAGACAAACTTTGCGTTGGCTTGACAAATCCTGATCTGAACGGTTAAAACTGTTTGACAGAAGTTTGGTTTAGCTGTTAGCATGTTTAAGTGCCAAGCATTTAATCGCATGAAGCATGAACATGGTTTAACGCAGATGTTATAAAACAAGGTGTTTGCCATTAGACGCTTCTGTGTTTCGAAAGCAGGGCCCTTCCTGTTTCCCACCCGCCACCTTACAGTGCAGGCCCTGCTCTAACTCGCCAATGAGACCCTGGGGTGAACCGCGACCCGCGCCCGCCCTGCACCGCAATCCACGTGCGGTACAGGCCACAGCTGTCTGCGCACGCAGGGTGCGCGTCAAGCGGGCGGCATGAAGCCGGGGCAGCCAAGCCGCTAGTCCCGCCCAGGGCGCTGCATCCCGAGCTAGGAAACAAGCGAACCTAATGGCAGCACCTTGGAGCGACCTAAACCTGAGGGCGGACAGGGCACAACGGTGTAAACCTGGCACATTCTGAAAATAACTTTTTTTGCGCTTGACTTGCAGAAACAGTTTTAGGACATTTAATAACAGGCAATGACATTTCCATGAATTTATGCCCATCTCTTGTACGCCGATGCATGAAAAGTGGAACTACTCACGCCGGACCGTAACGCTCTCAGTGTCATCGCTGGGTCCTGTCAGGGGGCGAGGAGTCCCGCGGGGAGTTTTCGGATCCTTCGCCGCTTAACGTCTCAGCCACGTAACTCGGCTCCCTGTGAAAGAAACGAGGCGCTGCGTCATGGTGTTGACGCATCAACACCATGATGCAGTGGTAGGTCCAGAGATGGGCAATATTTAAAAAAAATGTATGGCCCAACCACCCGACTTAATGCATCAACACCATGACGCTGCGGTATGTCCAGAGATGGGAGATATTTCAAAAACACGTATAGCCCAACCACCAAACCTATCATCAAACGCGTCAGCGTTTCATTTCTAAAAGCGTGAGGCCTTCAGGTTATATTTCCGGGTGCCTCTTGGACAGAGTATAATGACCTCCAACTACATGCTAAAGTTTGAAGACAAACTTTGCGTTGGCTTGACAAATCCTGACCTGAACGGTTAAAACTGTTTGACAGAAGTTTGGTTTAGCTGTTAGCATGTTTAAGTGCCAAGCTTTTTATCGCATGAAGCATGAACATGTTTTAACGCAGATGTAATAAAACAAGGTGTTTGCCATTAGACGCTTCTGTGTTTCGAAAGCAGGGCCCTTCCTGTTTCCCACCCGCCACCTTACAGTGCAGGCCCTGCTCTAACTCTTAAATGAGACCCTGGGGTGAACCGCGACCCGCGCCCGCCCTGCACCGCAATCCACGTGCGGTACAGGCCACAGCTGTCTGCGCACGCAGGGTGCGCGTCAAGCGGGCGGCATGAAGCCGGGGCAGCCAAGCCGCTAGTCCCGCCCAGGGCGCTGCATCCCGAGCTAGGAAACAAGCAAACCTAATGGCAGCACCTTGGAGCGACCTAAACCTGAGGGCGGACAGGGCACAACGGTGTAAACCGGGCACATTCTGAAAATAACCTTTTTTGCGCTTGACTTGCAGAAACAGTTTTTAGGACATTTAATAACAGGCAATGACATTTCCATGAATTTATGCCCATCTCTTGTACGCCGATGCATGAAAAGTGGAACTACTCACGCCGGACCGTAACGCTCTCAGTGTCATCGCTGGGTCCTGTCAGGGGGCGAGGAGTCCCGCGGGGAGTTTTCGGATCCTTCGCCGCTTAACGTCTCAGCCACGTAACTCGGCTCCCTGTGAAAGAAACGAGGCGCTGCGTCATGGTGTTGACGCATCAACACCATGATGCAGTGGTAGGTCCAGAGATGGGCAATATTTAAAAAAAATGTATGGCCCAACCACCCGACTTAATGCATCAACACCATGACGCTGCGGTATGTCCAGAGATGGGAGATATTTCAAAAACACGTATAGCCCAACCACCAAACCTATCATCAAACGCGTCAGCGTTTCATTTCTAAAAGCGTGAGGCCTTCAGGTTATATTTCCGGGTGCCTCTTGGACAGAGTATAATGACCTCCAACTACATGCTAAAGTTTGAAGACAAACTTTGCGTTGGCTTGACAAATCCTGACCTGAACGGTTAAAACTGTTTGACAGAAGTTTGGTTTAGCTGTTAGCATGTTTAAGTGCCAAGCTTTTTATCGCATGAAGCATGAACATGTTTTAACGCAGATGTAATAAAACAAGGTGTTTGCCATTAGACGCTTCTGTGTTTCGAAAGCAGGGCCCTTCCTGTTTCCCACCCGCCACCTTACAGTGCAGGCCCTGCTCTAACTCGCCAATGAGACCCTGGGGTGAACCGCGACCCGCGCCCGCCCTGCACCGCAATCCACGTGCGGTACAGGCCACAGCTGTCTGCGCACGCAGGGTGCGCGTCAAGCGGGCGGCATGAAGCCGGGGCAGCCAAGCCGCTAGTCCCGCCCAGGGCGCTGCATCCCGAGCTAGGAAACAAGCGAACCTAATGGCAGCACCTTGGAGCGACCTAAACCTGAGGGCGGACAGGGCACAACGGTGTAAACCTGGCACATTCTGAAAATAACTTTTTTTGCGCTTGACTTGCAGAAACAGTTTTAGGACATTTAATAACAGGCAATGACATTTCCATGAATTTATGCCCATCTCTTGTACGCCGATGCATGAAAAGTGGAACTACTCACGCCGGACCGTAACGCTCTCAGTGTCATCGCTGGGTCCTGTCAGGGGGCGAGGAGTCCCGCGGGGAGTTTTCGGATCCTTCGCCGCTTAACGTCTCAGCCACGTAACTCGGCTCCCTGTGAAAGAAACGAGGCGCTGCGTCATGGTGTTGACGCATCAACACCATGATGCAGTGGTAGGTCCAGAGATGGGCAATATTTAAAAAAAATGTATGGCCCAACCACCCGACTTAATGCATCAACACCATGACGCTGCGGTATGTCCAGAGATGGGAGATATTTCAAAAACACGTATAGCCCAACCACCAAACCTATCATCAAACGCGTCAGCGTTTCATTTCTAAAAGCGTGAGGCCTTCAGGTTATATTTCCGGGTGCCTCTTGGACAGAGTATAATGACCTCCAACTACATGCTAAAGTTTGAAGACAAACTTTGCGTTGGCTTGACAAATCCTGACCTGAACGGTTAAAACTGTTTGACAGAAGTTTGGTTTAGCTGTTAGCATGTTTAAGTGCCAAGCTTTTTATCGCATGAAGCATGAACATGTTTTAACGCAGATGTAATAAAACAAGGTGTTTGCCATTAGACGCTTCTGTGTTTCGAAAGCAGGGCCCTTCCTGTTTCCCACCCGCCACCTTACAGTGCAGGCCCTGCTCTAACTCTTAAATGAGACCCTGGGGTGAACCGCGACCCGCGCCCGCCCTGCACCGCAATCCACGTGCGGTACAGGCCACAGCTGTCTGCGCACGCAGGGTGCGCGTCAAGCGGGCGGCATGAAGCCGGGGCAGCCAAGCCGCTAGTCCCGCCCAGGGCGCTGCATCCCGAGCTAGGAAACAAGCAAACCTAATGGCAGCACCTTGGAGCGACCTAAACCTGAGGGCGGACAGGGCACAACGGTGTAAACCGGGCACATTCTGAAAATAACCTTTTTTGCGCTTGACTTGCAGAAACAGTTTTTAGGACATTTAATAACAGGCAATGACATTTCCATGAATTTATGCCCATCTCTTGTACGCCGATGCATGAAAAGTGGAACTACTCACGCCGGACCGTAACGCTCTCAGTGTCATCGCTGGGTCCTGTCAGGGGGCGAGGAGTCCCGCGGGGAGTTTTCGGATCCTTCGCCGCTTAACGTCTCAGCCACGTAACTCGGCTCCCTGTGAAAGAAACGAGGCGCTGCGTCATGGTGTTGACGCATCAACACCATGATGCAGTGGTAGGTCCAGAGATGGGCAATATTTAAAAAAAATGTATGGCCCAACCACCCGACTTAATGCATCAACACCATGACGCTGCGGTATGTCCAGAGATGGGAGATATTTCAAAAACACGTATAGCCCAACCACCAAACCTATCATCAAACGCGTCAGCGTTTCATTTCTAAAAGCGTGAGGCCTTCAGGTTATATTTCCGGGTGCCTCTTGGACAGAGTATAATGACCTCCAACTACATGCTAAAGTTTGAAGACAAACTTTGCGTTGGCTTGACAAATCCTGACCTGAACGGTTAAAACTGTTTGACAGAAGTTTGGTTTAGCTGTTAGCATGTTTAAGTGCCAAGCTTTTTATCGCATGAAGCATGAACATGTTTTAACGCAGATGTAATAAAACAAGGTGTTTGCCATTAGACGCTTCTGTGTTTCGAAAGCAGGGCCCTTCCTGTTTCCCACCCGCCACCTTACAGTGCAGGCCCTGCTCTAACTCTTAAATGAGACCCTGGGGTGAACCGCGACCCGCGCCCGCCCTGCACCGCAATCCACGTGCGGTACAGGCCACAGCTGTCTGCGCACGCAGGGTGCGCGTCAAGCGGGCGGCATGAAGCCGGGGCAGCCAAGCCGCTAGTCCCGCCCAGGGCGCTGCATCCCGAGCTAGGAAACAAGCAAACCTAATGGCAGCACCTTGGAGCGACCTAAACCTGAGGGCGGACAGGGCACAACGGTGTAAACCGGGCACATTCTGAAAATAACCTTTTTTGCGCTTGACTTGCAGAAACAGTTTTTAGGACATTTAATAACAGGCAATGACATTTCCATGAATTTATGCCCATCTCTTGTACGCCGATGCATGAAAAGTGGAACTACTCACCGCGGACCGTAACGCTCTCAGTGTCATCGCTGGGTCCTGTCAGGGGGCGAGGAGTCCCGCGGGGAGTTTTCGGATCCTTCGCCGCTTAACGTCTCAGCCACGTAACTCAGCTCCCTGTGAAAGAAACGAGGCGCTGCGTCATGGTGTTGACGCATCAACACCATGACGCAGTGGTAGGTCCAGAGATGGGCAATATTTCAAAAAAATGTATGGCCCAACCACCCGACTTAATGCATCAACACCATGACGCTGCGGTATGTCCAGAGATGGGAGATATTTCAAAAACATGTATAGCCCAACCACCAAACCTATCATCAAACGCGTCAGCGTTTCATTTCTAAAAGCGTGAGGCCTTCAGGTTATATTTCCGGGTGCCTCTTGGACAGAGTATAATGACCTCTAACTACATGCTAAAGTTTGTAGACAAACTTTGCGTTGGCTTGACAAATCCTGATCTGAATGGTTAAAACTGTTTGACAGAAGTTTGGTTTAGCTGTTAGCATGTTTAAGTGCCAAGCTTTTTATCGCATGAAGCATGAACATGTTTTAACGCAGATGTTATAAAACAAGGTGTTTGCCATTAGACGCTTCTGTGTTTCGAAAGCAGGGCCCTTCCTGTTTCCCACCCGCCACCTTACAGTGCAGGCCCTGCTCTAACTCTTAAATGAGACCCTGGGGTGAACCGCGACCCGCGCCCGCCCTGCACCGCAATCCACGTGCGGTACAGGCCACAGCTGTCTGCGCACGCAGGGTGCGCGTCAAGCGGGCGGCATGAAGCCGGGGCAGCCAAGCCGCTAGTCCCGCCCAGGGCGCTGCATCCCGAGCTAGGAAACAAGCGAACCTAATGGCAGCACCTTGGAGCGACCTAAACCTGAGGGCGGACAGGGCACAACGGTGTAAACCGGGCACATTCTGAAAATAACCTTTTTTGCGCTTGACTTGCAGAAACAGTTTTAGGACATTTAATAACAGGCAATGACATTTCCATGAATTTATGCCCATCTCTTGTACGCCGATGCATGAAAAGTGGAACTACTCACGGCGGACCGTAACGCTCTCAGTGTCATCGCTGGGTCCTGTCAGGGGGCGAGGAGTCCCGCGAGGAGTTTTCGGATCCTTCGCCGCTTAACGTCTCAGCCACGTAACTCGGCTCCCTGTGAAAGAAACGAGGCGCTGCGTCATGGTGTTGACGCATCAACACCATGACGCAGTGGTAGGTCCAGAGATGGGCAATATTTAAAAAAAATGTATGGCCCAACCACCCGACTTAATGCATCAACACCATGACGCTGCGGTATGTCCAGAGATGGGAGATATTTCAAAAACATGTATAGCCCAACCACCAAACCTATCATCAAACGCGTCAGCGTTTCATTTCTAAAAGCGTGAGGCCTTCAGGTTATATTTCCGGGTGCCTCTTGGACAGAGTATAATGACCTCTAACTACATGCTAAAGTTTGTAGACAAACTTTGCGTTGGCTTGACAAATCCTGATCTGAATGGTTAAAACTGTTTGACAGAAGTTTGGTTTAGCTGTTAGCATGTTTAAGTGCCAAGCTTTTTATCGCATGAAGCATGAACATGTTTTAACGCAGATGTTATAAAACAAGGTGTTTGCCATTAGACGCTTCTGTGTTTCGAAAGCAGGGCCCTTCCTGTTTCCCACCCGCCACCTTACAGTGCAGGCCCTGCTCTAACTCTTAAATGAGACCCTGGGGTGAACCGTGACCCGCGCCCGCCCTGCACCGCAATCCACGTGCGGTACAGGCCACAGCTGTCTGCGCACGCAGGGTGCGCGTCAAGCGGGCGGCATGAAGCCGGGGCAGCCAAGCCGCTAGTCCCGCCCAGGGCGCTGCATCCAGAGCTAGGAAACAAGCGAACCTAATGGCAGCACCTTGGAGCGACCTAAACCTGAGGGCGGACAGGGCACAACGGTGTAAACCTGGCACATTCTGAAAATAACCTTTTTTGCGCTTGACTTGCAGAAACAGTTTTAGGACATTTAATAACAGGCAATGACATTTCCATGAATTTATGCCCATCTCTTGTACGCCGATGCATGAAAAGTGGAACTACTCACGGCGGGCCGTAACGCTCTCAGTGTCATCGCTGGGTCCTGTCAGGGGGCGAAGAGTCCCGCGGGGAGTTTTCGGATCCTTCGCCGCTTAACGTCTCAGCCACGTAACTCGGCTCCCTGTGAAAGAAACGAGGCGCTGCGTCATGGTTGACGCATCAACACCATGACGCAGTGGTAGGTCCAGAGATGGGCAATATTTCAAAAAAATGTATGGCCCAACCACCCGACTTAATGCATCAACACCATGACGCTGCGGTATGTCCAGAGATGGGAGATATTTCAAAAACACGTATAGCCCAACCACCAAACCTATCATCAAACGCGTCAGCGTTTCATTTCTAAAAGCGTGAGGCCTTCAGGTTATATTTCCGGGTGCCTCTTGGACAGAGTATAATGACCTCTAACTACATGCTAAAGTTTGTAGACAAACTTTGCGTTGGCTTGACAAATCCTGACCTGAACGGTTAAAACTGTTTGACAGAAGTTTGGTTTAGCTGTTAGCATGTTTAAGTGCCAAGCTTTTTATCGCATGAAGCATGAACATGTTTTAACGCAGATGTAATAAAACAAGGTGTTTGCCATTAGACGCTTCTGTGTTTCGAAAGCAGGGCCCTTCCTGTTTCCCACCCGCCACCTTACAGTGCAGGCCCTGCTCTAACTCTTAAATGAGACCCTGGGGTGAACCGCGACCCGCGCCCGCCCTGCACCGCAATCCACGTGCGGTACAGGCCACAGCTGTCTGCGCACGCAGGGTGCGCGTCAAGCGGGCGGCATGAAGCCGGGGCAGCCAAGCCGCTAGTCCCGCCCAGGGCGCTGCATCCCGAGCTAGGAAACAAGCGAACCTAATGGCAGCACCTTGGAGCGACCTAAACCTGAGGGCGGACAGGGCACAACGGTGTAAACCTGGCACATTCTGAAAATAACCTTTTTTGCGCTTGACTTGCAGAAACAGTTTTAGGACATTTAATAACAGGCAATGACATTTCCATGAATTTATGCCCATCTCTTGTACGCCGATGCATGAAAACTGGAACTACTCACGGCGGGCCGTAACGCTCTCAGTGTCATCGCTGGGTCCTGTCAGGGGGCGAGGAGTCCCGCGGGGAGTTTTCGGATCCTTCGCCGCTTAACGTCTCAGCCACGTAACTCGGCTCCCTGTGAAAGAAATGAGGCGCTGCGTCATGGTGTTGACGCATCAACACCATGACGCAGTGGTAGGTCCAGAGATGGGCAATATTTCAACAAAATGTATGGCCCAACCACACGACTTAATGCATCAACACCATGACGCTGCGGTATGTCCAGAGATGGGAGATATTTCAAAAACATGTATAGCCCAACCACCAAACCTATCATCAAACGCGTCAGCGTTTCATTTCTAAAAGCGTGAGGCCTTCAGGTTATATTTCCGGGTGCCTCTTGGACAGAGTATAATGACCTCTAACTACATGCTAAAGTTTGTAGACAAACTTTGCGTTGGCTTGACAAATCCTGATCTGAACGGTTAAAACTGTTTGACAGAAGTTTGGTTTAGCTGTTAGCATGTTTAAGTGCCAAGCATTTAATCGCATGAAGCATGAACATGGTTTAACGCAGATGTTATAAAACAAGGTGTTTGCCATTAGACGCTTCTGTGTTTTGAAAGCAGGGCCCTTCCTGTTTCCCACCCGCCACCCTACAGTGCAGGCCCTGCTCTAACTCTTAAATGAGACCCTGGGGTGAACCGCGACCCGCGCCCGCCCTGCACCGCAATCCACGTGCGGTACAGGCCACAGCTGTCTGCGCACGCAGGGTGCGCGTCAAGCGGGCGGCATGAAGCCGGGGCAGCCAAGCCGCTAGTCCCGCCCAGGGCGCTGCATCCCGAGCTAGGAAACAAGCGAACCTAATGGCAGCACCTTGGAGCGACCTAAACCTGAGGGCGGACAGGGCACAACGGTGTAAACCTGGCACATTCTGAAAATAACTTTTTTTGCGCTTGACTTGCAGAAACAGTTTTAGGACATTTAATAACAGGCAATGACATTTCCATGAATTTATGCCCATCTCTTGTACGCCGATGCATGAAAAGTGGAACTACTCACGCCGGACCGTAACGCTCTCAGTGTCATCGCTGGGTCCTGTCAGGGGGCGAGGAGTCCCGCGGGGAGTTTTCGGATCCTTCGCCGCTTAACGTCTCAGCCACGTAACTCGGCTCCCTGTGAAAGAAACGAGGCGCTGCGTCATGGTGTTGACGCATCAACACCATGATGCAGTGGTAGGTCCAGAGATGGGCAATATTTAAAAAAAATGTATGGCCCAACCACCCGACTTAATGCATCAACACCATGACGCTGCGGTATGTCCAGAGATGGGAGATATTTCAAAAACACGTATAGCCCAACCACCAAACCTATCATCAAACGCGTCAGCGTTTCATTTCTAAAAGCGTGAGGCCTTCAGGTTATATTTCCGGGTGCCTCTTGGACAGAGTATAATGACCTCCAACTACATGCTAAAGTTTGAAGACAAACTTTGCGTTGGCTTGACAAATCCTGACCTGAACGGTTAAAACTGTTTGACAGAAGTTTGGTTTAGCTGTTAGCATGTTTAAGTGCCAAGCTTTTTATCGCATGAAGCATGAACATGTTTTAACGCAGATGTAATAAAACAAGGTGTTTGCCATTAGACGCTTCTGTGTTTCGAAAGCAGGGCCCTTCCTGTTTCCCACCCGCCACCTTACAGTGCAGGCCCTGCTCTAACTCTTAAATGAGACCCTGGGGTGAACCGCGACCCGCGCCCGCCCTGCACCGCAATCCACGTGCGGTACAGGCCACAGCTGTCTGCGCACGCAGGGTGCGCGTCAAGCGGGCGGCATGAAGCCGGGGCAGCCAAGCCGCTAGTCCCGCCCAGGGCGCTGCATCCCGAGCTAGGAAACAAGCAAACCTAATGGCAGCACCTTGGAGCGACCTAAACCTGAGGGCGGACAGGGCACAACGGTGTAAACCGGGCACATTCTGAAAATAACCTTTTTTGCGCTTGACTTGCAGAAACAGTTTTTAGGACATTTAATAACAGGCAATGACATTTCCATGAATTTATGCCCATCTCTTGTACGCCGATGCATGAAAAGTGGAACTACTCACGCCGGACCGTAACGCTCTCAGTGTCATCGCTGGGTCCTGTCAGGGGGCGAGGAGTCCCGCGGGGAGTTTTCGGATCCTTCGCCGCTTAACGTCTCAGCCACGTAACTCGGCTCCCTGTGAAAGAAACGAGGCGCTGCGTCATGGTGTTGACGCATCAACACCATGATGCAGTGGTAGGTCCAGAGATGGGCAATATTTAAAAAAAATGTATGGCCCAACCACCCGACTTAATGCATCAACACCATGACGCTGCGGTATGTCCAGAGATGGGAGATATTTCAAAAACACGTATAGCCCAACCACCAAACCTATCATCAAACGCGTCAGCGTTTCATTTCTAAAAGCGTGAGGCCTTCAGGTTATATTTCCGGGTGCCTCTTGGACAGAGTATAATGACCTCCAACTACATGCTAAAGTTTGAAGACAAACTTTGCGTTGGCTTGACAAATCCTGACCTGAACGGTTAAAACTGTTTGACAGAAGTTTGGTTTAGCTGTTAGCATGTTTAAGTGCCAAGCTTTTTATCGCATGAAGCATGAACATGTTTTAACGCAGATGTAATAAAACAAGGTGTTTGCCATTAGACGCTTCTGTGTTTCGAAAGCAGGGCCCTTCCTGTTTCCCACCCGCCACCTTACAGTGCAGGCCCTGCTCTAACTCGCCAATGAGACCCTGGGGTGAACCGCGACCCGCGCCCGCCCTGCACCGCAATCCACGTGCGGTACAGGCCACAGCTGTCTGCGCACGCAGGGTGCGCGTCAAGCGGGCGGCATGAAGCCGGGGCAGCCAAGCCGCTAGTCCCGCCCAGGGCGCTGCATCCCGAGCTAGGAAACAAGCGAACCTAATGGCAGCACCTTGGAGCGACCTAAACCTGAGGGCGGACAGGGCACAACGGTGTAAACCTGGCACATTCTGAAAATAACTTTTTTTGCGCTTGACTTGCAGAAACAGTTTTAGGACATTTAATAACAGGCAATGACATTTCCATGAATTTATGCCCATCTCTTGTACGCCGATGCATGAAAAGTGGAACTACTCACGCCGGACCGTAACGCTCTCAGTGTCATCGCTGGGTCCTGTCAGGGGGCGAGGAGTCCCGCGGGGAGTTTTCGGATCCTTCGCCGCTTAACGTCTCAGCCACGTAACTCGGCTCCCTGTGAAAGAAACGAGGCGCTGCGTCATGGTGTTGACGCATCAACACCATGATGCAGTGGTAGGTCCAGAGATGGGCAATATTTAAAAAAAATGTATGGCCCAACCACCCGACTTAATGCATCAACACCATGACGCTGCGGTATGTCCAGAGATGGGAGATATTTCAAAAACACGTATAGCCCAACCACCAAACCTATCATCAAACGCGTCAGCGTTTCATTTCTAAAAGCGTGAGGCCTTCAGGTTATATTTCCGGGTGCCTCTTGGACAGAGTATAATGACCTCCAACTACATGCTAAAGTTTGAAGACAAACTTTGCGTTGGCTTGACAAATCCTGACCTGAACGGTTAAAACTGTTTGACAGAAGTTTGGTTTAGCTGTTAGCATGTTTAAGTGCCAAGCTTTTTATCGCATGAAGCATGAACATGTTTTAACGCAGATGTAATAAAACAAGGTGTTTGCCATTAGACGCTTCTGTGTTTCGAAAGCAGGGCCCTTCCTGTTTCCCACCCGCCACCTTACAGTGCAGGCCCTGCTCTAACTCTTAAATGAGACCCTGGGGTGAACCGCGACCCGCGCCCGCCCTGCACCGCAATCCACGTGCGGTACAGGCCACAGCTGTCTGCGCACGCAGGGTGCGCGTCAAGCGGGCGGCATGAAGCCGGGGCAGCCAAGCCGCTAGTCCCGCCCAGGGCGCTGCATCCCGAGCTAGGAAACAAGCAAACCTAATGGCAGCACCTTGGAGCGACCTAAACCTGAGGGCGGACAGGGCACAACGGTGTAAACCGGGCACATTCTGAAAATAACCTTTTTTGCGCTTGACTTGCAGAAACAGTTTTTAGGACATTTAATAACAGGCAATGACATTTCCATGAATTTATGCCCATCTCTTGTACGCCGATGCATGAAAAGTGGAACTACTCACGCCGGACCGTAACGCTCTCAGTGTCATCGCTGGGTCCTGTCAGGGGGCGAGGAGTCCCGCGGGGAGTTTTCGGATCCTTCGCCGCTTAACGTCTCAGCCACGTAACTCGGCTCCCTGTGAAAGAAACGAGGCGCTGCGTCATGGTGTTGACGCATCAACACCATGATGCAGTGGTAGGTCCAGAGATGGGCAATATTTAAAAAAAATGTATGGCCCAACCACCCGACTTAATGCATCAACACCATGACGCTGCGGTATGTCCAGAGATGGGAGATATTTCAAAAACACGTATAGCCCAACCACCAAACCTATCATCAAACGCGTCAGCGTTTCATTTCTAAAAGCGTGAGGCCTTCAGGTTATATTTCCGGGTGCCTCTTGGACAGAGTATAATGACCTCCAACTACATGCTAAAGTTTGAAGACAAACTTTGCGTTGGCTTGACAAATCCTGACCTGAACGGTTAAAACTGTTTGACAGAAGTTTGGTTTAGCTGTTAGCATGTTTAAGTGCCAAGCTTTTTATCGCATGAAGCATGAACATGTTTTAACGCAGATGTAATAAAACAAGGTGTTTGCCATTAGACGCTTCTGTGTTTCGAAAGCAGGGCCCTTCCTGTTTCCCACCCGCCACCTTACAGTGCAGGCCCTGCTCTAACTCTTAAATGAGACCCTGGGGTGAACCGCGACCCGCGCCCGCCCTGCACCGCAATCCACGTGCGGTACAGGCCACAGCTGTCTGCGCACGCAGGGTGCGCGTCAAGCGGGCGGCATGAAGCCGGGGCAGCCAAGCCGCTAGTCCCGCCCAGGGCGCTGCATCCCGAGCTAGGAAACAAGCAAACCTAATGGCAGCACCTTGGAGCGACCTAAACCTGAGGGCGGACAGGGCACAACGGTGTAAACCGGGCACATTCTGAAAATAACCTTTTTTGCGCTTGACTTGCAGAAACAGTTTTTAGGACATTTAATAACAGGCAATGACATTTCCATGAATTTATGCCCATCTCTTGTACGCCGATGCATGAAAAGTGGAACTACTCACCGCGGACCGTAACGCTCTCAGTGTCATCGCTGGGTCCTGTCAGGGGGCGAGGAGTCCCGCGGGGAGTTTTCGGATCCTTCGCCGCTTAACGTCTCAGCCACGTAACTCAGCTCCCTGTGAAAGAAACGAGGCGCTGCGTCATGGTGTTGACGCATCAACACCATGACGCAGTGGTAGGTCCAGAGATGGGCAATATTTCAAAAAAATGTATGGCCCAACCACCCGACTTAATGCATCAACACCATGACGCTGCGGTATGTCCAGAGATGGGAGATATTTCAAAAACATGTATAGCCCAACCACCAAACCTATCATCAAACGCGTCAGCGTTTCATTTCTAAAAGCGTGAGGCCTTCAGGTTATATTTCCGGGTGCCTCTTGGACAGAGTATAATGACCTCTAACTACATGCTAAAGTTTGTAGACAAACTTTGCGTTGGCTTGACAAATCCTGATCTGAATGGTTAAAACTGTTTGACAGAAGTTTGGTTTAGCTGTTAGCATGTTTAAGTGCCAAGCTTTTTATCGCATGAAGCATGAACATGTTTTAACGCAGATGTTATAAAACAAGGTGTTTGCCATTAGACGCTTCTGTGTTTCGAAAGCAGGGCCCTTCCTGTTTCCCACCCGCCACCTTACAGTGCAGGCCCTGCTCTAACTCTTAAATGAGACCCTGGGGTGAACCGCGACCCGCGCCCGCCCTGCACCGCAATCCACGTGCGGTACAGGCCACAGCTGTCTGCGCACGCAGGGTGCGCGTCAAGCGGGCGGCATGAAGCCGGGGCAGCCAAGCCGCTAGTCCCGCCCAGGGCGCTGCATCCCGAGCTAGGAAACAAGCGAACCTAATGGCAGCACCTTGGAGCGACCTAAACCTGAGGGCGGACAGGGCACAACGGTGTAAACCGGGCACATTCTGAAAATAACCTTTTTTGCGCTTGACTTGCAGAAACAGTTTTAGGACATTTAATAACAGGCAATGACATTTCCATGAATTTATGCCCATCTCTTGTACGCCGATGCATGAAAAGTGGAACTACTCACGGCGGACCGTAACGCTCTCAGTGTCATCGCTGGGTCCTGTCAGGGGGCGAGGAGTCCCGCGAGGAGTTTTCGGATCCTTCGCCGCTTAACGTCTCAGCCACGTAACTCGGCTCCCTGTGAAAGAAACGAGGCGCTGCGTCATGGTGTTGACGCATCAACACCATGACGCAGTGGTAGGTCCAGAGATGGGCAATATTTAAAAAAAATGTATGGCCCAACCACCCGACTTAATGCATCAACACCATGACGCTGCGGTATGTCCAGAGATGGGAGATATTTCAAAAACATGTATAGCCCAACCACCAAACCTATCATCAAACGCGTCAGCGTTTCATTTCTAAAAGCGTGAGGCCTTCAGGTTATATTTCCGGGTGCCTCTTGGACAGAGTATAATGACCTCTAACTACATGCTAAAGTTTGTAGACAAACTTTGCGTTGGCTTGACAAATCCTGATCTGAATGGTTAAAACTGTTTGACAGAAGTTTGGTTTAGCTGTTAGCATGTTTAAGTGCCAAGCTTTTTATCGCATGAAGCATGAACATGTTTTAACGCAGATGTTATAAAACAAGGTGTTTGCCATTAGACGCTTCTGTGTTTCGAAAGCAGGGCCCTTCCTGTTTCCCACCCGCCACCTTACAGTGCAGGCCCTGCTCTAACTCTTAAATGAGACCCTGGGGTGAACCGTGACCCGCGCCCGCCCTGCACCGCAATCCACGTGCGGTACAGGCCACAGCTGTCTGCGCACGCAGGGTGCGCGTCAAGCGGGCGGCATGAAGCCGGGGCAGCCAAGCCGCTAGTCCCGCCCAGGGCGCTGCATCCAGAGCTAGGAAACAAGCGAACCTAATGGCAGCACCTTGGAGCGACCTAAACCTGAGGGCGGACAGGGCACAACGGTGTAAACCTGGCACATTCTGAAAATAACCTTTTTTGCGCTTGACTTGCAGAAACAGTTTTAGGACATTTAATAACAGGCAATGACATTTCCATGAATTTATGCCCATCTCTTGTACGCCGATGCATGAAAAGTGGAACTACTCACGGCGGGCCGTAACGCTCTCAGTGTCATCGCTGGGTCCTGTCAGGGGGCGAAGAGTCCCGCGGGGAGTTTTCGGATCCTTCGCCGCTTAACGTCTCAGCCACGTAACTCGGCTCCCTGTGAAAGAAACGAGGCGCTGCGTCATGGTTGACGCATCAACACCATGACGCAGTGGTAGGTCCAGAGATGGGCAATATTTCAAAAAAATGTATGGCCCAACCACCCGACTTAATGCATCAACACCATGACGCTGCGGTATGTCCAGAGATGGGAGATATTTCAAAAACACGTATAGCCCAACCACCAAACCTATCATCAAACGCGTCAGCGTTTCATTTCTAAAAGCGTGAGGCCTTCAGGTTATATTTCCGGGTGCCTCTTGGACAGAGTATAATGACCTCTAACTACATGCTAAAGTTTGTAGACAAACTTTGCGTTGGCTTGACAAATCCTGACCTGAACGGTTAAAACTGTTTGACAGAAGTTTGGTTTAGCTGTTAGCATGTTTAAGTGCCAAGCTTTTTATCGCATGAAGCATGAACATGTTTTAACGCAGATGTAATAAAACAAGGTGTTTGCCATTAGACGCTTCTGTGTTTCGAAAGCAGGGCCCTTCCTGTTTCCCACCCGCCACCTTACAGTGCAGGCCCTGCTCTAACTCTTAAATGAGACCCTGGGGTGAACCGCGACCCGCGCCCGCCCTGCACCGCAATCCACGTGCGGTACAGGCCACAGCTGTCTGCGCACGCAGGGTGCGCGTCAAGCGGGCGGCATGAAGCCGGGGCAGCCAAGCCGCTAGTCCCGCCCAGGGCGCTGCATCCCGAGCTAGGAAACAAGCGAACCTAATGGCAGCACCTTGGAGCGACCTAAACCTGAGGGCGGACAGGGCACAACGGTGTAAACCTGGCACATTCTGAAAATAACCTTTTTTGCGCTTGACTTGCAGAAACAGTTTTAGGACATTTAATAACAGGCAATGACATTTCCATGAATTTATGCCCATCTCTTGTACGCCGATGCATGAAAACTGGAACTACTCACGGCGGGCCGTAACGCTCTCAGTGTCATCGCTGGGTCCTGTCAGGGGGCGAGGAGTCCCGCGGGGAGTTTTCGGATCCTTCGCCGCTTAACGTCTCAGCCACGTAACTCGGCTCCCTGTGAAAGAAATGAGGCGCTGCGTCATGGTGTTGACGCATCAACACCATGACGCAGTGGTAGGTCCAGAGATGGGCAATATTTCAACAAAATGTATGGCCCAACCACACGACTTAATGCATCAACACCATGACGCTGCGGTATGTCCAGAGATGGGAGATATTTCAAAAACATGTATAGCCCAACCACCAAACCTATCATCAAACGCGTCAGCGTTTCATTTCTAAAAGCGTGAGGCCTTCAGGTTATATTTCCGGGTGCCTCTTGGACAGAGTATAATGACCTCTAACTACATGCTAAAGTTTGTAGACAAACTTTGCGTTGGCTTGACAAATCCTGATCTGAACGGTTAAAACTGTTTGACAGAAGTTTGGTTTAGCTGTTAGCATGTTTAAGTGCCAAGCATTTAATCGCATGAAGCATGAACATGGTTTAACGCAGATGTTATAAAACAAGGTGTTTGCCATTAGACGCTTCTGTGTTTTGAAAGCAGGGCCCTTCCTGTTTCCCACCCGCCACCCTACAGTGCAGGCCCTGCTCTAACTCTTAAATGAGACCCTGGGGTGAACCGCGACCCGCGCCCGCCCTGCACCGCAATCCACGTGCGGTACAGGCCACAGCTGTCTGCGCACGCAGGGTGCGCGTCAAGCGGGCGGCATGAAGCCGGGGCAGCCAAGCCGCTAGTCCCGCCCAGGGCGCTGCATCCCGAGCTAGGAAACAAGCGAACCTAATGGCAGCACCTTGGAGCGACCTAAACCTGAGGGTGGACAGGGCACAACGGTGTAAACCGGGCACATTCTGAAAATAACCTTTTTTGCGCTTGACTTGCAGAAACAGTTTTAGGACATTTAATAACAGGCAATGACATTTCCATGAATTTATGCCCATCTCTTGTACGCCGATGCATGAAAAGTGGAACTACTCACGGCGGGCCGTAACGCTCTCAGTGTCATCGCCGGGTCCTGTCAGGGGGCGAGGAGTCCCGCGGGGAGTTTTCGGATCCTTCGCCGCTTAACGTCTCAGCCACGTAACTCGGCTCCCTGTGAAAGAAACGAGGCGCTGCGTCATGGTGTTGACGCATCAACACCATGACGCAGTGGTAGGTCCAGAGATGGGCAATATTTCAAGTAAATGTATGGCCCAACCACCCGACTTAATGCATCAACACCATGACGCTGCGGTATGTCCAGAGATGGGAGATATTTCAAAAACACGTAAAGCCCAACCACCAAACCTATCATCAAACGCGTCAGCGTTTCATTTCTAAAAGCGTGAGGCCTTCAGGTTATATTTCCGGGTGCCTCTTGGACAGAGTATAATGACCTCTAACTACATGCTAAAGTTTGTAGACAAACTTTGCGTTGGCTTGACAAATCCTGATCTGAATGGTTAAAACTGTTTGACAGAAGTTTGGTTTAGCTGTTAGCATGTTTAAGTGCCAAGCTTTTTATCGCATGAAGCATGAACATGTTTTAACGCAGATGTTATAAAACAAGGTGTTTGCCATTAGACGCTTCTGTGTTTCGAAAGCAGGGCCCTTCCTGTTTCCCACCCGCCACCTTACAATGCAGGCCCTGCTCTAACTCTTAAATGAGACCCTGGGGTGAACCGCGACCCGCGCCCGCCCTGCACCGCAATCCACGTGCAGTACAGGCCACAGCTGTCTGCGCACGCAGGGTGCGCGTCAAGCGGGCGGCATGAAGCCGGGGCAGCCAAGCCGCTAGTCCCGCCCAGGGCGCTGCATCCAGAGCTAGGAAACAAGCGAACCTAATGGCAGCACCTTGGAGCGACCTAAACCTGAGGGCGGACAGGGCACAACGGTGTAAACCTGGCACATTCTGAAAATAACCTTTTTTGCGCTTGACTTGCAGAAACAGTTTTAGGACATTTAATAACAGGCAATGACATTTCCATGAATTTATGCCCATCTCTTGTACGCCGATGCATGAAAAGTGGAACTACTCACGGCGGGCCGTAACGCTCTCAGTGTCATCGCTGGGTCCTGTCAGGGGGCGAGGAGTCCCGCGGGGAGTTTTCGGATCCTTCGCCGCTTAACGTCTCAGCCACGTAACTCAGCTCCCTGTGAAAGAAACGAGGCGCTGCGTCATGGTGTTGACGCATCAACACCATGACGCAGTGGTAGGTCCAGAGATGGGCAATATTTCAAAAAAATGTATGGCCCAACCACCCGACTTAATGCATAAACACATGACGCTGCGGTATGTCCAGAGATGGGAGATATTTCAAAAACATGTATAGCCCAACCACCAAACCTATCATCAAACGCGTCAGCGTTTCATTTCTAAAAGCGTGAGGCCTTCAGGTTATATTTCCGGGTGCCTCTTGGACAGAGTATAATGACCTCTAACTACATGCTAAAGTTTGTAGACAAACTTTGCGTTGGCTTGACAAATCCTGACCTGAACGGTTAAAACTGTTTGACAGAAGTTTGGTTTAGCTGTTAGCATGTTTAAGTGCCAAGCTTTTTATCGCATGAAGCATGAACATGTTTTAACGCAGATGTTATAAAACAAGGTGTTTGCCATTAGACGCTTCTGTGTTTCGAAAGCAGGGCCCTTCCTGTTTCCCACCCACCACCTTACAGTGCAGGCCCTGCTCTAACTCTTAAATGAGACCCTGGGGTGAACCGCGACCCGCGCCCGCCCTGCACCGCAATCCACGTGCGGTACAGGCCACAGCTGTCTGCGCACGCAGGGTGCGTGTCAAGCGGGCGGCATGAAGCCGGGGCAGCCAAGCCGCTAGTCCCGCCCAGGGCGCTGCATCCAGAGCTAGGAAACAAGCGAACCTAATGGCAGCACCTTGGAGCGACCTAAACCTGAGGGCGGACAGGGCACAACGGTGTAAACCTGGCACATTCTGAAAATAACCTTTTTTGCGCTTGACTTGCAGAAACAGTTTTAGGACATTTAATAACAGGCAATGACATTTCCATGAATTTATGCCCATCTCTTGTACGCCGATGCATGAAAAGTGGAACTACTCACGGCGGGCCGTAACGCTCTCAGTGTCATCGCCGGGTCCTGTCAGGGGGCGAGGAGTCCCGCGGGGAGTTTTCGGATCCTTCGCCGCTTAACGTCTCAGCAATGTAACTCGGCTCCCTGTGAAAGAAACGAGGCGCTGCGTCATGGTGTTGACGCATCAACACCATGACGCAGTGGTAGGTCCAGAGATGGGCAATATTTCAAAAAAATGTATGGCCCAACCACCCGACTTAATGCATCAACACCATGACGCAGTGGTAGGGCCAGAGATGGGCAATATTTCAAAAAAATGTATGGCCCAACCACCCGACTTAATGCATCAACACCATGACGCTGCGGTATGTCCAGAGATGGGACATATTTCAAAAACATGTATAGCCCAACCACCAAACCTATCATCAAACGCGTCAGCGTTTCATTTCTAAAAGCGTGAGGCCTTCAGGTTATATTTCCGGGTGCCTCTTGGACAAAGTATAATGACCTCTAACTACATGCTAAAGTTTGTAGACAAACTTTGCGTTGGCTTGACAAATCCTGATCTGAACGGTTAAAACTGTTTGACAGAAGTTTGGTTTAGCTGTTAGCATGTTTAAGTACGAAGCTTTTAAACGCATGAAGCATGTACATGGTTTAACGCCGATGTTATAAAACAAGGTGTTTGCCATTAGACGCTTCTGTGTTTCGAAAGCAGGGCCCTTCCTGTTTCCCTCCCGCCACCTTACAGTGCAGGCCCTACTCTAACTCTAAAATGAGACCCTGGGGTGAACCGCGACCCGCGCCCGCCCTGCACCGCAATCCATGTGCGGTACAGGCCACAGCTGGCTGCGCACATAGGGTGCGCGTCAAGCGGGCGGCATGAAGCCGGGGCAGCCATGCCGCTAGTCCCGCCCAGGGCGCTGCATCCCGAGCTAGGAAACAAGCGAACCTAATGGCAGCACCTTGGAGCGACCTAAACCTGAGGGCGGACAGGGCACAACGGTGTAAACCGGGCACATTCTGAAAATAACCATCTTTGCGCTTGACTTGCAGAAACAGTTTTAGGACATTTAATAACAGGCAATGACATTTCCATGAATTTATGCCCATCTCTTGTACGCCGATGCATGAAAAGTGGAACTACTCACGGCGGGCCGTAACACTCTCAGTGTCATCGCCGGGTCCTGTCAGGTGGCGAGGAGTCCCGCGGGGAGTTTTCGGATCCTTCACCGCTTAACGTCTCAGCCACGTAACTCGGCTGAAAGAACGAGGCGCTGCGTCATGGTGTATAACATATTCTAAAACGGCTCGTTCTGGCTCTTCATTCTGATTGGTTGAAACGCGTTCTAAGCCGTGATAAAATACACCGGTAACCCCACGGTTCAGACCACATTACATAAGTATCACTGCACCACTGTTGTTGCGTACTGATTTATGAAAACGGGGAAAGAGTTTAGCATGCTTCCAAGCATATTTGATCATCACTTCAACAGCACAATATAAATGTTAATGTATAAATTAGATGAATGGTGATTTATAAAATAAACACCACAGTCTTAAATCATATTTTAATTGTGTCTTTGGTGCGTCTGTGTTGGTTGGGAACTGCGCTCTGTTTCAGTCACACTTGATTCTGAGGAACTACTTTGTTTGGCAGAAGAGTAATATTTGTACTAATATAATTACAACTTATTTATGTTTTATTTTATAAAATCCCGCTAACGTTATGCATATGAAGTAACCGTTTTATAAACGCAAAAAAAAACCTTGAAGCAGTGGGGTTAAAGTGCATTTTATAACAGCTAAGGTAACCCACTGCTTCTTGGGGTTCATTGCTTTATTAATACAGCTAAAGATGATTATGAATCAATAATAAATAAACTGTTAGAATTTCAAAACAATGTCTAAGATACACTCACTTTGAACTTAATAACAAATCAGGTAAATATCTAGCTTATCAACTCAAACGTAATAGAGAAAAAACACAAATCCCTGTAATTAAGAACACAGAATGGAAGACACTCCACATCACACAAGACACCAATGACACCTTTTGCAGATTTTATAAACAGTTGTACAGTGACGACGAAGATCCCAAAAATAAAGAAACTCATTTATTCCTCAATAACATACATCTAACTCTAACGTTAACCCAAAGAGAATCATAAGATGAACCTATATCAGAAATCAAATATAAACAAGATTTAGACTCACTATCAAATAATAAAGCCGCAGGCTTAGATGGATATCCACCTAAATATTATAAACACTTCTGGACAAAAATATCCCCATTATTCATGCAAATGACAACAGAAATTAAAAACACTTCCAACTCATATGAACACGGCATTAATAACAATTCTACTCAAACCAAATAAAGACTGAACATTATGCACTAGTTATCGACATTTATCGCTTATTAATACAGATTTTAAATTAATAAGCAACGCCTTGGCAACCCGTTTGGAATCGGTAATCTCATCCCTCGTACATTCGGATCAAACAGGTTTCATTAAAGGACGTCAGTCATCTAATAATACCAGACGATTATTTAAAGGAGTAGTCCACTTTATAGATGGGGCCCATTGACTTTCCATAGTATTTTTTTTCCTACTATAAAAAGTCAATGGACCCCATCTCTAAAGTGGACTACTCCTTTAATATAATGAATATATGTAAACAAAACAGGGAAAAACAATAATTATATCACTGGATGCAGAAAAGGCATTTGATAAAGTTAATTGGTACTTTCTCCTTCATCCATTGGATCAAAACATTATACATTACACCACTAGCTTCTCTCATAACAAACGGTATAATATCTTCACCGTTTCAGCTTCAGCGAGGGACTCGCCAAAGTTGTCCCCTATCTCCATTACTCTTCTCTTTATTCATAAAACCTCTTGCAGTTGCAAATAAGACAAAATGAAAAAATCCATGGAGTACTATCACACAACATTAATCATAAAATCTCACTATATGCAGATGACCTATTGCTTTTCCTACAAAATCCTCAAGTCTCACTCTCAGAATCAATTAACTCATTAATAAATATTTTATTATATCAGATTATTCCATAAACTGGACCAAATCCAAAATGTTACCACTGAATATGAATCCGCATTACACTAGTATACAGGGTACACCATTTACAATAAATAATATTACATATTTAGGAATAAAGATATCCCTGAACATGTCAGATCTATTTAACCTTAATTTTATTCCACTATTAAAAACGGTAGAAGATGACCTGACCAGATGGATGAAGTTACCATTTTCCATTATAGATCGCATTTGCAACAGTTAAAATGTGTATCCTACCAAAAGTCCTTTATTTATTCATGTCACCATGACACCTGTACAGCCAACTAAGAAATGGTTTACATCACTAAATCAAGAAATAATTTTACTGGAAAAAAAGAAACCTGAAACAAGGCTACAAAAACTAAAAAAAATAACAGCACCACATTTTTTACACTATTACTTAGCATCTCATTTACAATATCTCTGCAAACGAATAAGATATGACACTACCCAAAACCCATGGCTAGAGTTAGAACAAGCAGAATGTAAAGAAATTATTATATCTGATCTCCCATAACTCACAAAAAATTAAACAACATAATCTATTTACAAATACAATGATCAAAACAACTCTTAACGCTTGGTGGCAAACTAATACGCTGATAAATCATGAGCTCACTCCACATATCAACTCACCTATATGGAATAACACAGACATTACTATCAACCATAGTCCGCTGAAAAATACCAAATGGAAGCAGAAAGGCACCACACATTTAATTCACCTGTTTCCGGGTAACACATTCATCACATTTCACAAACTAATGCAGAAATTTAATCTAGGAAAAGAACAATACTATTACTATCTACATATCAGAAATTCTATTAAAACTACAACTGGAATCAAAGATATTGCACCCCCCCCCCCCACAATCTTAAAACATATTAATACAATTAGGTAGTAAACAAGTAAAGATGCTAACCAAACTATATACTTTAATATCATCTATAGACACAAACACATCAGCACCAGTTAAACAATGGGAGAAAGACATCAATAAACAAACAGATGAGAAATAGTTTTATTTTAAGCACTTACACACAAATATCCAACTAATTCAGTATAAAGTTATACATGGAACACACATTACACAACAAAAAATGTTTAAAATGGGCCTGGAAACTCCTGACAGATTTACCAATTGCAACTTAAATACACAGGACTCACACCTTCATGCAATTTGGTTATGCCCACCAGTCCCAATGCTCCCTGTACTATGCCTCTTGGGCGATACCTCTTAAATTAACCCATCTTTTAGACATTCAACACCCTTACTCATGTCTCTAGCTGTTGCCAAGAAAACTATATTACTAAACTGGAAAAATAAAATCCAAATATCATCGTTACACAATGGCTACATTTGTTAAGGGAACATATCATTTAAGAACAACATACGTCAAAAACACAAAACTAGTTATTAAAATGTAATATAACATTCAGTCCCCTGTTTTTAGCATTACATATTGAATTAATCTAGTTGGTGAGCTGATGTCCCAAATTGAGTCAAGGGATGTAAACACAAACTGTCTCTACAATAGAAGAATGAAAAATAAGTTTTGATTGTATGATTTATCAATTAATTATAGATAATTAGAATGTATATGTACTGGACTATAAAATTATATTATAATTATATGATAACGGACTATGAGAATGTCCTATTTTCCTGTTTTTATTTTATTTATTTACTGTTATTATTATAATTTTTTTGCATACTGCTACCAATATTAAGTTATAAATACTATTATTAATGTAGACTATTATAAATATAGATGTAAGTGGTGGTAGTAGTGGTTACAGTATAGATATTAGAAATGTATACTTGTTTATTTATTTGTCATATAAGTGCATTATCACGGATGATCCATGGACAATCTGGGTGCTGCTGGTGCAATGTCATTTTCGGTGTGCCTGACCGATGCACCCTGTTTGTGTGAACACTATTTACTGCTCCCTGACTTGGGTCCCCCTTCCAGATCTCACTTAATGTGACAGAAAAAAGTATAATCTGGACCCGAGCTACCAAGGGACCCCAAAACGCAGGGGTGTACTTGGTGAGCTGCAACTTTTTGCCCCTGATAATAATCAAGATTCCCAGAAGTATCTACATTTTGTTTAATTAGATATTCTATTTAATCATCTTTGTGTTTTTCAGTATATTCCTATAAAAAGTTTTAACGTTATTGTTACATCTGCATGAATGCAGTTTGTATAATATCAGAGTGTAATCTCAGGTACCGCTTTAGTCCGCTAAAATGTCTGCCCAGCCCCACTAAAGATTGTCATTTATTTCCCAATCTGTACACAAATTCGTGATCGTTTTAGTCTCATTAAAATCTCTAATGAAAACGTTGGCATGCTTCAGCGCTGTGCTGTATTTTACTATACTATTAAGCTCATTTAATGTATTTAAATTCCACATCCACTAGACAGAGTAGAGCAAACGTCTAAGTACAAGATGTGAACATTAACTGACAGATGACATCTGTGTAGTTCATTAATTAAAAAACAGTTTACGTCATGTAATGCAGGAGTAATAGACGTCACAGTTACATCACTGCAAGCTGACATTTTTACCATATAAATGTAAAAATAAGATATCATCTGTAATTATTTTTATGGTTCTTTGACTAATTTTTAATCATGTGTGTGTGTGGGGGGGTATGCATAAATGCTCATCATATCTAAAAATACGCTGTATAATAATAATAGTATACACCTCCTATTAGAAATAGTCTTGATGTTTATAATACTATTTCATTGTTTAGTATAATTATTATCTATTTCTCTTCACCAAAGAAATTGAATTAATAATAATTATCATTACAACTCATGAAATTATGGATTTAACTAATCTCTTTACCAGTATTATATGTATCATTATTTTCTTGTTTTTCTCTTTCTTTTTCTCTTTTCTTTCTTATTATGTTATGTTGTATTTGTGTATATGTGTGTATGTTTCTGAGATTGTAAAAAAAATAGAAAAAAGAAAAAAAAAGAAAAGTGGAACTACTCACGGCGGGCCATAACGCTCTCCGTGTCATCGATGGGTCCTGTCAGGGGGGCGAGGAGTCCCGCGGGGGGTTTTCGGATCCTCCGCCGCGCAACGTCTCAGCCACGTAACCCTGTGAAAGAAACGAGGCACTGCGTCATGGTGTTGATTTATCATCACCAACTTATCATCAAACGTATCAGCGTTTCATTTCTAAAAGCGTGAGTTCTTCAGGTTATATTTCAGGGTGCAGACAAACTGGCAAATCCTGGCCTGAACGTTGAAAAAGATTTTGGTCTTTAAAATTTCTCAAAATATAGAGATTATAAAACTCCTGACATTGCAGGCCCCTCTAACTCTTAAATGAGAGTTTGTGTCAGCCAGGAAGTGCTTTACAGAGAATCAACTACACATTCACTATAATAAACCATGGTTCATTTTCAAGAAGATGTGTGATTTAAACACAATCAGCCTGCAATGCAATTATTCACATTTCCTCTAAAATAACTGTATTATGACAAATACTTTAATAATAAATAAACTTAACTCTCTATGCATTTATTACACATGTCCTTATGTACAATTGATCAAACTTTCAGAATAGGATGTTGTGAACCAAAGAATCATACAACTCCCTTGACTAATTCTAGCCCTAAGATACCCCAACAAACTAAATTTACAACAAAAGGTAGCCTTCAACATATCAGCAAACTATAGATGTCTTTTAAATTAGCCATAGAGATTCCCTGCTGATCTTAGGTCAGCAGCAACAGTTGGTATACAATCACTATAGTTTATAGGTTGTAATTGATTTGTTGCAGGTAACATGCATGATTTTATTAAACTATACACAAAATTATACATATTGAAAATTAAAAATAAATACATTATGAATAACTGTGTAGAGCCAATTATTTTCATAATTATTTACAGATGGGCTTTAATGGTACAAAACATCATTTGTTCTCAACTTAATAATGACAAGTAGAAAAAACTACAGCACCTGACCAAGAATCATAGAGGCATGTCACCATAAAGACACAGTAAAAAAATGTCTATGCTGGAAATCTTCTCAGTAACAAAACAGAGATTTTTGCAAAGGGTTGCATTCTTAGTTCATGAAGTGAAGAGTTTTGAATACTGGATGTTATTCATGTTGAATGTTATTTAGTTAGGCTGTGTGATTAAATGGTACCAGTGTGACTTTTGACTTAAAATATATTAATTTTATATTCTAATATGTACATCAACTAATTAATACATTTTAACTGATATGAAAAATAAATCTTCACTGTGAAAAATCACTTTCTTACTTATTTTTGTGTTGTTTTCAGGAAAAATATATATATAAAAAAATTAAATTAAGATGTATTGTCTTGATGAGCAAAATGACCTAGGAAAATAAGTATAGATATAAGTAATAAATATAAACTTTAAGTAAATTAGTGCTTAAAACAAGCAAAAAAATCTGCCAATAGAATAAGAAATTTTTTCTTAAAATAACTTTTTTCATAAACAATATAAATACTAAGTAAGAAAGTCATTTTTTTGCTGTTTGGATTTTTGCCTTTTAAGACAAGATTTTGTTCTTGTGATGTAGCAGTGTTTTAAGAAAATAAATAAATAAATAAATAATAAAAAATCTGAATCTCCCTGTAACTCTTAGCAGCATGTAATAGAAGTTACAGCAGTAGGCCAATGAATGTATAAATGTATCATGTGTAAACAGAGGCTGCTTCATACCTAAGTAACATGTGGTACTATAAGTACTTTCTAAGTCTGTAACACATATGTAACAGGTTCTTTTGGTTACATCAGTAGTTGTGTAACCAACTCAGCATCTAACATATGTACATGTACAAAATATCCAAATACAATAATACTGTCTATGATATGACTGTAAAACCTGCCAATCAATATTAGAGTGCCACCTTCAGGCTGAATTACACAAGAACACCAAACCTCTGACGACTGTTCTGTACAGTATGTGTTCAGTTATCTGAATGTGAAACTTAGATTTTGTTGTGCCAAGTTTGTATTGTATTGCTTGGTAAGGTTTTCTCTTTCCTACCTCCCTTGCAGTCTTCCCGAGTGTTGTCAAGCTTTACTGTTCTGAGCCTCACCATAGAATGACCAAACACACTGCAAACAGCGCTTTATGAGAGCAGCGTTCTCTATGACATCACCAATTATAAATGTGATGTCATCTGGCGAGAGAGAGAGAGAGAGAAAAAAATCTGGTTTAAAGCGGCTCAGCGTAGTTCAAAATGAATCCTATAGAATGCAGTTTTATTTCTTGTAAAATAATTACATGGTATTTATTTGTCTAGGGGAAAACTATTTTACCGATTATATTATTGTTTCTTTATTATTATTATTATTATTATTATTATTATTATTAAAAGTACCATAATGCTGCAGTACAAGTTAACCCCGGGTAAACTGACTCCTTGGGTTATCTGTTTCACGTTTCACAATATGTTTACATTACTAAACCCTGGGTTAACTTATTGTGTAAGCAGACACGTTTTTTTTACTGTAGTAAAACCGAAATTAATCAACAACTACTTTTTCAGTTCGGTTACACACAGTTTCTGTAAAGGTTACTATGACTTATCTGCATTTTGCGAGAGTTAATTAGTAAGGAGAATTCGGTTGTCACTCCAGTAATTACCACAGTGTGTTTACTTAAGGCAAAACCACATATATATGATAACCACAGCCTGAACATTTGGGGGGACCAAAACATTTCGAGCGATTTATCATAACACAGCTAAATATATACGTCCATCTGTAGCATATTAAAGTGTAACTTACTAAAGGCGGCGGGTCTCTTAGTAAAAACAGCTTGATCTCCCCACTCATATACGTTATACATAAGATTTTCAAACGCGAGCTCTATAGTTAAGCTGATGATGACAAACCGCCAAAATTTGTTTTTAAGACTGCATGAATACTGTATGCTTACTGTAACAATTGTATATAATTTATATCTACCATATTATATTACAACCAAACTGGATATTCAAATTTTAATAAACAGAGAAGCTACTAAAAACAAAACAAAAAATATTGAAGGGTGCGTGCACTTGGAGACTTGCTATTGGCTGTTGTTTTTGAATAAATAACGAGTTGAGTCTTAGAAAGGATTATAGGTGCTATTTTGGGGGTCGTTTTTACTATAAATATAATTGTTTAACATTATTATGTTATATTATTACGTTTAATGTAATAATGCGCTGGATTTTCTGATTTATATTCTTAAAATGTATTTTTTTTTTTAAGTTACCGTTTTAGAGATTGGTAGTACTTTTCTGATGAGTTAAGTACTTCTGAAGAGCTTAAAACTATATGTACACAAATGGAGTTATTTTTATATTTGCAGATCACGTCTCATCAGCTCTGGGCTGGTGCTGCACAAAAACGATTGTTTGATAATGTTTTTCTGTCGTGGAGGGTAATTTTTGCTTAAACACGTATATATTTTGGCAAACACACGAACACTTCTATCGGGTAACCTTATGCCGAGCCTTTGACTGTGAAACGTGCTGCGTCTCATTTTATTACACTAACGCAAGAAATGATGATAGACTTCTGCTGCGCGCACATTAAAAGTTAAAGCATACAAACATTAAAATCATAACGTGTAAATTGACCTTGACAAAAACAGCAGCAAAGGGGCCATGAATTTGTCGATTTTATTGTTTTATACTGTTGTCTGAGGTCTATATTTGATGTTCGCGTGGTTTAACATTCAAAAGCATTAAAAGCAATAAGTAATAGGCTATATTGTTAACTTATATGATAAAAAAGCTTTGTTGAGTGTTGGACCTTTCAAACGCAACTTGCCTAAATTACCGTATACAACACAGTAAGCGGTCATCAAAAATCTAAATTGCGGCTGTTAAGTCCTTCATCACTAACTTTATATATTTCTACCGTTATATTCGTATTGTTAAGTGTTTCACCTTTATTAATCGTTTAAAGTTTTTATTAAATTAAAACAGTCAAACATACGTATTTAGACACGGATGTTACAACAGGACATCTCTTACAAAAGCAATAGTCAAACGCAGTAACGTTAGCGTAAATAAAGTAAAATGTTTAACTTACTGTATACTGCTGTGTTATTTTTGTCAGATCCAATATTAGTGGTGCTTTTAATCACAGTCTCTCTGCAAATCCAGCATCGACTTGTTCAAAGACAAACTTTAAACACGCATTCCTAATGTTATGTTCCGAGCCTCAGAGTTAAGCGTCTGCGTTGTTCCTAGGTTCTTCGAAGACTCCGTTTCCATGGTTACTCATAACAAATCACCGCGTCAAAATAAAAGTCTCTCAGGAATAATATATTTAAAAGTCATTTTGGTTACATTTGGCAATCTTTAAAGACATGTTTACTGATTGTTGAGACACTGCATGGTTTGCTTTGCCCCTGGCCCACATGTGTGTCACACGAAGCTGTGAAAAAGTGGTTGTTGTATTTTATTGTATTTTTTTATTTATTTTTATTTTATTTTTTATTTATTTTATTTTTTTCTCTTTTTTTCTTTAAGGTGTATTTCTTTTACTTTTAACTGTTATTTGTAATACTTTATGCTTACAATATAATATAATATAATAATAATATAATATAATATAATAATATAATGCTTTGATTGTAAAATTTTTGATACAAAATGAAGCACAATCATTAAAAAAAAACAGACAGCACACATACATCTGGCCGACGTTGTCCCGACTTTCAAAGTTCCATCGGCAAGATGTCGCTCAGGGAGCGTTTGCTATCTGGGAAGATGTCATCTAGATGTTGGGATCTTACCGCAAATGCCCTTGGGCGATGTTTAAACGATGCAATTTCAGCCGCTCTGCGCGGGCTTTACACTTTTATTCATTCACACTTATCCAGAATAATGTGCTTCTGTGCAATAATTACTAAAAACAAGTACACCACTCTCAATAACCGTTGAAAATTTATTCATTTGACAAATATAACACATAAACAACTTGGATAAATCAGTAACATTATATTTAGATGTGTCACACATAAATATAAATTACATATTCTGAAACTATTATACACTGCTATACTACTACTGTTTAAACGTTTTGAAACACTTAACCAAAATATTTCTTATACTGTTCAAAATGGTTTACTCTTTAGGTAAATAAAAAAATTGAATTATGTTTGTGGACAAAAATAAAGTGCCAACATATAAATGTATTTCAATATAAAACTAAAATTGAATAGATTTTTTTCAAATTACTTGGACAAAATGATAAAATTAACAAGTAATTCAAGCCCATAATACATGGAAATTTCTTTAACATTGTTTAAAAATATCTCGGGGTGAGATTTCAAAAAATTACTGAATAACCCAAGGGCATATATTTCAAATTCTAGGGTGGCTGGCTGGCTGCATTTGAAATGATAAAATATAACAGTTTGGATTTCAGAAGTTTTAGTCTTAAGAAAATTCACATATGTGGTACAAATGGGACATGGCCCATGAAAACCCAAAAAAGAATTTCTTTGTGATTTACTGTTATCTACATAAAATCATCCTACACAATACAGAAAACATTCTGTAAAAATATAATCCTGACATCTTCAATATTGACTGAGTAAGGTCATGCCAAAGACTGAACTCAATGTTAAATCAGTGAAATCAAACTTTAGATGTCATTAGATGTTAAGACAGTAGCCTGGATTTCATATACAAAGTCACATATTTATGTATCTTAGAAATATATTGTAAATAATAATGTGCATGTACATAACAAAACATGTAATCATAAAAGATTCTTGTCAGGTCTTCTGTCTTTGTTTCCTACACTCGTCTCTGCAAACAGCGCCTTTAAACCTTAGAGGTTCCTCTTTGTTGCCTTTGTTTGCTGTCCCGAACACCGCCTTTTAAACATCTGGACACCACTTCTTCCTTTCCAAGGTTCCTCTTGTTGCTTAAGGATCACCTAAATTGAAACATCCAAAATTTTTAATTAATCATAGGATCACATTTTTATATTTAAATTACGGTGTATTTTTGATAGACAATCAAGAAGGTCCACAAGGCATACAGTACTTTATGTGAGCACATGAAACATCTGGTCTTATGTGTTGCTGCATTCCTGAATGTGTCTGGCTGTGCATTATAAACAGTATTAATTCTTCTTTGCATCCTCAGTTATACAGTTATTATATAAATTAATGCTATAGGAGGAATTAATGCAAATGTCTTGAAAATTATACACTTTATTGTTAAAGTTATCTTAAGGTAACAGTCACCCACTTGCTTAACCCCAAACTGTGTTATACAAGTGCTTGCATCGGTGTTCGTGTAATCGAGTAAAGTATAACCTCATTCACACAGCACTTTGGTCCCAGAAAATATCCGTAAAATTGGCAGACAGGCATTTGTGTGAAGGCAAACATGTCCTGTAGATGTTCTGGGATTGTTCCAGTAAAGATGACATAGTAACATTACCGTAAGATACCTGGAAAGCCCTCTGTGTGAATGAGACGCAGAAACAATGGCGCAGGTGGCGTGTGGTAGTGAGCTACATAAAGTTATGGTTCAGCTCTTTAAAAGGAGGGATTTACATACAGATTAACATTCACAACGTTAAAGGTCGGCAAACTGGACTGAAGCAGAGATCAGGGAGCTCGTCACTATCCACGCTGAAGCAGAGATCATTTAGCAGAATAAAAGTTCTACCAGAAAGACTCGAAGATAGGTTAAGATTGATATGAGTTTATTTAACAGTAGTTAGCAACCAAGGCTGGAATGTAACACAGTATAGTTCTTTGGCGTAGGCCCCGACCATAGTTCAAATCCGGGGGTCACGGATTCTTGCGGTTCCTGTCTGAAGATGAAGACAGGCCAGAATCTAATCCCCCTTGAGTATGGACGGAACCGACCTGGTGATGGTGGTAGGGAGGGTGGGTTGTAAATGCTGGCATCAGTATCTGCGAACGCAAAGACAGGTGTGTGCAAGGCTTATATACTCTCAGTATCAGGGATGATTGATTGCACCTTGTGAAATGAATGATGTAACATTCGAGTTTCCTGGTAGAACTTGCGCTACGCTACGCTAACATTTCTAGCGAGTCAGTCGCTCACATGAGCTTACACGATATATCATTCAGCTCTTTAAAACGGGGGTTTAAATTAACATTTACATTCATATTCACAATGAGAAATGTCTGCAAAGTGGACTAGGACAGAGATCAGGGAGTTTGAAATATCCACTTTGAAATTGGGTTAATTCATGTGCATACTAGAACAGCGCATCACGCACTCCATTAAAGTCTTATCATAAACAAAAATGCAGTCTTCTGCAGAGAGAAATAACCACTAATAACAAACCTTTAGACACTGTGGATATCAAGTGCAGGACTTTAAACACATCATGTGTCTTTACGGAATAAACAAAGATTCCGGAAAATCATTGGCAGTGTGAATGAACCAAATATCAAAGGGTCCTGGACCAAGTTTAAGTATAATATGAATGGGCCCTTCTTCAATGTATCGTGTCTAACAGATACCAAGTTGCAAAGTTTGTCTCACCTGTGGGCCACAACACTTAGTTCTGTCCTAGTATACGCCTTAGTCCTCGGTCCAGATCTCACCCAAACACTGTAAATGGATCAGAACAGAAATTTTAATTTGTAAGTAGAAATGATAAGTGGACCCAGATTTGTAGAATGTATTAAAAGAAATTAACATGGTCCGATTTGTCTAAGATAAAGGATAAAATGCACCGTTAAAATAAAAGACATTTTGAAAAGATGAGTTGTCTGAACCATGGGCGAGGCTAGCCTCTTTTTAGGGGTGCTTCAGCACCCCTAAAAAGGAGCTCAGCACCCCTAAAACTTGGGGCAAGAAATTTAATTATTCTAAAATGTTCGTTCGTCTTTGACCAGGTTAAATAATGTCCAAAACATGCTCCGTAGTTTGTGGTTTAAAATGAATAATAAGGTAGAAAATGAAAACCTCCCCGCTTAGCAAATGGTGTCATCCTCTTCTTCTACTTCTCTGTACCTGCATCGCTTAGCCCGACCATTCAGTGCGAAACACACGCAGAGTGAGAATCAGTTAAAAGTGTTGTGTTGCAACTTTTTTGTTCAAATCTTACAAAATGTTTACGTTATGTTTATAATGAGCGAGTACATCACGAATCAATCTTTCAAGCCGTGTTTTTGTCTTATAATGAATCACCATGGTACACGTATAATAAGTGTTTATTTTCGGATTATTTTAGTCCGGCGGGTACCCGCGTGCGGAGTAGCAAAGTACCTGGGTGACTCGTCCATAGAATTAAACGGAGAGAAGTAGCGCCGGTTACAATGTTCTTCCGCAAGACGCATGCAGTGCGTCTCAGTGGGTAGTTGCATACGTGTGTCTTCGTTGTTAAAGTTTATTGTATGATTTATCGTTAATTTGAGACTTATTTTAACAATCGGGAGTCATGTAAACATGACATCACGTGCGTCTTTTCTGGTCAGTTGTTATGAAAACATGGCGTTTGGAACAGAGTGAAAACAAACTACATATCACTGTATACCACCAGTAGGCTACCGGTAAGTTATGTGTGAAATCACTAACTGTCTGACTATCAAACTAGACAATAAATATTTTTTTAGTTTGTCACATATAGACTAATATGAAGGGGATAACGTTTTTAACCCTTAGTATAGGAGTCACAAGTGTTTTGTTTTAGACATATAGTAAAGGTAATGTAATGGTTCAATTAAAGGACTGTTAAAAGAAAAACTGCAAATTAACAAACTATTAATAAACCTACCATATGTTGTAGGCATAAAAGTTATAAATTAGGAGATTTGTCATTTTGACAAAGGCTTAAAACGATACACTGTATATTCACATAAAACCATATTGAAACATAAAAACATACACACTGCTGGTGTAGCCCACCTTTTGTCCTGAGACTTTAATATGGCACTAATGGCAAAAATGTGCTAGCTCACCATTAATTAGAAATAAAAAGGTTGGCAAAAAAGATGCATCTGAAAACTTATCAGATTGATGCTTTAAAATGTTATTTTAAAAAAGTTCTAAGGGGGAGCATGCTCCCGGACCCTAGAGGGGTAATATTCTTCTCATCTTTTTCACCCCTGACCCATTTTCATGCCTGTAAGGTCTCCAAAAAATCTTTATTTTGGAGTTAGTTGAACCAATGTTAAAATGATAGTTATTTTACAATAGACATATTATTGGTTTCTGTAGGAAAAAAGAGCGGGTGGTGGCAGCGGAGCTCATTGGGTGCTCAGCACCCCTAAAGCTCTAACCCTAGAATTGCCTCTGGTCTGAACCAAGTCATCTTGTTGCTTTGACGTCTTTCTGTTTTAGTTTATCTTTACCTTTCTGCTTGTTAACAGCACACATCATCATTAATGTTTAACAGTGTTGGGGGTAATGCATTACAAGTAACACGTATTACGTAATAATATTACTTTTCTGGAGTAACAAGTAAAGCATTACTTTATAAATGTACACATTAATATTTGAGTTACTTTTTTAAAAAAGTAATGCGAGTTACTTTTCAGTTTAATTAATTCAATTTTAAAATAAAATAATGTACTGAATTAAACTGAACATATTAACATAGAATTACGCACTCTGTGCGCCTGAGCGGGATCAGTTTGAGTCAGAAACGGAGATGGCAGGCCAGAGCTTGACATTTTTGCAATCATAGAAACACCTGCAAGGTCTGAAAGAGATCAAGCCTCAGCCAAGTAAGAAAAAGTAACGCAAAAGTAACTTAAAAGTAACATAAGCTTACTTTCCATGAAAAGTAACTATGTAACGCAATTAGTTATTTTTTTGGGGAGTAACTTATTGTAACACATTACTTTTAAAAGTAACTTTCCCCAACACTGATGTTTAATTATCACTTTATTCATTACTTCATTATTTTATTAATGTTAAACACACCTTCAGGATCAGGGCCGTGCACAGACATTTTGAGGGGCAGTGGCCCAAACCAAAAAGGGGGCACTGGGGGAGGGCACAATTTATATGGTTTAACAATATGATGTGTTATAGATTAGTATCAGAAAAAGAGAAGTGATTATAATGGAAAATATACTTAATAACAAGAATTAAAGTGTGACAAAACTGCTTAATATTCTATATGATTTACGTGCTGAAGCTTTGAATCCATGTTTACAATTTTGAAGAGCTTTTGCAGCCTTCCTTTGCAGTCTTCTTTTTTTTTGTGAAAACATTTCTTTTTTTTTAGTTTTTTGTCTACAAAGTGTGCCAACAACAGCAAATTTTGTGTTATTTATATTAGACAATCACTGTAATTCTAAGAATGTTTACTTGCTAAGTTGTTAGCACTTTTAGAAGACCAAGAGCAAATCATTACCCACAGAAATACAAAAACATACGAAAGCCAAGAGAGGTCATCCACATTTTTATTTTTGCTGCTTGTTTTCTCATGATCTCGAGATAACAAAAGTTGTTTTCATGTTATCCTGACATGATAATCCAAATGCCATAATGTAATTTCCTGTCCATAATATTCGTTTATTTTGAAGTGGACTGCTGATGCATATATGAGTTGGGTTACCACGCGTAGCTCATTGTCGATAGACTTAATAAATAAAGTTTGATGTTCGTGAATTTAGGGACCATCTCTAAAGTAACAATGTACACGTTTCTATCTTCAATAGTATTTAACAGTTTATTTGAATAAAAATAAAAAAATCTAAAAAAGTGTGCGTAGTTGACAACCACATGAACACTTTACAGTTGGTTTTGAGACTGTTTGTTGACTTTAAGTAACTCCATTTTAATGCTGTTTAAGTAGAAACGCATATGGAGATACTTTATAGACGGTCCCTAAATTCACCGCTATCAAAAGGTCAATTATTGGCAAATCTGTTTCATCTTGAGCGAATCCCTGATCCAAGTAAAATCTAATTTGTTCATTCATGCTAATTTAGCTAAATATGCTTTTGCTGTCTAAAAATTATGTTCTTTTGTAAGCTTTAATCACATCACAAGAATACAACTGTTATCTCGAGATAAGGAGAAAATTAAGTCGTGATCACGAGAAAACAACCAAGCAAAAATAAATATAGTACAAGACCTCACTGGGTTATATATGGATCACTTTAATGATGGATGAATGCACTTTTGGAGCTTCAAAACATTGTTGCCCAGTCAATGCCATTATTAAGTATTGAAGAACCAGGACCAGTGGCGGACAATGACTTATTTTCCGAGGGCGCACAATGCAATGCGAAGCTCGTCCCAATATGTATGTAGCCCGTCATGTTTGTGGTTCGTCATTTTAAAATATGCATGTCGAGTAAACCCACGTGAATCATGTGTCATGTCAAAATAAGTGCCTGCTGCACACACGTCTGAAGGGTTTATGATAAAAGATACCTGCACTCATATGTAACAAGAGTTTAATGTTAACTGAATGTGTTGCGTGTATTTTGTGAACGTGAGCATCTCTTTTATCATAAACGGTTTTGACGTGTGTGCAGCAGGCACTTCTTTTGACAAGACGAGTGATGCAAATGGTTTACATGACGCAACAACAAACACATATTTTGAAAACACGAGCAACACACATGACACTCTGAACACTTATTTTGAATTCGCATCCCTCAGAAGAGCAGTCACCAGCCGCCACTGGCCAGGACAGTATTTAATATAACTCTGATTGTATAAAGAAAGACAAACATCTTGGATGGCATGGGGTTGAGTAAATAATCCTTCAAAGCTAAAAGTTTACCTAAAAATTATAATTTTATCATTTACTCACCCTTATGTTGTTATAAACTTGCCAAAAATTCTTTAATCTGATAAATGATGTCAATCATACAGTTGATGGTACCCATTGACTTCCATAATAGGAAAAATAAATTTTATTGAAGTAAATGAGCAGCTGTGTACTTAACATCATTTATCAAAATATCTTGTTTTGTGTATATCACAATAAAGAAACTCATGCCGGTTAAGAACATAAACAGGGCCTGTGTGATCACTAAAGCACAATGAAAGACATGTAAAGCTATCTTACCTTGAAATAAAATTTGACACAGACTACTGAAAATCTAATGAATGAAAAAGACAAAAAAATATATATTACGCAGAACTGTTAAGAACAACATTGTAGTATAGTGCTTAGTAAAATGTGTTTCAAATAAGTAAATTCAACTTACATTATTTGTATAGTATATATCAGTACAGTGGAATGCAAAAGTTTGGGCACCCCTGGTAAAAAAAAATTCTGTTAATGTAAACATTTAAGCGAGGGGAAGATGAAATGATCTCCAAAAGGCATAAGTTAAACATGAAACACACATGCTTACCACTGTATGTGGTCCAGTGCTGGCATCATCTGAAGTCCTTGCGAGGGCTGATGTCATCTTTCCATTTGTGTTAGGTCGTCTGACAGAGGCAGGATCCAGACTGCAAATAAAGAAAATTTGCATGACTGCTGTTCATAGCTTTTTAGATAGTGGATAGTTGTGATTATTAAGTTATTTATAACCTGAGGCAAAGGTTAGTGAATGCAATTATGTGTATGCTACACTTAAAGCGGTTGCGTTTGGTCGATAGAATCGCGGTGTCAATTTCAAGGTCGATAATTAGTCAACATAAATATTGTGTCATTACGACAAAAATAAGCCTTTTCCCCTTTGACATGGCAGATTTAAATGAAGATAAACATTCACAATGAGAAATATCTGCAAACTGGACTGAAGAAGAAATCAGGGGGCTCTTCACTATCAGCTATGAACATTCACCAGCATAACAAAACAGCATGTAAAGCAGTGCTTCCCAATCCTGGTCCTCGAGCACCCCCTCCCAAATACGTATTTAAAACACCTGATTCAACTCATCAGCCTCCTTCCAAAATGGTAAACATGTCTCCCTAACAAGCTGATGGCCTCTATCTTACACCTGGCGCAATACAGCGCAATGCGCGACACAAGTGTCTTTTGCTAGTTTCCACCCTGGGCAATCATCATTTTCACGTTTAGCCACGTTGTTTAAAAAAAGCAAATGCATTTGCGCCCCCTTTTGCGCCCATGGGCGTTCTGGTCTGAAAACGAGATGTGTTCAGGCACACTGTTGGTGTGTTGCTATTTTGAGGCATATACTAAAATAGACTACGCCATTGACCAACAAAAACCTGCTCTAAAGTCAATGGCGCAATGTGTTTTATGTTATTTAAAGAGCGCATTAGTAATATGCGCCTATAAACGGGACAACAACGCGGGTTTGCTTAGCACATACATGAATGCGCAGCAGCACAAAAATGCTTTTAAATATGAAAGATTAAAGGATTGAATGTAAAAGATTATTATTGAGTCTCTTGGACATAAATGAGGAGTAATTATGAGACGTTAGAAGGCACAAAGAGCTGCTTCACCTGTAGCCTGGTAAGTAAATAAATGCTTTGCTTTAAACAAATGCATCTGTTTTTAATTGTTTGTTTTTTTTAAATGCTACCTCACGGATTTATTGTATATGATGACTCTGTACCTGTGGATATGGTGAGATGAGAAACAATTTTAAGTAATGCTTAAAAAAACTGACGCTGTCCAATTGCTGAAACGTGCGGAGAGCCGTTTGTAAATTCTTTATCTCCTGTTTGTTACAAATAAAGTATTTTTATAGTACAAACCTTTTCTTACATACTTGTTCATTATTTTTTGATGATATTGGATAGCCATACATTTAAAGCAATTAAAAGCCTGCTATTTTTACTTCCATGACTAAAAGAAAACGAGTTTTAAATGTTTTAATAAAAAAATAACAATTTCAATACAAGTGAAAAACAACACAATTATTTAACATTAATCTTAAATTGGGGATCTTCTTCCATCTGATCTGCTTACTTTTTCAGTTTACAAAGTCTGTCATCTAAATAGGGTGTCTATAGACAGTTTTTTGCGCGCCAGCGCAACTGGCTTTTAAAGGGGATGAGAGATAAGACTCTCATGGTTTATTTCACGTTACACCCAAAATACTCCCATTACTCATTAAAAAAATAGGACCAACCATTTTCGACCCTGCGCTCGGCGCACAAACCATTTTTTTTGTAGTTAAATTAGCAAGTGGATTCGGACACGCCCATTTTGACGTTGCGCTGTGCACTTTAGACAATGCGCTTAGATCGTTAAAATAGGGCCTGATGAGTTAAATAAGGAGACATCTAAAACTTTTTGGGAGGGGTTGCTCGAGGACCAGGATTGGGAATCACTGGTGTAACACACTCCTTTATGATCTTATCATAAACAAAAAAATACACGTGTGGTTTCTTGGGGGAGAGAAATCACGGATAAGCAAACTTCAGATGCTACGAAAAAACCTACCAAGTGCAAGACTTTAAATATGTGTGTGAAAAGGGCCACAGACATAACCATTCATTGAAAGCAAGTTGTCCACTGAACCTTAAATGTACTTGTCAGTATCGGGAAAGCGGTCCTGACACAAATATCCTCGTCGTAAGAGATGTATGGCGTACTCTCTCAACTAGTGTTGGGCGATATTCCCTATTTTGAGATCGTCCTATCGTCAGCCTGTGAGCTAGATGATACACAATAGTATCAGGGGTTAGGCAGTAGTTTACTCATTTATTTTTCTTTTTTACTCATTATGACAAGTCACTTGATTGGTGGACAAAAAGAACAAGAGCAACACCGTCACTGGAAATTTTGTCCGGTTGCCACTGCTGCCGCCACCACAAGCCTCTTAACATCTAACCTAACATGTTTGAAGTTTTTGTTTTGATAAGTTTCTTTTTGTTCACTGTTACTTTGACTATTTGATTTATTATGTGATTGTTATGATCAGGGCATTGCTGAAAGAGAGCTGAAAGTTCATCAAGCTCCCCTGAATAAAGTATGTTTGATTAACTAAGGTCATAATCTATGAGGTTAATGCATGAGTGAGGACTATATGTCACACCCCGAGGGCGGACCCAACTATGCTAAGGGTCCGCCCTCGGGGTGTGACAGATTTGGCGTAGTCGGCAGGGTCCCACCTCGAGTTGAGCGACCAAGGCCCTCCAATGGCCGACGACGAGTTGCCCGAAGCCCCGCCCCGTGTCGTGCCCGAAAGGCCGGAAACCCCACCCCGTGTTGTGCCTGAAAGGCCGGAAACCCCACCCCGTGTTGTGCCTGAAAGGCCGGAAACCCCACCCCGTACTATGCCCGTGTTCCTGGGAAACCCCTGGGTACAGAAGTATAATGGGGTCGAGTCCGAGGTTCGTTTAACTGAGTGGAGGGCCCAGCTCGAGTATCTGGCCGGCCTTCAGGGGCTGAGTGCCAGTCAACAACAGCAGTTTGTATTAAACTCACTAGGAGGGGAAGCCCGGCGAGAAGTACAAGCCGCCCCCGAAGCCGTTCGAGCCACCGCTCAGACCATATTCCACTTCCTCACCGAGCAGTATGGTGACACCACCCCTGTGGCCGTCCTGAGGGCGCAGTTCTTCAATTGCAAGCAGGGTCCCCACCAGACTATTCGAGCCTTTGCCCTGAAGCTGCGTGAACAGTATACACGTCTACAGCGACGACGAGACCATGGGTTAGGAGACGAGGAGACCCTGTTAAGGGACCAGTTCCTGCTAGGGCTCCGGGGGGGGCCCCTACGTCAAAACCTCCGGGTGCAGTTTAGACGAGATCCGGAGCTCACGTTCGATGACCTGAAAAAGGAGGCCATGGCCTTGGAAGGTGACCAGGCGGAAGTAAAGGAGGCCCCAGTGTGCGCAGCGGTGAGTGGTCCAGCGGCAGCCTCGGAAGTAAACAACTGGAAACAAGCATTGAAGATGGAACTCCTAAAGGATGTGCGAGACCAGATGGCCGAACTAACGAAGACCCTGGTAGGGGAGCTACGCCTAGGGCCGGGTAGGAAGGAAGAAGGGCCTGCCCCCCGGGAACGGATGTACTCCGATCGAGGCCGAGGTAGGATGGGGCAACCCTGGCAGACTAGTCGGCCTAGGTTCGAGTGGGACGAGCAAGGGAGACCCATTTGCAATCGGTGTGGGACCGCAGGGCACGTGAGTAGGCAGTGCGGACCACGAAGAGCCTCCGAGGGGGGTTTTTAAGGCGACCGGCCACAGTGGGTCATGTGGTCGGCGCCCCCCAAAGTGACCCCTATAGGAGAATGGAGCCCAGGGACGAGATGATCGGGCTTAGCCCAACAGTGGAGGCCCAGGTATGTGGCACCAGAGTACGCTGTCTCGTCGACACTGGTTCCCAGGTCACCTTATTTTCAGAAAGCCTGTCCCAGGAACTATTTGGAGCCTACCCCGCGCACAAGGCTGAAGCGCCCTGGCTGACCTTGAAGGGAGCCAATGGTTTAGAGATCCCCTATATCGGCTACCGACTCACAGATTTCGAATTGTATGGGGTACGAGTCCCGCAGAAGGGGGTCATCATCGTCCAGGACCACTGCCTTGGCCGTCATCGAGCCCTTTTAGGTATGAATGTTCTCTCGGAGTGCTGGGAGGAGCTATTTCGGGCTAGGCCCGTTCAGACAATACCGAGGGCCGAACGGCCAGGCTGGGAGCGAGTAGTGGCCGACTGCAGGCGAGTGCAGCTGGCCAAGAGCCGAGATGGCCGAGAAGAAGTGGGTCGAGTAGCCTGTCGATTTGCATTGTCAGTGCCAGCGGAAAGTGAAGCCATAGTGTGGGCCAGGGTGCCACAACAGCATCAAGGCCCCGAGAGCTGGGTGTTGGTCGAACCTCATGAAGACTGCACACAGGTGAGAGTGGCCCGAGGATTGACGGTGGTGCGACGAGGCCGAGTGCCGGTAAAGGTCTGTAACGAAAATCCCTACCCAGTACACTTACACAAGCACCAGCGGCTGGTGACGGTGACATCGGTCGAGGGCCATCAGGTGCGGGATAAGGAAGATGTGAGTTTCCGGCGGGTGCACCCCGCAGTAGTTGAGGTAGCGCTAACGCAAGCAGGAGGAGCGGCTAGGACGAGGGAGAGAAAGGTACCGGCCCATTTGACAGGGGACTCCTTACGAGGAGAGGACCTAGAGCAGGAACAAATAGAGGAGCTGCAGAAGCTGCTGGAAAGATGGCAACACGTGTTTTCCACCCATGATGAAGACTACGGTTGCACGACGGTAATACGGCATAGTATCCCTACGGGAGAAGCTGCACCGAGTCGGGAGCGGTATCGACCAATACCCCCCACTTTATACACCGAAGTGAGGACCCTATTACAAGGGATGCTGAAGCAGGGGATTGTGTGAGAGAGTAGCAGTCCATGGGCGGCACCTATTGTGCTTGTCCAGAAGAAGACGGGGGCTTGGAGGTTCTGTGTGGACTATAGGAGGCTGAACAACCTGACTAAGAAGGATGCGTTTCCCCTGCCTCGTATCGAAGACTCGCTGACAAGTCTAACCAAGTCTGCATGGTATTCCACCTTAGATTTGGCCAGCGGGTACTGGCAGGTACCGGTGGAGGAACGAGATCGGGAAAAGACCGCCTTTACCACGCCCTTTGGTCTTTTTGAATGGGACCGGATGCCCTTCGGTCTCTGCAATGCTCCCGCCACCTTCCAGAGACTGATGCAACGATGTTTAGGAGGTCAGTTAATGGAATCCGTACTAGTATACCTTGACGATGCGATTGTGTATTCTCCAGACTTCGAGACTCACCTGCAACACCTGGAAAAGGTGTTCCAAGAGATGGAAAGGTACGGGCTGAAGTTACAGCCAGAGAAGTGCCACCTGCTGCGCCGTAAGGTGCAGTTCCTGGGACACGTGGTGAGTGCAGCTGGCGTGGCCGTTGATCCCGGGAAAGTATCGGCAGTTCGGGACTGGGAGGCCCCCAGGACTGTAAGGCAAGTGAGGTCCTTTCTAGGCTTCGTGGGTTACTACCGACGATTCATCAAAGGGTTCTCTAAGATCGCCAGACCCTTGAACCAGCTGCTGGTCGGGACTGGGCGACCACGGGGACGGGGATCCCCCATGGTGGAGTGGACCCCAGAGTGTGAGACAGCCTTTAGGGTCTTGAAACAGGAACTTTTACAAGCCCCGATTCTAGCGTATGCTGATTTTTCCCAACCTTTCCTACTCTACACCGATGCCAGCAACCTGGGCCTAGGAGCGGTGCTCTCACAGAAACAAGATGGAGTGGAACGGGTGATCGCCTATGCCAGTCGGAGCCTCCACCCCGCTGAAAGAAACGACACGAACTACAGTTCTTTCAAGCTCGAACTACTGGCGTTAAAGTGGGCCCTGAGCGAGAAATTTAAGGATTATCTCTGGGGAGCCAAGGTAACTGTGATCACTGATAATAACCCTCTGGTACACTTGCAGACGGCCCGGTTGGGAGCAGTGGAGCAGCGATGGGTGGCCCAGCTTGCCAATTACGACTATCAGCTGCAGTACCGTCCGGGGCGGGAGCACACCAACGCAGATGCCCTTTCCCGGCTGCCGGCAAGGGCAGACTCGAAGAGCCCGGCCCCACTTAAAGAAGGACACGAAGAGGAAGGACTGATGATTGGAGTAGTGGAGGCGCCTGGGAGCCGACAGGAGGCAGCGCCCGCGAGTTGGGGATGGGACCCCCAGCGTTGGAGGGCTAGGCAGCAGGAGGACCAGGAGCTGCGGGATCTGGGCGAGTGGCTTCAGCAGGCCCGGCGACCAACCTCCGCCGAGAGACAAGCACAGACAGAGGTGGGTCGTAAAATACTGGGACAGTGGGAGAGATTGACATTGCGAGAAGGTGTGTTGTGCAGGACTATCCGGGACCCGGGGACGGATGAAGAGGTCAGACAGATCGTGGTGCCGACCAGTCTAGTCTGGACACTCCTGGAGGCCTACCATGACCAGATGGGGCATCAGGGGCAAGAGCGTACCACGTCACTACTACGCCGACATTTTTACTGGCCAGGGATGAAGGATTCGGTGAGTACATTCATTAAAGCATGTCCCCGATGTACTCTGTTCAAATCTCGGCAGGAACCATGAGCACCGATGGTACCCATCCACGCAAAGGCCCCCCTCCATATTGTAGCAATGGATTATCTGACCCTGAGTCGTCCGAAGGACCGATATCAGAACATCTTGGTCGTGACGGACTTGTTCACCAAGTACGCCTGGGCTATCCCTACCCTCGACCAGACCGCAAGTACTACGGCCACCGCACTGTGGAGGGCGGTCTTCCAGCCGTTTGGGTGCCCTGAGTTCCTGCACTCAGACCAGGGCCCAAACTTCGAGTCCCGCATAATACGAGAACTGTGCCAGTTATATGGGTGTGTGAAGACCCACACGACCTCGTACCATCCCCAAGGGAATGGGGGATGTGAGCGGTTTAACCAGACGTTGTTGAACCTGTTGGGAACGCTGGATCAGAGACCCCAGGACGATTGGGTGAGTGCCTTACCGAACTTATTACAAGCTTACAACAATAGCATCCACAGCACGACGGGGTATGCCCCCACGTATTTAATGTTCGGTAGACACATTCGCCTGCCCACAGATCTCCTATTGGGTACACCGGGAGAAGAGCAAGAAGGGAACGTGACCGAGTGGGTAGGACGACACCACCACCGCCTCCACTTCGCATATGAACAGGTCAATAAGAAGATCCAGGCGGCGGGAGACAAGAATAAGCGGTTGTACGACAGGACGGCACGGGACGCCCCCTTGCTTCCTGGGGAAAGGGTACTGGTCCGAGATAATCGGCGGCTAGGCGGAGGCAAGCTGAGTGATCGGTGGGAGGCGAGACCATATATTGTGCAACAGCAGCAGAGACCGGGGCAGCCGGTATATACGATCCGACCAGAAGGGAAGCCCGGACCAGATCGGGTGGTCCATCGGAACATGATTCGCCCCTGTCCAAACTATCCCCCGTTAGTCACAGAGGTGGCTCCTAAGGAGCCAGAGACTGCTGCCCCCTGGTACGGAGGGTGGGTCATCTTTCCAAGAGGCCCGGCGGAGGGGCCGGCCCGAGTGGCCCCAAGAGAGCCGGAGAACTTACCTGTCGTAGTGGATCCAGCGAACGACGTAGCCCCAGAGGCTCCAGGAGAGCCGGACAACTTACCTGCCGAAGGAGCACCAGAGGCCCCAGGAGAGCCGGATGATTTACCTGCGGAAGAAGCCCCAGAGCCCCTACCACAACGCCCCCAGCGGGAAACCCGGGGGCGGCCGCCCATCCGATATGGAGAGTGGGTCACAGGGAGCGGTTCTAGGGACTAGAACCATTTCGGCGGGGGAGGATGTCACAGGTGACGTTTTGAATGAACGACGGGCGGAACCCGGCTTCCATATTTTGAACGAACGACGGGCGGAACCGGGCTTCCACATTTCGTTTCCGGGGTTTCCCTGAAGTCAAATTGAGCCTGATTGTGCGCAGGTGGGGATAATTTGCACAGCGGTTGCTGGTAGGCTGACGAGGGGAAGAGTCAGCATATAAAAAGACCTTTGTAGACATCAAACGGGGTGCTTGTGGTGTACTTGTCTACGCGGTGTTGCTGCTTTGCAGAGAGACCAGGCTGGTTGGATCGTGCTATTGGGGAAGAGAGAAGAAAAGGGACAGTCAGTTGACGAAGGAATATTGAGGAGTTTCATCAGAGAAGGAGTGAACACAGAGCCATCAATAGTGTAGCGAATAACAGTTGTGGGTAACTAAGCGTGAGTAACAGATGTGGTACTTATCTGAGCCATACTTGTACGAAGAGTTGTTTTGGTGTGTTCCTTTGTGTTTTTGAGGTCCCTGGCCCCACTGGAGAGGACAGCGTGGGTGAGCCGCGGGTTGACCGGAAGTACGGACGAAGGACCTGATGGGAAGCACCGTTTGTTAGTAGAGCAGTGGCCCTGTGGGGAAACGGAAACACAGGTGAGCCAGGGGAAAGAAATCAACACGCCGGGCCTGTGAATACACACATCTTACTCCCATTGGCGGTCCAGTTATTGCCCAACTATCCTCTCGAGGTCGTCGTAGCCAGGTGGCAAGGGCGATTTAAAAACCACGTGAAGTTTATAAGAGTGCTGTGGGTGAGTTTCACTGATTGATGGTGTTTACGCTTTACTTGCTGTGTGTATGCTGTGCTTGTAGCGTTCAAACTGCCTAGCCTCAGACGAGTCGCGAGACGACGACATCCGTTGTGGCCTGGGTCCTAAGGAGAGCGAGAATATTTAGCCCTGTGCCCGGGGTGTGTCCACGAGAGCTTCATTTATCCCTAGAGCAGACAGTGGTGAAGCCCAGTGAGTATTACCAAGAGTGTACTGTGCGGACTGTGGGTTGTAACAGTGTATGTATTGACCTGTCCACCAGAAGCTCGTGGTGAGCGGAGCCCCGACGAAAGTTCGCCCCAACTCATGACCCCGGTTGGTGAAGAAGGAGGGGGAGTTCGGGAAGCGTTCGGCTCCGTGTCCTCAGCCCCACTAGTCCCTACGACGCCCGGACAGTTGAGTGGATGGGCGAAGGAATACGGTACACCAGCACTGTAGCGAAAGCCCACTGTTTGCAAGGGAAGCTCTGTGTACGAAGATCCCCAGTACTGTGAGTAACGTGACCTGTAAAGTAAACCTGTTCTGTGCTTATAGCAAATATCTGCCTGTACAAGTGAAGCTCTGTGTGTGTACGAAGATCCCCAGTGCTGTGAGTAACGTGACCTGTAAAGTAAACCTGTCTGTGCTTATAGCAAATATCTGCCTGTACAAGTGAAGCTCTGTGTGTGCACGAAGACCCCCAGTACTGTGAGTAACGTGACCTGTAAAGTAAACCTGTTCTGTGCTTATAGCAAATATCTGCCTGTACAAGTGAAGCTCTGTGTGTGCACGAAGACCCCCAGCGCTGTGAGTAACATAACCTGTGAAGTAAATCTGTTCTGTGCTTATAGCAAATACCGATCTGTACAAGTGAAGCTCTGTGTGTGTACGAAGATCCCCAGTGCTGTGAGTAACGTGACCTGTAAAGTAAACCTGTTCTGTGCTTATAGCAAATATCTGCCTGTACAAGTGAAGCTCTGTGTGTGTACGAAGATCCCCAGTGCTGTGAGTAACGTGACCTGTAAAGTAAACCTGTTCTGTGCTTATAGCAAATATCTGCCTGTACAAGTGAAGCTCTGTGTGTGTACGAAGATCCCCAGTGCTGTGAGTAACGTGACCTGTGAAGTAAATCTGTTCTGTGCTTATAGCAAATACCTACCTGTACCAGTGAAACTCTGTGTGTGTACGAAGATCCCCAGTGCTGTGAGTAACGTGACCTGTGAAGTAAATCTGTTCTGTGCTTATAGCAAATACCTACCTGTACAAGTGAAGCTCTGTGTGTGTACGAAGATCCCCAGTGCTGTGAGTAACGTGACCTGTGAAGTAAACCTGTTCTGTGCTTATAGCAAATACCTACCTGTACAAGTGAAGCTCTGTGTGTGTACGAAGATCCCCAGTGCTGTGAGTAACGTGACCTGTAAAAGAAACCTGTTCTGTGCTTACCGCAAATACCTACCTGCACAAGTGGAGCTCTGTGTGTGTACGAAGATCCCCGGTGCTGTCCCGGGTGGACGAGCAGCGTTGCCAGCGAAGTACTTTACCTTGTCTGACCTTTGTTTGATTCTGCCTCCAGGAGAAGCGGAGCGCGCCACGGATTGTTGGGCCAGAGCCCCTACGGAGCCCCTACGGAGCCCCTGTCCCCAGACTTTCCCTTAAGTGGCCCTGGAGGCGAAAAAGAGACACACTAGTTTTAAATTGCCCTTCCCCCTTTCCCCCTTTTTCTTTTAAATATTTAATAAAGTTTATTTTAATTATAGTATACTCGTCTGTCTGGTCATTGGGGTGGTTTTGGGAAACTCCTCGAGGTGGAAGAGTTGAGAGGGGTGTGACCCTTAGTATAGTTTGGGTCCGCCCTCGGGGTGTGACATATACATGGCATTGCATTTATTCTACTTTATCGTCAACTCATGATCTTATTTCAATAGGCTGTGTTAGTAACACAACTCGTGTGGAGTTTCTGATCTCCCATCGAGCGCCTCCCCAGGTGGCGGATAGGGGAAATGCCCACCAGATATTGGTAGGTACCGGGGAAATCAAATACCCGGGGTGGACCAAAATCAGAACCTGCTGCCTTGCAGGAAGTGGATGGATCCACAAAGGCTAGGGAACCTAACCCGAAAAAATTGGCAGTGGTCCAGAAAGCTGAGGGGGGCACACCCCCAGATGGTTATGCGCAGGGCCAACAACCCAGCCATTTAAAAAACAAACTCGTTACAAAAGCACAAACAAAGAAATCAAAAGAAACCTCGGATCTTGGAAAGGGTGGGTCTCCTAAAAGAGACTTTATGAAGTCGGGTGGCCAAAACCAACTGGAAGCCAACCGGCGGACAACCATCCTCTCCTCCAGGACCACCACAAATATAGGAACATGGAACGTAAGAACCATGTTCCAAACTGGAAAAACTTCCGAAGTTGCTGCTGAAATGCAGAAGTACCAGCTGGACATTTTAGGCATTAGTGAGTCTCGATGGACAGGCTCAGGCCAGATAAAACTCAACACAGGGGAGCTGCTATTATATTCAGGGCATGAGGAGGAAGATGCACCACACAGCCAAGGAGTAGCACTAATGCTCTCCAGAAAAGCCCAGAATGCACTCATAGGGTGGGAAGCGCATGGCTCTCGCATAATTACCGCAAGATTCAAGACTAAGAAACAGAAAGTAAAGGTCGACATCCTACAGGTATATGCTCCTACCAATGACAGTAAAGAAGAAGACAAGGAAGTTTTTTATAGCAGACTGCGATCCATTGTCCAAAAGTGTCCTAGGAGCAATATAATTGTACTAATGGGTGACCTTAATGCTAAAATAGGCAGCAAAAACAAAGGCTATGAAGAATGCATGGGAACACAAGGCTTGGGAGAAATGAACGAAAATGGTGAAAGGTTGGCTGATCTATGTGCCTTAGAGGGACTGGTCATTGGAGGAAGCCTCTTCATGCATAAAAATATCCACAAAGCGACATGGATCTCACCAGATATGTCAACGGCCAACCAAATTGACCATATATGTATATGCAAAAAATTTAGAAGATCTCTCCAAGATGTTAGGGTTAAAAGAGGGGCAGACGTAGCATCAGACCATCATCTACTAACTGCCAAAATAAAACTTAAGCTGAAAAAGAACTGGACTAATGGGGGAAATAAGCGACAACGTTTCAACACTAACCTCTTGAAAAATGAGTCCAAACTAAAAGAATTCCAAATCACCATCTCTAACAAATTCCAGGTACTACAAGATCTAGGTGAAGAGGCAACTATAGACCAAAATTGGAAGGACATCAAAGAGATCTTCACAACCACATGCGAAGAAGTGCTGGGCCCCTGGCAACAAACACACAAAGAATGGATTTCCGCTGAAACCATGGAGAAAATCCAATATAGGAAAAAGAAGAAAGAAATTTTAAACAACAGCCGCACTAGAACTGAAAAGGCTAAGGCAGTAGCAGAGTACACAGAAGCAAATAAAGAAGTTAAACGTAGTATAAAATTAGATAAAAATAACTACCTAGAAGGATTAGCTAGCGAAGCAGAAGAAGCAGCTTACCATGGAAACACAAGAGAACTATACAGCACAATCCAAAAGCTGTCTGGAAAATTCATCAAACCAGAGAGACCAGTCAAAACTAAAGATGGACAATCAATACCGGATAAAGAGGGTCAGGAAAAATGATGGATAGAGCATTTCCAAGAACTCCTTAATCGACCTGCCCCACAACACACTTTCAACATAGAACCAGCGGAACAAGATCTAGAAATAGACTGTAACACACCTACAAAACAAGAGATACAAAGAGCAATTAAACAATTAAAGAAAGGCAGAGGTGTAAAGTACTTGAGTAATTTTACTTGATTACTGTACTTAAGTATTATTTTGGGGGATTTTTACTTTACTTGAGTACAAATAAAAATCTGTACTTTTACTTTTACTTAATTACATTTTTTAAAGAAAAAAGTACTTTTTACTCCTTACAATTTTATTTACAGTCAAAAAGTACTTCAATTTTAGAGATCTATTTTTGCTTGCTCTGTCAAACCAATTGAATTGCTCTGATGGTCAGTTTAATTGAAATTATTCTGGAGCCTTTGGACCACACTAAGGAACTGGCCAACAGTTCATCTTATGATGAAGATTTTTTCGCTTCTTTGAAATCGACAACACATGAAGTGTGACACGTTTCCTGCTGTTTGCTGCCTCTCTATCAAGACAAATACCTTGTTCACACTGTCAGTCCAAATTTTGGTGCATATCTAATTTGACAGACTCACTGTCCACATTGTGTTTCACAACTGTTCAGATCCGATCTGTTCATCCTGTAGCCGTTTTCCGGATTATCTGCACTGTTTCTATGGCAATGACGTCGCACTGGCATGACAATCTGCCTCGACGTCTGACATGTTTTATGTGATGTGACAGCATGACGTAACCGAAAAGCTACACAAATGCGATCAGGACGGTAAGACTGCAATGGATTTCAAACCAACTCTGGATGTAGCCTGAAACGGATTAGAAAAACAGATTTCATGTGGTTTTTAGCTGTTCACCGTTCTAAATGTGATTGGATTCCTATTGGATATGCACCAAAATGGTATTTGGACTTACAGTGTGAAAAAGGTCTAATACACCTTATCCTGCATCGGCTGGATAGAGCTTGAAATTTAAGTTAAGTTCGAGGTTTTACAATTTTGAGTAGCATGTTGCATACTAAAATTCATTGTCACGGATCTCTGCATTTTTCTGTGTCTGTACCACAGACTTTCTTTTCTGAGTCAGTTTCACGTATTGGTTACTCAATTGTTTTTCCTATTTTCTTACCATTTTCCCGTGGGTTTGGGTTTAGAACAACTTTCTGTAACATAAAATGACATCCAAACCCAACTCCTAACCCTAACATCAGGCGACAATTGTTTAAAAGTATGGAAAAAATATTATAAACCAATAGTTAAAATGACATCCTAACCCAAACCCCAAATCTAACCCCAAACCCACGTGAAAATGGTTTAAAAATAGGAAAAACAATTGAGTAATCAATACCTGACACGTAAAAGAAAGTCCGTGGGACAGACAGGGAAAAATGCGGAGATCCGTGACAATGACACGGATAAATGAGCAAAAAATTCTGTGACTATACCACTGAACTTTGTGAGATCATGTTGGAAATTATGTAGTTGTCTTATAGTTTGATAATGAAATACAATTAAATACAAACAGTTGTAAAGGATAAAACCTTTTATGTGGTTCATTCACTTCATGTTTTTAGAGAAAGCTTAAACATGAATCTCTCGTTTTCCTTTTTCCGGTTACTTTTACTTTTTTAATACTCAAGTACAATTTTAATGTGGTACTTTTTACTTTTACTCAAGTAAAATCCTGGCCAGATACTTTTACTTTTAATTGAGTAAAATTTACACTCAGTACTTGTACTTTCACTTGAGTAAAATTTTTGAGTACTTTTTACACCTCTGAAGAAAGGTAAGGCAGCTGGCCCAGACAGAATACCATCAGAAGCCTTGAAAGCAGACACTACAACTAGCACTGAGATGCTACACAAATTATTTAAGAAAATATGGGAGGAAGAACAGATCCCACTAGAATGGAAAGAAGGGCATCTCATTAAGCTCCCAAAGAAAGGTGATCTAAGTTCCTGCTCCAATTACAGGGGAATAACTCTGCTGTCAATACCAAGCAAAGTATTTAGCAGAGTACTGCTAAACAGAATGAGGGAGGCAATAGACACCCAACTTAGAGACCAACAAGCAGGCTTCAGAAAAGATAGATCTTGCACCGATCAGATTGCAACACTGCGAATTATTGTGGAACAATCTCTGGAGTGGAACTCATCACTATACATCAACTTCATAGATTACGAGAAGGCCTTTGATAGTGTCGACAGAGATACTTTGTGGAAACTGTTAAGACACTACGGGGTACCACAAAAATTTACAGATATAATCAAGGCCTCCTATGAAGGACTATCCTGCAGAATTGTTCATGGCCAACAAACAACTGAGGCCTTTGGAGTACAGACTGGTGTCAGACAGGGCTGTTTGCTCTCACCCTTCTTATTCTTGTTGGCCATTGACTGGATCATGAAAATGTCTACAGAGCAGAAGAGAAATGGCATTCAGTGGACACTATGGAAACAGCTTGATGACCTGGATTTCGCAGATGACCTGGCCCTACTCTCACATACACAGCAACAAATGCAAGAGAAAACCAGCTCTGTAGCACATTACTCTGCATGCATCGGCCTGAACATACATAGAGAAAAGAGCAAAGTCCTAAAAGTTAATACATCAAGCACTTCCCCTATAACATTAGAGGGAGCGATTCTGGAGGAAGTGGAAAGCTTCACTTATCTCGGAAGCATCATCAACATACAAGGAGGGACTGATGCTGACATAAAAGCAAGAATTGGCAAGGCAAGAGTTGCTTTCAACCAATTGAAAAAGATCTGGTCCTGTAGTAACTTGACCCTCAAGACTAAAGTCAGGTTATTCAACACCACTGTGAAGCCTGTCTTAATGTATGGAGCAAAAACATGGCGAAAAACAGCAGCTGGCTTAAAAAAGCTACAGACATTTATCAATTCATGTCTCGGAAAGATCCTCAGAATCCGCTGGCCCAATATCATCACAAATGAAGAGCTCTGGCGACGCACTCAACAGGAACCCATTGAAGAATTAATCTGTCAACGCAGATGGAAATGGATTGGCCACACCCTCAGAAAGCCAGCCTCCAGCATCACCAGACAATCCCTTACCTGGAATCCGCAAGGCAAGAGAAAAAGAGGTCGTCCCAGAATAACCTGGAGAAGGGAGCTGGAGGCAGACACCAAAAAGAGTGGTCACAATTGGGGACAGTTGGAAAGACTGGCCAAGGACCGAGACGCCTGGAGAGACTTTGTTTGTGGCCTATGTCTCAAACGAGACGACAGGCGATGATGATGATGATGTGTTAGTAAACGGAGGTTAATACACAGATGAGGTTAATACATGGTTTTGTTTTTTGTTTGCATAAAACACAGTGAATAAAACAATGCATGGTGCTTATATTTAGGAAATTACTATATTGGTCCCTTAGAATGGTCAATTAGCCTCCTGTCTGTCATAAGAATTTTGCTTTGGGTAATATTCACATGTTTATTATCAAGGTCAGGTGTAACAAATAATCATCTTTGAGCTTACCTGCTGTAAGATATAATGCAAAGATTTGATTTACTGTCAGTAATTTTAGTAAAAGTTGTTCAGGAAATCTAAATTCCATAATTAACCTTAAACTTACTTCAATAGAAGAGCTCAACACTAAGATTTTTTGGCAAAAAAGTAATTTATTTAAAAGTAAATATGGAATAATCCTTTTTTTTTTTACAAAGTTACAGAAGTTACAGTCAAGACCAGTGAGTGATTTTCTCTTCTTTTGTTTAACTTTAATAACTTCAACAAGTGTACTGTTTATTAGGCAGGCTTTAGACCGAACGCAATAAAATTTTACATTTGGTTAAGACATAACTTAATCAGTTGTTTACCATGATACTCATTAAAACAGCTACATTCACAAATGTTATGTGCATTTGTCCGTTTACAACCAAAAGACGAACATGGGTTTATTTAAACTCTGTGCACGCGCGCTACCGGTGGATGAAGCGTTGTGCCGTGCACGTTGCGTCGGGTTTTCAAGTTTAAGGCTGTGAATCTAATCATTAAACAGTTGTATAATAGTCAGCGTTTAATTACTTACATCTTTCTTGCACTTCCACTTTCTGAGGAATCGCGCAGCTGTCCTCCTTTAAATTGCGCCTCTGTCTGTGATTTGATTCGTCAAGTATATGAGTAAATACTACAGTACCCATGAGCCTTTTCGACCGCTACTATGGTGAAGGCACCAGCTAAAACTACATGTTTTCTCAACACATCTAACGTGTGCTTGATAATTCAACCATACGGTGTTATGGCCATCAATTATGATTTTTTTCTACTTTGTAAAAAAAAAATCAGTTTCGGACGTCTGCATTGCCCAGAATCATCGAGTCATCTGCCTCCGTTGCTATGGAGTCCGAGCCTCTTTGCTATTGGCTGATTTCTTCTTCGGTACTCGTAATTGGCAGCGATTCCCATTGCTCGCAAATCACAGTCAGGTTAGTCATTAATCACGGTGCTTACAAGTGAAGTTTACGTTTTGTTTAAATGTTATAATTTACGTATTTCTTTGGCATTAGACTGACATTGCCATACCCCTAGACCAAATTGAGCGTGTTTTTGTGGTAAAAGTGTAGTAACCAAGGTTTTTTGTGTATTGATTATTAGCAAAATGGTTTTACTACAGTATTTTTTTTCAAAACCATAGTTATTTTGTGGTATCTATGGTTTTACTACAGTAACCATGTTTTTAACCGTAGTAAAATACTAGGCTTGTTCGATTTCATGTGGCGCTGCAAGCCGACAGCCGGATGACGTCAAAGTACCGCGAGAACGATTCCAGTAATCATACAAAGTTTAATTTCGTCTCGCTTTCGCGGCACTTTAAAGGCACACAAGGCAAGTCTGAGTATTATTTCTCTACTAGCTCCCCCTGGTGTCTGGGAGTAAATGCGTTCTATATCTAAGACTATACGAGACTGAAGGACACCGGGTCGGATACAGCGAGCTTGCAAGTGGGGTATTCTTCCTACAGACGGTAGGGGCGGGCGAGAGAGTCTTCATTCGTCATGTAATGAGTCATTTAACCATATACCGACTTACGAAGATGATTTATTAACATAAAAATGCTGCCTTGTGTCCCTTTAACGTCATCAGCCTGTCAGTTCTAGCGGCGCCGCAGGAAGTCGAATAAGCCTAAAGGTAAATTTTCGCAAGGGAAGTCTACGTGTTAGAGCAACGAATACGTCCCACTAAGCTAACGTTAACCTTGTTTAAGTTATAAATCTTTATGGTAAGATAACGTGGTCATTGAGTTATTGTGTGCACTTAATATACTCTAAAGTTTTAATATTTGTCTTATAATATTTGTAAGATAGGAATCCCCTCTATTGGGGTACACTATTTAAGCCTTATATTAACAAAGCTAATTTACACTATCTCTCTGTCTGTCTATCTCTATTATTTTCTGTTTATCTCTTGCAGCATCTGTTGTAGCTGTCTGTCCAACTGTTTGTTTGTCTTTCTGTCTTTGTCTGCTTTGCAATGGCCACCAAATATACCCCTGACTCACAGGATCCCCACTACCAAGAGGGGAGGCGCATGGCTCTTGAGCTGAAACATGACCACATTCTAGCTCAAGCCAAGGTTAGAGTTTTTAGATACCTGTTACTTTATACTTGAACATAATGGATGGGGGGCAACTTAAATTAATAAATGATAAATGCGGAAAAGGGATGAGTGCTGAAAATTGAATACGGTATATTGCATAATATGTAAATAAGGTAATATATTTTGGAAAAGAGGGGTTTCATCCCCTGAGTTTCAGAGACTTGGAGAATCTATGCAAAGGCTCATTACAATACTTACACTATGCTGTGTTTCCTTTTAGTTGTTGCATGTTTTTTACGTCCTGTACCTTTATTAATCTTACAAGAAATATTCACTTCAACACACAGAGAGCAGCCGTGGAGAGGAAACGTTTATGCCCTAGAAGAGACCCTCCACAGACCTCTAAAAGGATCTTTGTTGGCCGAGGGGGAGGCAAGGAGGGCGACGCCAAGCCTCAGCTACAGGCTATATCTGAATTATTTCAGATTTGTAGGAAGTTACATGGTGGACCAAATCAAATTGCAGGATAACATTGTAATAAGAGTATTAACAGTTTAAAACATTTTCAATATGACAAAACACACATAATAGAGTATACCACCTAAGTACAGTGCCTTGCAAAAGTATTCGGCCCCCTTGAACTTTTCGACCTTTTGCAACATTTCAGGTTTCAAACAAAGATATACAACTGTAATTTTTGTGAAGAATCAACAACAAGTGGGACACAATCATAAAGTGGAACGAAATTTATTGGATATTTCAAACTTTTTCACAAATAAAAAACTGAAAAATTGGGCGTGCAAAATTATTCAGCCCCATTACTTTCAGTGCAGCAAACTCTCTCCATATGTTCAGTGAGGATCTCTGAATGACCCAATGTTGACTTAAATAACTAATGATGGTAAATAGAATCCACCTGTGTGTAATCAAGTCTCCGTATAAATGCACCTGCTCTGTGATAGACTCAGAGGTCAGTTTAAAGCGCAGAGAGCATCATGAAGAACAAGGAACACACCAGGCAGGTCCGAGATACTGTCGTGGAGAAGTTTAAAGCCGGATTTGGATACAAAAAGATTTCCCAAGTTTTAAACATCCCAAGGAGCACTGTGCAAGCGATAACACTGACATGGAATTAGTATCAAACCACTTCAAATCTACAAAGACCCGTCCGTCCGTCTAAACTTTCAGCTCAAACAAGGAGAAGACTGATCAGAGATGCAGCCAAGAGTCCCATGATCACTCTGGATGAACTGCAGAGATCTACAGCTGAGGTGGGAGAGTCTGTCCATAGGGCAACAATCAGTCAAATCTGGACTTTATGGAAGAGTGGCAAGAAGAAAGCCATTTCTTAAAGATATCCATAAAAAGTGTAACAAGCCACCTGGGAGACACACCAAACATGTGGAAAAAGGTGCTCTGGACAGATGAAACCATAATCGAACGTTATGTTTGGTGTAAAAGCAACACAGCTCATCACCCTGAACACACCATTCCCACTGTCAAACATGGTGGTGGCAGCATCATGGTTTGGGCCTGCTTTTCTTCAGCACGGACAGGGAAGATGGTTAAAATTGATGGGAAGTTGGATGGAGCCAAATACAGGACCATTCTTGAAGAAAACCAGATGGAGTCAGATGGAGATTTGTCTTCCAACAAGACCATGAACCAAAACAAAGCAAAATCTACAATGGAAAGGTTCACAAATAAACATATCCAGATGTTAGAATGGCCAAGTCAAAGTCCAGACCTGAATCCAATCGAAAATCTGTGGAAAGAACTGAAAACTGCGGTTTACAAACGCTCTCCATCCAACCTCACTGAGCTGGAGCTGTTTTGCAAGGAGGAATGGGCAAAAATTTCAGTCTCTCAATGTGCAAAACTGATAGAGACATACCCCAAGCGACTTACAGCTGTAAGTGCAGCAAAAGGTGGCGCTAAAAAGTATTAACTTAAGGGGGCTGAATAATTTTGCACACACAATTTTTCAGTTTTTTTTATTTGTTAAAAAAGTTTGAAATATCCAATAAATTTCGTTCCACTTCATGATTGTGTCCCACTTGTTGTTGATTCTTCACAAAAAATTACAGTTTTATATCTTTATGTTTGAAGCCTAAAATTTGGCAAAAGTTTGAAAAGTTCAAGGGGGCTGAATACTTTCGCAAGGCACTGTATATACTATTGTGCCAAGTACTTGGTAATGTCTTTACAAAATGCTAAACAGAAAAACATCTGATTTCCTAAACAGTTCTGTATATAGGTTGAAAAAGATAATGTATGCAGTGATAGCCTAACGTGTTCTGTGTACTGTTTTACAGTCACATGCCCTCCGGTTGAGTGCTTCCTGTCGTCCAGTGTGGAGATTCCACTTACTCTACCCTCAGCAAAACTAAATCCTCATGAGGAATTTGGTAAATCGCATTGATAATTAAAGTTTAAATCTAAAATACATATATAATTAAAGTAGTTAACGAAAAATCTTTGTGCAGTACATGAATTAAGAACACAATTTAGTAAAGCTTTGGGCCAGTTCGATACTGAATGATGAAATGTTGTGTTTATTCTAAATATTGATCAGTTGACCTTTAATTAGTCCTAATCTAAATGGTCTCTTACAACTTTATTTTATATTTTGAACAGAGAAAAACATGAGGAAGCTCTCTGATATTTTGACATCATGTCCTACTACTGAGCCTCATATAAACCCTGCATTATCATGGTCTTTTCGGCAGCAGAAAGCCTCGGAGCGTTGGAAAGAAGCAAGACCATACCACCTTAACTGCTTTGTTGCAAAAGAGGCTGTTGGTCATCCATTGTGTTGTCATTGCAATGAGCCTGCTGTTATTAGGTTGGTCTTTCATAATATTAAACTTTAAAGGGACACTACACTTTTTTTGAAAATATGCTCATTTTCCAGCTCCCCTAGAGTTAAACATTTGATTTTTACAGTTTAGGAATCCATTCAGCTGATCTCCGGGTCTGGCGGTACCACTTTTAGCATAGCTTAGCACAATCCATTGAATCTGATTAGACCATTAGCATCACCCTCAAAAATAAACAAAGTTTCAATATTTTTCCTATTTAAAACTTTACTCTTCTGTAGTTGCATCATGTATTAAGACCCACATGTATTAATATCAAACCTAGAATCCAACTAAATCTTAAATAGCTTTGGTTTAGTGTATCCTACCCTAGATGAGTTATTCACCTGAAATAATGTATTATTTATTTCTCCCTAGGTGCAGAGAGTGTTTACCTGAGGAGTGGTTCTGTGGGGACTTGGATGTATTACGTCACAAAAAAACAGCCACTCCACAATAGGGAATGTGTGATTAATGGGTTTTTTGAAGCCATCCCTCCAACCACATGCATCATTAAAGGAAAAGATGGATATTGTACTCAACAGCAAGGTATGATTTCACAAAAGCCCTATTTTTGATGTTTATGTGTGTCTGCAACCAGTAACAGGTAATCTAAACTAGTGGTTTTCTTTCTTTTTGCTAGAGCTGTGGTAAACGACTATTTATTAAACGATTAATCAGGCAACTATTTTTCCGATTAGTCGACTAATCTTATGACTAATTGGACGATTAATCTAACGATTACTTTCTGTTGCTTCACTCTAAAAATGGCTGGGTTATTTTTTAACCCAAAATGCTGGGTTGAGTCTGTTGGGTTGTTTTGCTGGGTTATTTTTTAACATTTTAAACACTTTTTGGGTAGTTTCAGTTTTCTGGTTGTTGGGTTAAAACTGCTGGGTTATTATGCTGGGTTGTTTGAAGAGACTCACGTGCTTCGCGCCTTTGATGTTTGAATGTGCTCAGCAACGGTCGTTGTGAAAGGACAGAGTCACTGGAAGCAGTTGTTTCAAGGTAAGTTTATATGTTTTTGTGAACATTTCATGAATATAAACAAGATTATAACATTTTGCGAGACAGCAACGTGTTAATTTATACAGACTAAGACGACGGGTGTAATTTAGAGGAATGACGACTGTTACCTCAGATCGCCATTTACACAAATTGACTCGAATAATCGTTCTAAGATGTTTAATATGGCATACTAATAAAATTAATAAAATCGATGTTACAAAATCCCCATCATACGGTTGATTACGTTAACTCATGACAATTTCTGTAAGCCTTTAACAAAGCGAGTCAAAACCGGTACCGAGTCGACCTCCGCAACCCCAATTCGGCTTTTTGTGTCACACACGCGCATAGTTTTCCCAGCTTAGCAATAGCGACACTATTACATTAAATTTGATGACAAACGAGTTGCTTTCTTGTCATTCGATATGGAAAGACAGACCGCGAGGCGCGAGCACAAGTTAACTTAACCGGCGGCGGAGAATTGCGGAGCTGGCGTCTACTCTGTCACTGAGAGGCAGGGACAAGCAGCACATTCATTTCACCGTCGGTACGGCAGGTAACTCGTCGATAAATGAAAACGAAACAGCATTTCCAAGAACCGGTGTCTAATATGTATATTGCTTGGTCCTCTCTTTTAAAATGAAACAATAATTTAAGTGTTTGGACATGAACTTGAAAACATAAACGTATTTGTCACCAAGACGGAGGCTGCGTGTACAGTTTAACAAACATTTATATATGTTATATGAATGAAGATGTGTTATTGCGTCGTATTTAGTTACTATTTTATATTAATTTTATAATATTCTTGGGTTGTCTCCTGTGATTTCAAGTTTATATTGACCAACCCTCTTATCTGTGGCTGATACTGTATCAGAGATGTTATGTTTTTAGCAGAGATCAGATGTGATGTTGTTTTCCCATTCTTTTTTTCTAGAGTGTGCAGAGTTTTTATGTCCATCCATTAATGAGGTAGCAAGGACTTCATACAGCCAGTAAGTATAACATTTAATAACTCCTATTTAAAATGTATTGGGAATGTCTTAATTATCTGCTGCATTTTATTCTGCAGCACTTTATTCTTTATAGTCAGATCATCCTATTTGTCAGTCTGTGTTGTTTGCAGCCTTTGTTGTTGGCACAACAATTAAAGGAGTGTAACACCAAAGTCTTATGCAAACCGATGACAGGCCATTGCATTTTTGGGAAAAAAATCTCACACGTGGTGGTAATGCGGCCAGGGATGCAAAAGAAAGTCTTATAATTTTTATAGAATGTATAATTCCCTTGGCCCACATGGTTTTCTAAACACTTAAATCTGATCATTTAGTTCAGACCACTAAAAGTTTTTTCCTCTTTTGTAGATTGCAACAAATGTGGTGGAAGTTCTTCTCTGGACAGAATCCTCGAAATCCTTTCCTTTATTTCCTGGCCATGGGAAACATGCAACAGATCTCTCAATCTTTTTTCTCTATCAGTCTCTCTGATGGAGCCAATACGGAAGTGACTTAAACTGCAATTCGGCCAAGATGGCGACGGCACGCACCGCCTACTTTAAGCTTCAAAAATGCTCTTCACAAACCAATGGGTGACGTCACGGACACTACTTTCATATTTTTTTACAGTCTATGGTTTAAAGGCATTTTACGTGCTTGAAAATAAATACCCCAGGCAATGTGCACAATGTAGACATGGGAAGTCCTGTAGTCTGTCATTTTCCAAATGGATGAATCCTCTGCTGTTCGGTTCCTTTGTACATCTTTGTTCGTGAGGAGTAACTTTAATAAATGAAGTATTTTTAGTCAAATACATTCCATACTCTGAAACTTGGAACATCTGGTCTGTAAAAAACTTTACACATCTGTAAATGATTTTACTTTTAATTTAACAATTACATTGTTTATTTTCTTACACTGCTGCAGTGTTGTTTATGTACATTTCAGTATTTCATTTATATATTAACTTATATACAAATTCCGTCTTAAATTCAAACAAATTGATTCAACCTGTTACATTGTTACTTCAATGTGCATAATTTCTGATATTTAATAAATATATTTATACTTGATGTCAGTAAGCAGTCCTTTAAATGATTTTGCAACTGCCAACTGTAAAAATTTAAGAGTTTGTAGTTATTTTGAAGTCAAATAAACATTTATTTGGTGTTCACAATGGTCTTGATTTACAATAAAGCACATGATAAAAATAACCCAGCAAGAATAACCCAAACCCAGAATATTAATCTCATAAATGGTTAAAATGACTACATGTTGGGTTTTTTCAACAACCCAACCTGCTGGGTTAAAATGTGTTACCCAACGTGTTGGGTTACTTTAACCCAGCATGTGTTCTGTCCAATATTTACCCAGCGCTGGGTTGCCAATTGGGTTGTTTTTAACCCAACCATTTTTAGAGTGTTGATTAATAAAAACCATAATGTATCTCAAATAAATGCCAAAAACATTCTTAATTATATACTTTAAAGGTTGTATCAGCGATTTCAGGCCAGGGGGTGGCCAAATGTACTTTAGGGGGTCCGTAGTCCATGAAAGAAACAATGTGTAACCATGTATCAATCAAGCACGAATGAATGCATTATTAGATGTAAACATAATAAGAGTGAATTTTAAACATTTCTGCTGTATTTCTGTTAAAGGGATTCAACCAAAAATGAAAATTCTGTCATCATTTACTCACCCTTATGTTGTTCTAAACCTGTATAAGTTTATTTTATTTTGATAAACACAAAATAAGATATTTTGATAAATGATGGTAAGCACACAAAAAGAAAAATCTAGCAGCCTCAGAAACGATACATTAGACTTTAGCACTACCATCGAGATAAAACTGTTATACATAATATAAAAACTGTTATTATATAATTCATATAACTGAAACATAAATAACCAGTGTTTTGAGGACATTTACCTCAGTGGACGTGTTGCTCGACGAGGATTTCGTTGCGATTCTCAATCTTGAAGAGAAATATGCAGCGAAGCTCTCCCGCGGAGTGAAGAAGAGGTGGAGTTACGAGGTTTCTCAGACAGTTGAAATGTCCAATGGAGTTAAGAGGTTTGCGCTCAAGCTTTTTCAGGACTTTAGATTGGTTAATAAATTGTAAAAGTAACAGACCCACGTGGGGACTGACCAATAGCATCGATTTGTGAAAAAATATGAAATTGACAAATTTTGGACATACGAGTTTTCCGCCCGACAGCGACGTTGTAGATTGAGAAAACACTAACGCGTACCTTCTCAGGAACTGTCCCACAACTGTGGAATGATCTGCCGGTCGTGACACGATCAGCTGACACTGTAGCTGTCTTTAAGACTCGGCTAAAAACCCATCTCTTCCACCATTACCTAACTTCCTAATTACAGATTTACTATCTTTATTTAGTTACCCTTCTCTTTATCTCTTTCTCTATCTACCTTCCTCTTTATCTAAAAAAAAAAAAAAAAAAAAAACTACTAACATACCCTTGGCTATGTATATTGTGTTGGACTTGATGAGACTATTTCCAGTGCACTTATGTATTGCTGTCTTATGTTGCCATAATTGCTTCTATTGTTTACCTCACTTGTAAGTCGCTTTGGAAAAAAGCGTCTGCTAAATGACTAAATGTAAAATGTAAATGTAAATGGACATTTGTAAAAAATCTGTCTGGGCCGCATCCCGCCAATCGGGCCCTAGGCACGTGCCTAGTTTGCCTTTGCGTTAATCCGGCTCTGCGCATACCGAACTCATCATGTCGCACACAAAATGTCATTATTTAAGAGTGTCATCATCAAGGAAAAACAAAAAAGACAAAATTTGATGCCAGATATACTTGGGCACTTGTTAATATAACTGGGCAGTGCTGCAGCAGCAATGTGTGGGAAACACTGTGACAAGAGTGTGTGGGCGTCAGAGTGAATACGACGCAGCGCCATCTATGGGAATACTGAGATAAACTCATTTCAGGACAATAGTAACACGGCATTACAAAAACAATGTATGAATTGATTTTTGGAATCTATGAATCGATTCTGAGCTTGAATCGCAATTCAAATGTGAATCGATTTTTTTTTTGCACACCCCTAATAACTTAGTTCGAATTCACTTGTGCATTCTCTTAATTTTGTGGAGATATAATTTATAATGTTATGTTTATTTTGTATATATCTGATTAATATCATCTAGGTCAGGATACGTTTCTTTGCGTTAAATAAAGCGCTAGCAATGCTTCAGTTTATTGGTATCTATTTAACGGAAACACCTCAAACAACAATGCACAGCTAATAATAACGATGAAAACACTATTTTATTACAAATTGGTGTGAATTTATTGGTATTTGTTATTTTCAGCACGTTGTTCCAGGAAGAGCGCGTCCACAACAGTCAAAATAATATTTTTGAATTAATTAAATATAAAAAGTAGCCTATTATTTGAAAAATCTGCTTTTACTGAAATTACTATTTTGCCAAATTGAAAATTAAATAGAAAATATACTTTGGGGAAGGGCGTTATATATGAATATGTAAAGTGCATCCTCCTTCGTATATTACTGCGTATCATTCACACAAGATTAAGTTTAGGATATGTGTACGTAAATTAATTGTTAATTCTGGTGTTATTTGCAATGTATAAAGTTTTAATCGGGAAGGACAATGGATTTATATTTCTCTAAATAGGTTAAGGTAACTTGTAAGTAAAAAAAAAAAACTTGTAAGTTTAGATAACATAATTACAAAAGCAAATTATTGCATGCACATACGGTACAAAGCATGATTATTTATTTATTTAGATATCAGAATAAGCACGTATGTCATTAATACTGAATATGCTGCGGTCGGCCGCTGATCTGATACTGTAATAAAGATAAATGTATAATAACTGATTTAAAAGCAAAACATACAACTTTCAGTAAATAACTTTGTACATGCTTATGACGTTTGTGTTGTAATAATGTACAGGGTAACTTCAGATATAAAAACGACGACTAGTAAATTGATGTTTTATTATTAAAATCTTATAACGTCCATTGATTTAATAGAACGTTTGGGTATACCAACATGGCGGCGCGGCGGGTTCACAGTTAAGACGTCATGCGCAATCCAGTCATTTCAGTGGTGAATGCACAGTAATTCTCTTCTAATAAGTCATGTAGTCTAATGTCATAAATATTTTCAAGTATTAATACCAAAAGACAACGTAAGAAAGAGGCCATTTTAATTCTGTGGAATCAAATATTTAGTTTACAACACACAAAAATCCACAAATTAATAAAAATAAAAAACAGAAAGATATAATGTGCAAGTGCATTCATTCAACACATGTTAGGAGACAAATTTAGTCAAGTCTTTGATTTATACAACACTGCTGTGTATGGAGAAATGTTGGAAGAAACCTTTTTTGTTAGTTGATAGTTTCTTATTCAATATATGCATTGAGAATGTAGGGGTAAAGTATTTTTAATTTGCAGAAAAATAACATCCTAATACAAAAGCAAGATTTGTTTTTTTTATTTTAGGGTGAAATATGACCTCAGACATGTACTGAATCTGTGAAATGTACCCATTTTTTCTAAACATAACTCAAACTCTTACTGCATCAACACAAATATACAAAACATCTTTGCTCTCAAAATAAGCTTCACATTTGTACTGTATAGTCTATATTCACATCATAAAGGAAACATTTCTTATTGAGAATCAAATTCTTAAACTTATTAAACAAAATAAACATTCGTCCTTTTGTGATAAAATGTAGATATGATAATCATATACAAATATTTATTGTGCACGCACGCACGCACACAGAAATAAAATAAACTGAAACTTAGTGCTTATACAAACATACTTCAAATCCACTTTGTCCAGCTGAAATTTACATGTAAAAATATGTTGACAGTTTAATTTAGTTTTATATAGCTTGCTTAAGTCATCTTCATATAAAATCGTATATATACTGTAAGTGCGTATAATCTAACAAGTGTAACATACAGTACTGTGCATTTTCATCTGATCACAGACAATGGCTGTGCTTGTGATAACCTGCATAGATCAACATGTCAATATAGACATGCAAAATGCATAGCACACAAACCAGCATATTAAACAGATGAGACTGGTTAAAAACATGCTGAAAAAGATTTTACATCTGATATAAAAACTAGTTTTTACCCAGATTTTCAATAGTGTAAATTCATGCTGCCTATACATGTATTATGTGTTCACAATATATGATTGATAAATGTGTATTTCTTTCATGGCTGGTTGCAGACAGTATAATAATAAGAATATCACATGGTAACTGTGGGTCCAGCAGTAGTTTTGGTTTGTATAATACTGGTACTCCAGATTCCCCAGTAGTCCTTCACGTAACCAAAATCAAATTTCCACATCATCCTCATGTTTTATGACATGAATCTGTCTGTGTACATGTTTTGATGAGAAACTGTTCATGAGGTTTTCAATAGTGCCATTCTCAAACAATGAAAAAAGTTTAAAAATGAATGGCATTATTCCACCAGGATTAAAAAAGCCTTGTTATGGCCCTCCAGCCACACCATGAAACTGTAAAATAAATATCTCAGCATATTACAGTACATACCATGGTGCTTGTTGATATTATATGCATTAAGCACTATGATGTTTTTATAGTACATGTCCCAAAACAATCTTACTGTTCCATATCCAAACAAATGGCAATGTAATCACACAAACCCAGTTAGGTCAACATCAAACTATCCAGATCTTTACTAGTTCTTCTTAAACAGGACTGAACTTTCTCTTCTTGACATCTGGTTGTTGTGAAGCAGAGCCTTTCTCTCTCCTCTCGGCTGCCCGATCTCTGTATTTCAGCTGAAATATACAGACTGTTCATTAGCAATGGGAGAAACTGGTTGTTAAATGGTTTCATTAGACACTATTGGTGTTATAAGTATAAATCTAAGGTGTTTACCTCGGTTTCTGATGGATCTTGTATCTCGCTCTGGAACTGTCTGCCCCTCTTCTGCTCCAGGTTTTGCTTTATATGCACAAAAGATGATCATATAAATATCTCTATACATTTTTTCTAAAGTAACACTAAATCTTAGCTTGTCAATCTTAACACCTATTGCTGTAACAGAAGCCATTTGGGTCTCATTCATTAAGAATGTGTTCGCAAAAATTTGTGCGTGAAATGTGCGTATGGATGTTTCCACAAACAAATCATGATTCAACAACTTTTATATCAAAATTTACACAAAAAATTCAAGAAAACCTAAAACCACTCGTACGCAATAAGGAATGCCATAATCAAATTCTAGGCTAATTATAATGTTAATAATAATAATAATGTTGATATATAAAATTTACATGATTATATTATATAATATTTTCTCTATTATATATATATATATTTTATATATAATTTTACATGATCTTTATTATTCTTATATACATCATATATACATTATATGTAAAAATAAGTAGGCTTCAATAAAGAAGATGCGTGTAATGACAAATCTTCACGCTTTCCTGTCTCACTTTTTAAATCTCTAAATGAAAGCGTCTGCTTAATGCCAAATGTAATGTTTTATTTTAGATACAGATGATACAGTCTCTGTCATATTTATTAAATGTCATATTTGTTAACGCATCCAATACTTATTTAATGTTAATCCGGTCGGTGGCACTGGCTTCCTAGGCTTTCCTAAAATTGTACGCGATTATTAGTGAATTTTTTTGTTTTGTTGTTGTGCTGTTTACACACAGCTCATCGCAGTATCATATATGGGTCAATGACATGACGTTAATTATTTTGTGGGTTAACATTTCTAAATAAATTTGCAGATTACTTGTATCCATTCTCTTTTTTGAGGACCAAGTCTAAAATTTCTGGTTTTATTTAATTTTGACAGAATATTTGGGGGATAATTGCAAAAATGTCAATGTGGTGTAACCGGTCTGTGTCAATTGGTGTAACCAGTATTTTTATGAAAAATATAAATATATTCATAAAAAATGTGGAGTAAAATATAATCATCTAGTTCAGTGTAATATGATTTTTTACGTACACTTTTACATAATTTGTCAAAGATTATTTAGAAAACAGAGCTGTTTTCAGCATATGTCAGGAAAAATATTACAAAAACGCATTCACATTTAGAAATAAAATAAAATTTTATTTTAAAATGATTTTTTTATGATTAAGCTTACATGCCATCAAGGTGAATAAAATATTATTTCTCATTCTTTGGCGCAATTGGCGGTTCCACAATTTGACATTTTCAGGTCCATTCAGTCTTAACTTACATAAACATGGGGCAAATTTTATGTTTTATTACACAACATTCACATAAATACACTATTTGCATTAAAATAAACCTAATACATCCTTTTTAAACAAGTTTTTTAAAAGGATTTTTACAATTCTTATCTTGCCAAACCGTTTTTGTCACTGACCCATATAACCAGAACAGACAATAATGTAATGTGGGTAGTAGGGATGTTCATATTTACCAGGTAACTGAACAGAATAATTTATGACCGATTAATATTAACAGTGAAAAGAAAAATATATTTGTTAACACGTACACTTTATGAAATGTGTCCTGCTTTTGAAATGGCCACTGTGGTCTTTGACAATGTTAAAGGAATATTCTATTTTCTTAAAAGAAAAATCCAGATAATTTACTCACCACCATGTCATCCAAAATGTTGATGTCTTTCTTTGTTCAGTCGAGAAGAAATTATGTTTTTTTAGGAAAACATTGCAGGATTTTTCTCATTTTAATGGACTTTAATAGAGCCCAACACTTAACACTTAACTCAACACTTAACAGTTTTTTTCAACGGAGTTTCAAAGGACTCTAAATGATCCCAAACGAGGCATAAGGGTCTTATCTAGCAAAACGATTGTCATTTTTGACAAGAAAAATAAAAAATATGCTCTTTTAAACCACAACTTCTCGTCTAGATCCGGTCCCGCGTGACCTAACGTAAATGCGTAGTGACGTAGGGAGTAGGGCTGTTCCGAATACCATTTTTTGAGCTTCGAAGCTCTAGTAGAAATAAAATCGAATATTCGAAGCTTCGGAAGGAGGGGCTGAACATATTTTTCTCTTTAATAAAGGCAGGAATCTGTGTGTGTGTGTGTGTGTATCTACAGTTTTATTATGTGGCGGATGTGTTGCTGCGGACTCAAGGGAGTGTAGTGCCTTTTTTTCGTGCAATATGGACATGTGACACGTTTAGAATAAACTTTAAATAATAAACTTTAAAAATACTACAGAACAGCGCAAGCTGGAAGCGGCGTGCCTGTCACGCGTCCTGCGAGAACAGCATTAGTGAAACAAAACACAAGAGCAATACTTTTAATAAGGTAGCCTAACATTTTTCTAACAAACAAACATTCCCGTATCAGAAATTAGCAGCACAGTAATTACTGACAACGTAGGGTAGGCTATTTAAATAAAACAACGAAAATAAATGAACGAAGTTCAACAAACTGTAATAAAACGGTAGCATACTTTCAAAATCAGGTTTATTTATAACACTTACACCATCAATATGTTTTTTTCATCAGCAGAACAATAAAGAAGATATTTTGCAGAAACCCCAGTGCTCCGTCATGCAAGTCAACCGATGCGCACACTTTAATAGCTAAAGCATATATATTCAATACATAAGTAATCCCCCATAACTGTGTGTGACATATTGACGTCTTGTGAAGCAAATCAATCAGTTTTTGCAAGAAACTGAACGTTATTTACAACACTATTAGCGTGAATGCCAAAGCAGGAAGCGCGCTTTCCGTTCGAGGCGATCTCTTCCACTGGTGGAGTTTGGTGGCTGTTGACTATGGATGTTGGTCTCTCTGCGCCACCTACAGAGCGGGAGCGTGAAGCGCACTTCCTGCTTGGCAAAAGCTCTGCATTAACGCTGAAAAATATTTATATATATATATATATTCGAATCTCAAAACTGAAAATCGAATGTCAACCCACGGAACGAATATTCGAATATTCGAATTTTCTGGTCCAGCCCTAGTAGGGAGGTCACGTGTTACATATATGAAACGCACATTTGCGGACCATTATAAACAATAAACTGACACAAAGACATTAATTAGTATCATTCCACATACAACAACGTAGGAACGGCCCTCTTTCAACACACTTGTAAACACTGGGGCGGAGTTTCGCGTTCGTCCTCTGTGACCTCTTGACGTATTGCGTGGGGTCACGACCGGATCTAGACGAGAAGTTGTGCTTTAAAAGTGCATATTTTTTATTTTTCTTGTCAAAAATGACAATCATTTCGCTAGATAAGACCCTTATGCCTCGTTTGGGATCGTTTAGAGTACTTTGAAACTCTGTTGAAAAAAACTGTTAAGTGTTGAGTTAAGTATTAAATGTTGGGCTCTATTAAAGTCCATTAAAATGAGAAAAATCCTGTGATGTTTTCCTCAAAAAACATAATTTCTTCTCGACTAAACAAAGAAAGACAACAACATTTTGGATGACATGGTGGTGAGTAAATTATCTGGATTTTTCTTTTAAGAAAATCCACTATTCCTTTAAAGGACAAGTTCGGTATTTTAGACTTAAAGCCCTGTTTTCAGATTGTTTATGGTCAAATAGAATGGTTTTGACTGAAATTTCGACATTTTCGGCTGCCCTGAGAATTTTCGCTTGTTTGTGTTTCAGCTCAGACCTCTACAATGGCTTTATAGGTGCACTGGAACAATCCTTCCTAAAATGCATTAAACTTTCGTTTACAAAGACGAGAAACTCACCGAGTGGTCAGGGGTGTTCACTGATATGCTCACACAAAAATCGCGTTAAAAGATGCTTTCCAACAGCTGTTTTAGCATTCGTTGTTAACTTGTGGACCTATTTCCCCAAACGCCTCACACCCGTACATTCTTCCGCTTAGAGCTTGAATAATAAACACTCCAGCCCAGGAGGTGGCGCTAATCCGCCTTTGCCAATTGCAAGAATAGAAACAAAGTTCCCGGCGCGGAGTAATACCATACCTCACAGGACGTCTAATACAGTCAATGGAGTTGGTAAAAACTACGATAAAACCTGTTGGAATGCGTCTTTTGGAGCGATTTTTGTGTGAGCATACCAGTGAACACCCCTGACCACTCGGTGAGTTTCACGTCTTTGTAAACGAAAGTTTAATGCATTTTAGGAAGGATTGTTCCAGTGCACCTATAAAGCCATTGTAGAGGTCTGAGCTGAAACACAAACAAGCGAAAATTCTCAGGGCAGCCGAAAATGTCGAAATTTCAGTCAAAACCATTCTATTTGACCATAAACAATCTGAAAACAGGGCTTTAAGTCTAAAATACCGAACTTGTCCTTTAAGTGAAAATTTGATAATGTATGAATCCTGGTTCTGTTGTTGATCTGTCGCTGCTGTTTGCACGTTCAAATTAAATCAAATGTTTGTGTTGTTTTTACCGGGTCAGTGTCACAGACAACCATCAAATGTATTTTTACTTTAATATGAATGATAATCTTAAAATTAACTGCAATGAACATCACTAATGTGTGGGGAAGCATAATAAAAATAATCTGGTGATGTGTATCACTCACTCGGTGAAGATCAGAGAGCTGTTGGTGTCTGATCAGAGCCTCTTTACTGGGAAACTGTCTCCTACACAACAGACAGGCCAGTTTAGACCAGTCTGTCAGTCGCTCATCTCGCTCATCTTCATCACTGTCCATCTCTCCACTGTAAGACGCCACAAGACCCTGAGGAGGACTCAGCTGATGAAAACAAAAATCTGAATTTTTATATATCATTACTGAAGAAGGTAAAAGTGAGATGAATAAGATCACAAAAAGAGACAAACCAACCAAAACCCAACAAACAGATCAAAAGAGTTAACTACAGTCTGTACTATACACATTTACATGGCCTGTGAGGGAGTTTTGTATTAAATATCACATTTAAGTTAGGATTTTGGTTCAAAATTACTAGTTTAATGCAATACAAACAGAAACCAACAGATATCATAAGCGTGCTTATCAGTATCTGAATGATCAGACTATAACCAAGACGATAACCTGCTTAATCTGTCTTTGCTGATGTGGCCCTTGTGTCAAAATGTTTATCCATAAATGCACTACTAGTCCATTTGGATAAAAGTGCAAATGCATACAGTAAATATACATACGCAAATGCATACATTCAAAAACACACAAACCAAATCAAATACACAGCACAAGAAAACATGTCGTACTTCTCTTTCTTCTGGATGTCTCATCTGTTCAGAGGTCAGTATCAAAGGTCTCTCCATCAATGCACCCTGTGAAAACCCCAACATCAGCAGCAGTCAGACATGTCAGAAACATCTGATTATATTTTTAAGAGCAGGACAATCACATCAACCTTCATCTCCAGGACGGCATAGCCGGCATCAGCGCTGGCAGACTCGCGTCGGTCATCCGGTCTGCCCTGCAGTCGAGGGTTGGAGCTCAGCGATGAGGACGATCGTACACTATCCTTCTGTCTGTTCAGACTCTTGGCCCATCGCTCCATGTCTTTAGCTATCTGCAAAAATGAAAGATTTTCATCATCACATCACCTACAAAACCTTCATGAGCAGCCCTCTTCAGACAGGAATAGTTTATACTGTATGTGGAGGTGTGATAACGTCAAAAATGACCAGAACTTCTCTATTTATTTAATCCCATCCACACTGACCATCTCAATGATTTGACTTTATCCAGACAGTACATGTTAGTACAGATTACATCATCGTTTACCTTTTACACAACAGGCTGTTCAAATAAATAACCCCGGATAACAGACATCCTGTGCAAAGTGATCTGCGACATGTGTCGGGTCTACACATCTTTTAATTATCCTCTGTCCTGCAACTTCTCATTGTGTCTAAGACAGATGTTTGTAAATCATAAAATGCTAAAAAATGATTTGACGTGACGATAAGTGGTTACATAAAGTAGCAACAAAAGTTTTAAAAACCAATACTGGTCAGGACATTCATTTCAAATCTCATTCTGAGGTTGTACCTGCTGTGCTGTTTTATTCTTGGGCTTGTCCTTCTTATCTTTGCCATTGTTAGGTGTAGATAAGAGGTCAGAGGTCATCGGTCCATTTTCCGAGGTCTGTGATGCAGGAACATACGTGTGTCTTTCCCCATCCCAGTACATGTACTGCTGTGTTTGAGGATTATAGTAGTACTGAAAGAAAAACAAACAGAAAATATAGCTGTAGACAGCGATACGGGGCCAAGCAACAATGGTCCTGCAACACGCAACGAAGCTGAAAGGACATGCAATTGAAGAATGCAATGTAGCAGATATGTATGGGAACTATCAGCACACAGGACTCAGAGATGAGAATGAACATAATGAAAAAATAAAAATTTTGAAGTATAATATTTATGTGCATGTTGAAAGAAGGACCGATTAGTCCAATGCTGACCTAGAAAACAATTGAACCACTAAAGCATCATACATGTTACACATGAGACTTAAACCAAAAGAGCACAAACGAAATAATACCTGTTAAAATAATAAAGTAAAATACAAATAATGAATTGAAGCTTTTGACTCTAAAGTAAGAGACTTCAATTGCTGCCCTAGCCAGGATTTGAACCCATGATCTCCAGGTGTCATGCCTGTCACTCATCTGGTTGAGCTACAGGGGAGACATACATACAGACAGCTGCTTAAGTTAGATTGCTGAAGTGACAATGTGTTTGTTCAAGTGTGGAGAGATTTTTCTCAAGAAGAGAATATTTTTTAAAACCCCTGTAGGTAGTCAAACCTGTTCGAACATTTGACTCTACATGACACAAATTTGTCAACCATTTTGATTGCCGCCGTATGGTGGATTTGAACCCGCAACCTCTGGATTTCATGCCCATCACGCATTTGGTTGAGCTACTGGGAATGCATGGATTACCACATCAAATATTCTCCATAGAAGTTTAGTTGATTAAATGGTTTAAAAGTTATTCCTGTTGACAAATGTATTACTTTTGAACAAAGATAAATATCAAAATTATGTTTGGTCATTTCTGTGCGGATTGCTCCAAAGTTTATGTGAGCAGAGCCTGGCATAAAATAGACTTAATTTGCAAAAGTAGTAGCGAAAAAACTACTTCACATACGCTATGAAATAAGACATGAACAGAATGTTGAAAACTGACAAATGAGATATCGTTGCAATCGACATAAACCAGTGAATAAAAATTCACAAAGAAAATGAATATCAGACAAAGTTTTCAGAAGTTATGGGCTGTTTTATATAGTTTATGAACCCTAGGTGGCGCTGTCTTCAGATTTCCCAGGTACCTTTAGGACATCATACCAATGCTTCCTACCGATTTTTGTGCCGATACATTATATAGAATAATAGTTATCCCAATTTAAAACAAAATTCAAAATAGTGTACAGGCGGTTTGGTAATTTCTGGCATAATATATATCGACAGATTTGTCATGAGCCAAGGAATCCATAGACACCAAGATCATAATTTTCTATCAAACATTTCAATAGTTATGGGCAAAAATAGCCATTTTTCATATCTCATGACCCATAGGTGGCGCTGTCCTCAAATTTGGCATGGTACCCCAGTTCATGGTCCTTATGAAGGGTACCAAGTTTCATTTCAATTGATCAAAGAATGACCGAGATAATGACTCGGAACGAATTTTGGGTCGACATCGATAAATGTACGCATTTATAACTTTTGAACAAAGATAAAAATCAAAATTCTGTTCGGTCATTTCTCTGCGGCTCCGTCCAAAGAAAATTTGAGCCAAATTGTGTAACAATTCAAGAAACACTGCAAAAGTAGTAGCAAAAAAACTGAATACTGTACTTTTCAAAATGGCTGCTACTGCATTTTTGAAATGGTGGTGGCGATTGGCAACCAAATTATGACAAGCAGTGCAGAACATGGAAAACAGACTGGTTAAGAATAATAGGTGAGAATTAACTCAGAACAAAATCTTATTAGTAAAACATAACACATGCATCAGGTGGGATTCGAACCCTCAACCTCTGAGTTTTGATGCATGCGTTTAGTAGACTGCGCTACACAGGCAGTGTAGCTAGCCAAGGTTTTCAGAGCTGCAAACATTCAAATGGCACAATCAAGGAAGATGCAGACATGACATTGCAGAGCAGAAATAACAAAATTACAATTTATATGAGAATCAGATAGTTTAAGTGAGAACAGTTAAAGTTTAAGTCAAGAAAAACATGTTGTATAGGAATGCACAACATGTTATAATACAGTCATAATAATTTAATATGACAAAGAGACAATGTCACAGGGACAGTCAACTTTGGAGAGGTATTTCTCGGGAATGGCAGAGAATATAAAAAATGTGTTTGGTCATTTCTATGCGGATTGCTCTAAAGTTTATGTGAGCAGAGCCCGGCATAAAATAGACTTAATTTGCAAAAGTAGTAGCGAAAAAACTACTTCACATATGCTATGTAATAAAATATTAACAGAATGTTGGAAACTGACAAATGAGATATCGTTGCAATCGACAGAAACCAGTGAATAAAAATTCACAAAGAAAATGAATATCAGACAAAGTTTTTAGAAGTTATAGGCTGTTTTATATAGTTTATAAACCCTAGGTGGCGCTGTTTTCAGATTTCCCATGTACCTTCAGGACATCATACCGATGCTCCCTACCGATTTTTGTGCCGATACATTATATCGAATAATAGTTATCACAATATATGACAAAATTCAAAATGGTGGACAGGCGGTTTGGTAATTTCTGGCATAATATATATCGACAGATTTGTCATGAGCCAAGGAATCCATAGACACCAAGATCATAATTTTCTATCAAACATTTCAATAGTTATGGGCAAAAATAGCCATTTTTCATATCTCATGACCCATAGGTGGCGCTGTCCTCAAATTTGGCATGGTACCCCAGTTCATGGTCCTTATGAAGGGTACCAAGTTTCATTTCAATTGATCAAAGAATGACCGAGATAATGACTCAGAACGAATTTTGGGTCGACATCGATAAATGTACGCATTTATAACTTTTGAACAAAGATAAAAATCAAAATTCTGTTCGGTCATTTCTCTGCGGCTCCGTCCAAAGAAAATTTGAGCCAAATTGTGTAACAATTCAAGAAACACTGCAAAAGTAGTAGCAAAAAAACTGAATACTGTACTTTTCAAAATGGCTGCTACTGCATTTTTGAAATGGTGGTGGCGATTGGCAACCAAATTATGACAAGCAGTGCAGAACATGGAAAACAGACTGGTTAAGAATAATAGGTGAGAATTAACTCAGAACAAAATCTTATTAGTAAAACATAACACATGCATCAGGTGGGATTCGAACCCTCAACCTCTGAGTTTTGATGCATGCGTTTAGTAGACTGCGCTACACAGGCAGTGTAGCTAGCCAAGGTTTTCAGAGCTGCAAACATTCAAATGGCACAATCAAGGAAGATGCAGACATGACATTGCAGAGCAGAAATAACAAAATTACAATTTATATGAGAATCAGATAGTTTAAGTGAGAACAGTTAAAGTTTAAGTCAAGAAAAACATGTTGTATAGGAATGCACAACATGTTATAATACAGTCATAATAATTTAATATGACAAAGAGACAATGTCACAGGGACAGTCAACTTTGGAGAGGTATTTCTCGGGAATGGCAGAGAATATAAAAAATGTGTTTGGTCATTTCTATGCGGATTGCTCTAAAGTTTATGTGAGCAGAGCCCGGCATAAAATAGACTTAATTTGCAAAAGTAGTAGCGAAAAAACTACTTCACATATGCTAAGTAATAAAATATTAACAGAATGTTGGAAACTGACAAATGAGATATCGTTGCAATCGACAGAAACCAGTGAATAAAAATTCACAAAGAAAATGAATATCGGACAAAGTTTTTAGAAGTTATAGGCTGTTTTATATAGTTTATAAACCCTAGGTGGCGCTGTTTTCAGATTTCCCATGTACCTTCAGGACATCATACCGATGCTCCCTACCGATTTTATACCGATACATTATATTGAATAATAGTTATCACAATATATGACAAAATTCAAAATGGTGGACAGGCGGTTTGGTAATTTCTGGCATAATATATATCGACAGATTTGTCATGAGCCAAGGAATCCATAGACACCAAGAGCATAATTTTCTATCAAACATTTCAAAAGTTATGGGCAAAAATAGCCATTTTTCATATCTCATGACCCATAGGTGGCGCTGTCCTCAAATTTGACATGGTACCCCAGTTCATGGTCCTTATGAAGGGTACCAAGTTTTATTTCAATTGATCAAAGAATGACCGAGATAATGACTCAGAACGAATTTTGGGTCGACATCGATAAATGTACGCATTTATAACTTTTGAACAAAGATAAAAATCAAAATTCTGTTCGGTCATTTCTCTGCACCTCGGTCCAAAGATTATCTGTGCCAAATTGCGTAACAATGCAATGAACGCTGCAAAAGTAGTAGCGAAAAAACAAAATACTGTACTTTTCAAAATGGCCGCTACTGTAATGGGTGGAGTCTTAATGTAAGGTGTTCATTGTAATGAGCGTGAGGAGAGCAATCAGATGTACTAAGTAGAATTTTTGTTGATCAAATTATTCTAGAGTTATAACCATTTGAATATTGAATTTTTGAAGTGTTGGTGGCGCTATAGAGTTAATGCTAGAGACCCCATATTTGGTCACATAACTATTTAGGACCACCACTACAAGTGTGGCAAATTTTTTTCATTTTCCTATGTACGGTTCATAGGGCTGCCATAGACTCCCATTGGGGAAGAAGAAATATAATAATAAATATAGCTGCAAGCAGCGATTTGGGGCCAAGCAGATTTAGCGAAATGAGCACCCAAAGCACAGCAAACAACATAGAAGGTATCAATCACCCAATGCGCATTGAGCACCCAATCAAAAACACAAGGCGCAGCAAGTACCCAAAACGTAGCAATCACAGATCAGAACCACTGCAGTGCAGAGCAGCAACAGAAAACATGACAAAAATAGAACATATGTGAACTACAGACAGGTCAGGAAGAATAGGTGGGAAAGAACAAAACTTTAATAGAAGAAATTAACACCTGCCTCAGGCTGGATTCGAACCCATGAACTCAGGATCTCTATGCATACGACTTAACAGATGCGCCACTCAGTAGACACAGCTCAAGGGTCAGCAGAAAAGAGCTTACATGCCAAAGAATTCAGAAGTTATAAGCAATTCGATAAGAACTGTTATAGTTTATAACCCCTAGGTGGCGCTGTACTCTGATTTCCTCAGGACATCATGCCGAAGCTCCCTACCGATGTTTGCGCCGATATATCCGATACTTCAAAAGTTATAGCAAATTATCACAAATTTCAAAATGGCGGACAGACGGTTCGGTCAATCCCGGCATAATACACATCGACAGATGCGGCATGAGCCAAGGAATCCGTAGACACCAAGATCATAATTTTCTGACAAACGATTCAGAAGTTATGCGCAAAAATAGCCTTTTTTCCTATCTCATGACCTATAGGTGGCGCTGTCACCAAATTTGGCATGGACCCCCAGTTCATGGTCGACATGAAGCGTACCAAATTTCATCTCGATTGATCAAAGAATGACCGAGATACAGCTTCAGAACCAATTTTGCGTCAATCTCGTTAAGTTCACGCATTAATTACTTTTAAATAAAGAAAAATATCAAAATTCTGTTCAGTCATTTCTATGCGGCTCACTCCAAAGATCACATGTGACAAATCTCATAAGAATTGAACCAAATTTGAAGGAGGAGTAGCGAAAAAACGAAATACTGTACATTTCAAAATGGCCGCTACTGTAATGGGTGGAGTCTTACTGTAAGGTATTAAAAACAATAAGCATGAGGAGAGCAATCACGTGTACTAAGTAGAATTTTCATAGAGCAAATGGATCATGAGTTATAACCATTTGAACATTGAATTTTTGAGATGATGGTGGCGCTATAGAGTCACTGCTAGAGACCCCATTTTTGGCCAAATGACTATTTATGACCACCACTACAACTGTGCCAAATTTCATCATTTTCCTATATACGGTTCATAGGGCTGCCATAGACTCCCATTGGGGAAGATTAAGAAGAATAATAATACTAACAGAAACAATAGGTGCCACAGCACCATAGGTGCTTGGCCCCTAATAATAAATATAGCTGCAAGCAGCAACACGGGGTCAAGCACCTTCGGCGCAATGCACACAAAGCACAGCAAGCACACAAAGCACAGTAATCTCACAAAGCACAGCAAGCTCACATAGCACAGCAAGCACACAAAGCACAGTAAGCTCACAAAGCACAGCAAACACACAAAGCATAGCAAGCACACAAAGCACAGCAAGCTCACAAAGCACAGCAAGCTCACAAAGCACAGCAAGCACACAAAGCACAGCAAGCTCACAAAGCATAGCAAGCACACAAAGCACAGCAAGCTCACAAAGCACAGCAAGCACACAAAGCACTCAAGCTCACAAAGCAAAGCAAGCACACAAAGCACAGCAAGCACACAAAGCACGGCAAGCTCACAATGCACAGCAAGCACACAAAGCAGAGCAATTACACAAATCACAGCAGGCACACAAAGCACAGCAAGCTCACAAAGCACAGCAAGCACACAAAGCACAGCAAGCACACAAAGCACAGCAAGCTCACAATGCACAGCAAGCACACAAATCACAGCAGGCACACAAATCACAGCAGGCACACAAAGCACAGCAAGCTCACAAAGCACAGCAAGCACACAAAGCACAGCAAGCCCACAAAGCATAGCAAGCTCACAAAGCACAGCAAGCACACAAAGCACAGCAAGCTCACAAAGCACAGCAAGCTCACAAAGCACATCAAGCACACAAAGCACAGCAAGCACACAAAGCACAGCAAGCAAACAAAGCATAGCAAGCTCACAAAGCACAGCAAGCACACAAAGCACATCAATTACACAAATCACAGCAGGCATACAAAGCACAGCAAGCTCACAAAACACAGCAAGCTCACAAAACACAGCAGGCACACAAAGCACAGCAGGCACACAAAGCACAGCAAGCACACAAAGCACAGCAATTACACAAAGCACAGCAATTACACAAATCACAGCAGGCACACAAAGCACAGCAAGCTCACAAAGCACAGCAAGCACACAAAGCACAGCAAGCACACAAAGCACAGCAAGCTCACAAAGCACAGCAAGCACACAAAGCACAGCAAGCACACAAAGCACAGCAAGCACACAAAGCATAGCAAGCTCACAAAGCACAGCAAGCACACAAAGCACATTAATTACACAAATCACAGCAGGCACTCAAAGCACAGCAAGCTCACAAAGCACAGCAAGCACACAAAGCACAGCAAGCACACAAAGCACAGCAAGCACACAAAGCACAGCAAGCACACAAAGCACAGCAAGTACACAAAGCATAGCAAGCTCACAAAGCACAGCAAGCACACAAAGCACAGCAAGCTCACAAAGCAAAGCAAGCTCACAAAGCACAGCAAGCACACAAAGCACAGCAAGCTCACAAAGCACAGCAAGCACACAAAGCACAGTAAGCTCACAAAGCACAGCAAGCTCACAAAGCACAGCAAGCACACAAAGCACAGCAAGCTCACAAAGCACAGCAAGCACCATTAATTGCATTAAAAACGCAAGGCTCAGGAATCATAGAGCAGAACCACCACAATGCAGAGCAACAACAGCAAACATGGAAAAATAGAACACATGTGAACTACAGACAGGTTTAGAAGAATTGATGAGGAAGAACAAAATACCTGACTCAGGTGGGATTCGAACCCAGGATCTCAGAATCTCAATGCATACGATTAACTAGATCCGCCACTCAGTTGACACGGTTCATTGGGCAGCAGAAAGAGATAACAGTATAATATCAATAAGAATTGTAATAGTTTATAACCCCTAGGTGGCGCTGTACTCTGACTTCCCAGGTAACTTCAGGACATCATGTCAAAGCTCCTTACCAATTTTTGTGCGGATATGTCAAATAGTTCAAAAAATATAACAATTTATGTTAAATTTCAAAATGGCAGACAGGTGGTTCGGTCAAACCCGGCATAATACACATCGACACATGCGGCATGAGGTAAGCAATCCATAGACATCAAGATCATAATTTTCTGACAAGCAGTTCAGAAGTTATGGGCAAAAATAGCCTATTTTATTATCTCATGACCCATAGGTGGCGCTGTCACCAAATTTGGCATGGACCCCAAGATCATGGTCCACATGAAGTGTACCAAATTTCATTTCAATTGATCAAAGAATGACTGAGCTACAGCTTCAGAACCATTTTTGCGTCAACCTCGTTAAGTTTGCGCATTTATTACTTTTGAACAAAGATAAATATCAAAATTCTGTTCAGTCATTTCTATGCGGCTCACTCCAAAGATCATCTGTGCCAAATTTCATAAGAATTGAACCACATTTGAAGGAGGAGTAGCGAAAAAACAAAATACTGTACATTTCAAAATGGCCGTTACTGTAATGGGTGGAGTCTTACTGTAAAGTATCAAATTCAATAAGCGGGATGAGAGCAATCACGTGTACTAAGTAGAATTTTCATAGAGCAAATGGTTCACTATTTATAACAGTTTGAACATTGATTTTTTGCACTGCTGGTGGCGCTATAGAGTTATTGCTAGAGACCCCATTTTTGGTCACATGACTATTTATGACCACCTCTACATCTGTGCCAAATTTCATCATTTTCCTATGTACGGTTCATAGGGCTGCCATAGACTCCCATGGGACGATAATAATAATAAATATAGCTGCAAGCAGCGATACGGGGCCAAGCACAATCAGCGCAATGAGCTCCCAAAGCACAGCAAGAAAGATACAACTTATCAATCACTCAGGGCGCATTGAGCACCCAAGGTGCATCAAGAACACAAGGCTCAGCAAAGAACCCAAAGCGTAGCAATGACAGAGCAGAACCACCGCAGTGCAGAGCAGCAACAGATAACATGGCAAAAATAGAACATATGTGAACTACAGACAGGTCAAAAAGAATAGGTGAAAAAGAACAAAACTATAATAGAAGAAATTAACACCTGGCTCAGGTGGGATTCGAACCCACGAACTCAGGATCTCAATGCATACGACTTAACAGATGCGCCACTCAGTAGACACAGCTCAAAGGTCAGCAGAAAAGAGCTTACATGCCAAAGAATTCAGAAGTTATAAGCAATTCGATAAGAACTGTTATAGTTTATAACCCCTAGGTGGCGCTGTACTCTGATTTCCTCAGGACATCATGCCGAAGCTCCCTACCGATGTTTGCGCCGATATATCCGATACTTCAAAAGTTATAGCAAATTATCACAAATTTCAAAATGGCGGACAGACGGTTCGGTCAAACCCGGCATAATACACATCGACAGATGCGGCATGAGGTAAGGAATCCGTAGACACCAAGATCATAATTTTCTGACAAACGATTCAGAAGTTATGCGCAAAAATAGCCTTTTTTCCTATCTCATGACCCATAGGTGGCGCTGTCACCAAATTTGGCATGGACCCCCATTTCATGGTCGACATGAAGCGTACCAAATTTCATCTCGATTGATCAAAGAATGACCGAGATACAGCTTCAGAACCAATTTTGCGTCAATCTCGTTAAGTTCACGCATTAATTACTTTTAAATAAAGAAAAATATCAAAATTCTGTTCAGTCATTTCTATGCGGCTCACTCCAAAGATCACATGTGCCAAATCTCATAAGAATTGAACCAAATTTGAAGGAGGAGTAGCGAAAAAACGAAATACTGTACATTTCAAAATGGCCGCTACTGTAATGGGTGGAGTCTTACTGTAAGGTATTAAAAACAATAAGCATGAGGAGAGCAATCACGTGTACTAAGTAGAATTTTCATAGAGCAAATGGATCACGAGTTATAACCATTTGAACATTGAATTTTTGAGATGATGGTGGCGCTATAGAGTTACTGCTAGAGACCCCATTTTTGGCCACATGACTATTTATGACCACCACTACAACTATGCCAAATTTCATCATTTTCCTACATACGGTTCATAGGGCTGCCATAGACTCCCATTGGGGAAGATTAAGATTAAGATTAAGATTAAGAAGAATATAATACTAACAGAAACAATAGGTGCCACAGCACCATAGGTGCTTGGCCCCTAAATATAGCTGCAAGCAGCGATTCGGGGCCAAGCACCTTTAGCGCAATGAGCACCCAAAGCACAGCAAGCAACATAGAAGGTATCAATAACCCAATGCTCACTGACCACCCAAGGTGCATCAAGAACACAAAGCGCAGCAAGTACCCAAAGCGTTGCAATGACAGAGCAGAACCACCGCAGTGCAGAGCAGCAACAGAAAACATGGCAAAAATAGAACATATGTGAACTACAGACAGGTCAAGAAGAATAGGTGGGAAAGAACAAAACTTTAATAGAAGAAATTAACACCTGCCTCAGGTGGGATTCGAACCCATGAACTCAGGATCTCTATGCATACGACTTAGTGGATGCGCCACTCAGCAGACACAGCTCAAGGGGCAGCAGGAAAGAGATTACAGAAATGCAAGCATTGACATATGCCAATCACCAAAGATGTAGAAATGACACCGCAGAGCAGAAATCACAGAAATACAATGTATATGAGAATCAAAAACCTCAAGTGAGATTGAAGACAAGAAGAACATTCCGTAGAGTAACGCTATAAAATGAAATATAAAGTAATTAACTATGACAAATAGACAACATCACAGGGACGATCAACTTTACAGAGGTTTTTCTCAAAAAAATTCCTAGGTGCAAGAAAAATCTGTTCAGTCATTTCTGTGCGGATTGCTCCAAACATTATACGAGCAGAACCTGGCATAAAATAAACAAAATTTGTAAAAGGAGTAGCGAAAAAATCATTTACCATATGCCTTACAATAACACATGAACAGAATGATAGAAAATGACAAACGAGGTATCGTTGCAATCGGCATAAACCAGTGAATACAATTTCACAAAGAAAATTAATATCCGACAAAGTATTCAGAAGTTATGAGCAGTTCTATAAGAACTGTTATAGTTTATAACCCCTAGGTGGCGCTGTATTCTGACTTCCCAGATACAATCAGGACATCATGCCGAAGCTTCCTACCGATTTTTGCGCCAATATATCCAATACTTCAAAAGTTATAACAATTTATGACAAATTTCAAAATGGCGGACAGGCGGTTCGGTCAATCCCGGCATAATACACATCGACAGATGCGGCATGAGGTAAGGAATCCGTAGACACCAAGATCATAATTTTCTGACAAACGATTCAGAAGTTATGGGCAAAAATAGCTTATTTTCCTATCTCATGACCCATAGGTGGCGCTGTCACCAAATTTGGCATGAACCCCAAGTTCATGGTAAACATGAAGTGTACCAAATTTCATTTCAATTGATCAAAGAATGACCGAGCTACAGCTTCAGAACCATTTTTGCGTCAACCTCGTTAAGTTTGCGCATTTATTACTTTTAAACAAAGATAAATATCAAAATTCTGTTTGGTCATTTCTGTGCGGCTCACTCCAAAGATTACCTGTGCTAAAATTCATAACAATTGAACCAAATTTGAAGGAGGAGTAGCGAATAAACGGCATACTGTACATTTCAAAATGGCCACTACTGTAATGGGTGGAGTTTTACTGTAAAGCATTAAAAACAACAAGCATGAGGAGAGCAATCACGTGTACTAAGTAGAATTTTCATAGATCAAGCGGATCAGCAGTTATAACCATTTGAACATTGATTTTTTGCACTGCTGGTGGCGCTATAGAGTTAATGCTAGAGACCCCATTTTTGGTCACTTGACTTTTCAGGACGACCTCTATAACTGTGCCAAATTTCATCATTTTCCTATGTACGGTTCATAGGGCTGCCATAGGCACCAATGGCTAAGAAGAAGAAAAAAGTACAATTCCAATAGGTGTCTCAGCACCTTCGGTGCTTGACCCCTAATAATAATAATAATAATAAGAAAACCATCAATTGCAATAGTGGCCTACCGCCCTGCGGGCTTGGCCCCTAAATATTATGTTTAACAAGAGTTGAACTGTGTATTTATGCTTAGTGCCTCTGGCATTGAGTCACAGCTGAATCTGAATAATGTCAACAATGATAACAACGTAACAATATCCACGAGTTTAAAGTATGAATTCATTGTATTATTTTGTGGTAATGAATCTTTTAGCTAATCATAAAAACAGTAAAAAACACAACCCATCTTTCTGTTGTGTTGTCCTTTAAAGGATTACTCCACTTTCTGATTATTTATTTTTTTCAGTCAAAAAGAAATACATTTTTTTGAGAAAAACATTTCAGGATTTTTCTCCATATAGTGGACTTTAGTGGACCTCAACAGTTTACAGTTTCAATGCAGCTTCAAAGGGCTCTAAACGATCCCAACCAAGACATAAGGATCTTATCTAGTGAAAACCATCCTTATTTTCACAAAAAAAAATCCAAAATGTTTTAACCACAACTTCTTGTCTTGCACTAGCAGTGTAATGCGCCAGCATGATAAATGGGAAACTACCGCTCCAGTATTTACAAGTGTGTAGAAAAAGAAGCGTTCAGACGTTGTTGTTTGTGAAATGATACTTATTAAATGTCTTTGTATCAGTTTATCATTTAAAATGGTCCGCAAGTGTGCGTTTCACATATGTAACCCGTGACATTTTGACGTGAGTACATAACACATAAGGTCGCTCTGTTGAATCTAGGGATGCACCGAATATTCGGCCGGCCAAAAGACATTTATCACCGAAACAATACAGCTGAAATGTTGTGATGAAGCAAACAGAAACCGCGACCTGCACGTGCTTGTCTGAAGCAACATGTATGCGGTGTGGATGTATTTAACCGCACATGGCACAAGCGGTTGAATGTGTCCGGTCCAGACGTGATCATCACAGTGAGTACGCCCTTCAAAGATCAGAACTCTTGGTGTGTAAACTTAAGAGTCGTGCAAATGTGTCTCATACTGTAGTTCATTAACATACATTTGCCGAATATAGCAATGAAAAACAACGTAACGTTTTTATGCTGTGCTGTTTGGGATTTGCCCTCGGTCTCTGTGTGCGCGCGCATTTAAGTGCCCTCAATAGTGCACACACGAGTGAGACGCAAACAAGCGAACATAAAATCTTTCTGTTATTAACAAGGCACATATAAACAAATTTATCTCCACAATATTCTTTTTCTAATAAAAACATTTGTTTATGTCTTAAGTGTATGTATAGATTACAGTCAGAAACCAGTCTGTGCTTATTTGGTCTTAAAGAGACAGTAACCTCAATTAAACTACTTAAGTCTGTGTCATTAATGTTAATCAAACAACCCAAGACAAAGAGAAAATCAGTTCTGTAGCTCTAAAAAAATAATAATATATTTAATTTATACAAAGACAGTGTTATGACTCATTTAATTCGATTTCTGTACCTAATGCTAATGTAATCTTAGCCCTTATTAATGTGCAACTTTGTTCTTTTTTATAAATGTTTGCAATTTCTTTATTTGTTATTAGATTTTTCCCACCCGCTTTTTGCTGATCTGAAAAATAATCCAATCCGTGCCTCAAAAACTGTAATGTGATCTGAACCGTGAGTTTTGTGATCCGTCACACATCCCTAGTAAAGTTAGTACACAGTGATAGCCATTAGTACAATTGTACTAATAATTGGCATAATAATTTGTTTCGGTGTTTCTGTTTTTTCGGCCTTGGGTTTCCTATTTTTTGGTTTCGGCCAAGAATTTTCATTTCAGTGCATCCCTAGTTGAATCACACAGCTAGTGCAAGACAAGAAATTCTGGTATAAAAGTACATATTATATTTATTTGTTTTAGTTAAAATAAGGATGGTTTCTCTAGATAAGATCCTTATGTATTGGTTGGAATGGTTTAGAGACCTTTGAAGCTGCATTGAAACTGTAAACTGTTGAGGTCCACTAAAGTTCACTATATTGAGAAAAATCCTGAAATGTTTTCCTGAAAAAATTAATTTCTTCTAAGACATAAACATCTTGGATGACATGGGGGTGAGTAAATTATCAGGATTTTTTTAATGAAAGTTTAATGAGTAATCCTTTAACTAGTACCTGTCTTGTGTGATGGCCGTTACCTGTGAGTTTGGGTCATAGTAGAGACCGGTGAAAGGGTCATAATAATATCCAGAGTTTTCATCATACTGATACGTGGACACATCGGGATCCGCTGGAGAAAGACATCACTACATGTATCGCATCATTCGATATACAAACATCTTTATAGCCTATGCATTATACCAACAACAAATATTACTGTAAATTTAATAATGGACATTGTTAACAAAAAAAAAAGGAAAACAAGTTGTCAGACTTACGGTATTGTTGACACTCCAGAGCGGTTCCAGGCGTGGCCGGCTGGTTCAGGCTTGGCGGTTGAGGTTTCCCTATGATCTCCACTGGGCCCTTTGAACACACACACACACAACTTATCCGTTATTAACTCAATCAAATTATACTAAGCCTTACAGTTCTGCATAATTAGGGGCGTGGCCACTTGAGTGACGGGTGAACTGCCACTGCTGTCACTACCGTCAAGCTAGAGGGCATGGTTTTAGCAACCAGACACCTCAAGTTTTTCCATGCCCCGCCTCTTTACCAATTTTCGGATATCTGTGAGTGATGCATATATTTCACGGACAATACGTCCATATTTTTTTACAGTCTATGGTGGTATGATATGTGCGTTGCCTCTTGACTTAAACTGAATAATTAAACTCCCAGATGTGCACCACTGCTGATTCAACATGCAGCCACCTACTTTATTTGACAACGCAGAAAATAGAGAAAAATGTCCGGCTGTGTACCTAGATAATCATCTGATTACCTGACTGTGCTGTGAGGATGTTGCCATGGTGATGATCTGTGACTGAGATGATGGGACTGACAGTACTGAGGAGTCTCTGGAGATCGACACAACTAGTGAGAAAACACACAACATTCAATACAATATAACCAGAAGCATCAAAATGAGACAAAATGATTACTGATTATATGATAGATGAAATGATTGTTCATTAATATCAATTCCTGGTAGCTCAATGATACACATTTCAATACTGATATACATCCAATGCTATACATATGACCATGTTATTTCTGTGTGTGTCCATTATTCAATTGATCATTTATTAAATTTTTGTTAGTTTAAAATGTTGTGTTTTTGGTTTTTATCAAAAAGATATTACACATAACAATAATAATAATAAAAATGTGTTACATTTATATAGCGCTAAATAATACCTCCTAGAGGCTTTTATCCAAAGCATCTTGGAATGTGGAAGCATTTAACATTGTGTCTGAGCAGCTAACAATGAGTGTAGGACACAAGGCTCTGTTTACAAGTAAATAAACGTATGTAGGCGAATATATTAAGATGTTAGAAAACCTTACAGAGTACCTCCAACTCCAAAATAAAAATAAATTCCCCAATCACATGCTTTTACATCAGAAAGACATGAAATGACTCATCATACACATTTGAGACTCAAATAATCCACTTTATTATCGTGTAGGTGTGCTAACCTCTGTCAGGAGTTAATAATGATGTGTGACTGTTTGTAGGAGCAGCTTGTGTTTCTGCAATGACACTCTGTAAAGCCTCCTGATCGAATAAAGACCCTGCTGCTGCCCCCTGCTGGTGCAAACTCAAATCACTGCTCTCAGATAAACCTGAGAGATGAGCGGTCTGTACAGAGACAAAACGACACGCGTTACTCTTTATTAAAAGGCGAAACATGCCCAAACAAACACGTATCTTGTTAATGTGACATCACACTGACAAAGCCCCGCCCATGGTCAATGACCGACAGTCCTGCAGTACCAAAGTTTACGCTCTCAGCGAGTTGTGTGCTGTCACCCACATCTCAATGCTATTGTCTTGGACTGTACTCACAGGAATCAGATCTATTTTAACAGGGTCTCTTTCAGTAAGTGAGTGAGGAGCTGTAGCTCATTTGCATTTAAAGGTGCAGACACAATTTTTTTTTGCCTCAACCTTAATAAAGGCATTTTGGTCATGCTCTAATAAATAATCTGTGGGGAATTTTGAGACTTATATTTCATCTTGTAAAAACTGACATAATAGGTGTCCTTTAAAACATAACCAGATGTCCATTCACATGTACTACAAGAGGGACATTATGGTAAAGTAACTGTCACAAAAATGTCTTGCTGTTTTTTCATTTCCTCCGTAGTATAGCTCTCTACCATAAACACTGCCCGTTTCAAACACAGCAACAGCAGACACAAGTGTACGTATATAAAGGTGTCCCATCCAGGATATAAAGGCAGATCTATTCTAGTTTTATAATGATCTTTAAAGGTGGTACCTGAGTGACGGCCCACTGTGCAGCAGCTATAGCTGTGCTGGCTACTGTCGCCACACTCACTCGATTCCCATCTGTCAGACAAACATCACTGATCAAGAGAGAGAGAGAGAAAGAGAGTGAGACACACACACGTATTTGGGGCTTTTCCATTGCATAGTACCCCACGGTTTGGGTCGGTTCAGCTTACTTTTGGGGGCTTAGGCACTGGGTACAGTACATACCCGATACTTTTTATTAGTATCACCTCGATTGAGGTTCCAAGCGATCTAAGCTGATACTAAAACTTAAGGTGAAATGACTATAGATCACTGATTGGTCTGAAAGAATTGTCACTACCAGCATCATTGCTAAATGCAAGATTAGCTTTACCTTTGTTCGTGTGCTGTCTCGAGCAAACCTGTCATTTGTGCTTTATTGTATATTCCCAAACTCGCTTTTTGTGGTGAAAAACATCCACAGGCTGAGAATCAAAAACACCATACCAGTGTTTTCCTAGCAGTTTGTGGCGGCACATCCGCGATGCGCATGTCCACATGTATGCACAGCATTTTTGCTACTTAAATGAGGCTCAGAGGTGCGCGTCGACTGATGACACAGATGTTTATACAGAAACTGTCATGAGACAGCGGTAGTGATAAACATACATTTGTGGTGGCCTATAATTCCTCCCACTCTGAAGTTGTATTTAAATCACAGAGTCAAAGTAAGATGAGCTGACCCGTGGGGGACTATGCAATGGAAAAGCGCCATATCTACAGCAGGATTCACATCAACACTTTTCACATGTGACTTTACTGCATGACCATGACAATAGTGTAATGCAGTGGTTCTCAGGCCATGTTTACATTACAGCATTTGCATTTTAAAACATTTAGAAGGCATTTTAAAATGAAAACAATACTTGTCTATTCTGGCATTTAAAAAAAAGTAACGGAAGTATTTAAGTAAACCGTACTAAACACTTGCGTACTTGAAGCAAAAGTAACATTTTGCAAATGCAAACTTCTTTTAAACATAAGAGGTGATGCATAGCTTTAGCCTACAGTACATAAATGCTTATTGCTTTAATGAAGCGAGTTCCTCTTCAGCCATTTCATGATCATTCATTTGAAAATTATGTCTGACCCACTCCATTTTTCCCATCATATTGGCCTTAAATCCATTACAACGCCCTATAAATGATTTTATGAACATTTGAAGTTACAGTAAGTCTTTCGTAATAAGATAATTAAAATTAAACATGAACAACATTAAAACAATATTCAAACTAGGGATGCTAAACAATTAATCGCGATTAATCGTTAGCAGAATAAAAGTTTTTGTTTACATCACATATGTGTGTAAACTGTGTATAATAAATATGTATATATATATAAATATGAACACATTCATGTATAATTTTAAGAAAAAAAATTTATATATTAAGTATTTATATTTATATATAATATAAATTATACATAAATATACAAATGTATATACACATGTAAACATTTCTAAAACATAAACATGAATGTGTGTACATTTATTTATACAAATTTATTATACACAGTTCACACACATAAATGATGTAAACAAAAACTTTTATTCTGCTAACGATTAATCGCGATTAATTGTTTAGCATCCCTAATTCAAACATAACAATCCTCAAACATAAATATAAAACAGACAAGTCCTCTATTAGGATACATGTTAAAAACAATCTGATAGCGTTTATAATTGACTTATGGCTAAGCCACACCCCCTCCACTCACTCGGACAATATTCGGTTTCAGGCGCTATGGCAGCTGTCACAGTAGGAAACATTTCACAGGAGGCAATTGATGATTTTTGGAGAGAGAAAGACTATATATCATCTCAAAGTCACCAAAATGGCCTAAACTATGCATTTGAGGGTTATAGTAATAATTTTATTGTTGAGAAGGTCAATGAAAAGCTTCAGCATATGTTTCCAGGACAAGCATTTTTACCATCTTTACCAAGAGTAAGTTACCTCTCCGTTAGTTTGGTGCTACAGTATTAACATGAATCATTCAGCACAACATTGCTATTATAAATAACATTTGTTATCTCGGTTATTTACAGATACGTTAATGAAGCTAAGTGACATGATTAGGGTTGGGAACCGATAACCGGTTCTTATTCAGAACCGGTTCTGTTTTTTTAAAAGGAACCGGAACCGCACGTAATTCTTAAGTTTCGGTTCTAAAAGCGGTTCTGATGCGAGGCACGTGCAAAGCGCTTATGTCTCTTACCTCATGAATATTAATTACGTTGAGCCACTGTTTATAGTCACTCGCGCAACCAAATTAACGCAGCTTACCACAGAAAACACTCGGGCTGCTGAGGTAAGCTTTGTATACTTCGTGTTAAACATGTCTAAAAGTCGAAAGTGTGGATTATAGGGCTGTTGACGGTACAGTGCGACCCGCGATGCCGTGCACTTCACAAACTATGAAAAATATAAAGTACAGTCTCACCCAACGAGATGTCTTCAAGTTCGCGTGAAAGCAAACGGACATAAGACTCAAGAGTTAATGCGCTATAAACCGATATCAGTGATGACCCGCTGGCTTGGGGGCGGAACAATGAGGTAAGATATTCTTGGTCAAGGTTGCGAAAAAGTATCAATCTGCACTACCAGTATAGCAACATGCGTTTTCAGCACTGTGCAGACATTATAACCCCAAAAAGGTTCCTCACTTGAACCGTGTGTTGTTTCACGGATGAAAGTGATAAAATAAACACGCACATAGCCGCGCCGATCCCGTGGTCGCTCCGGGGCTCGAGCATCACCCACTGAAATGGCCATGCACATTATGCTCAATTGCTTCACATTTCGCATCTAAAACCACGCGGAAAACGTGATTGCGCCACTTTTCTCCAAAGCGCGTGGACGCTCCAAAGCGTCTGTCGTTGCTAAGTAACCTAAGCATTGCTTGATGTTGTGACGAGCAGCCTCCAGCGAAAAGAAGTCAGCGCATATGAACACGCATGTTTGTTAAGAAACGTATATCTGATCCTCATTTACATTTTTATATTTCAAAATATATGTATGCATTATATATAAGCCTATACGCATGCACATACAAAAATTATTACTTGTACAGCAGCCTTTTCAGGATATATGACAAAACACTTGCTCCAGCATATAAATCTCAAATCATATGTTTGAGAACTACTGCTGCTATCATGTTCACTTCAACAGGTAGGATCTTACGAGGACTACAACAGGAATAAATGATATAGGCCTAGTGACTGAAAAAGTGAAAATATTAATCATTTTACATTTAAAATATTTTATCAGTAATTAATAAACACAAATTGAATTGTTTAAGTATTGTGCATTATTTTTTATTATATGGAACCGGAATCAGAACCGGAATCGTTAGGCAGAACTGGAACTGGAAAATTTCTAACTATTCCCAACCCTAGACATGATGTACAATGCAGCTAGAAGCTAACGTTAACGTTTTCTAATGTACGGTTAACGTTACGATAGAGATGTTAAAGATAACTTTCAAATACGTTTTTGATTTAGCTTAGAACTGGTGTAGACATCCTTGTTTAATTTATTCATGTTTAGTTGGTGTTGTGAACTACCGCATAACTTAATCTGGATTAAGCAGAAACTCATCTCGGTTAAACACTGCTTTTCGGGATACCTAGTGTTGGAGTTGCATGTACACCATGCACACCGTTTGACCATTTTAAACTTAAAATGACAAGAAAAACTTATAAAACGAGTGAAACTGACTAACTGCAATGTATTTCAATGGATGGGAAAGGAACGAATGTCAGAGTGTATTTGGTTGCTATGCGCATTGTGATTGGCTCATCACGTTTGAGAGCGTGGCTTAGTCATAGGTCAATTGTTGGTTGCACTATTTACTGTTTTGGGCAAAACCGCAGTTGCAAACCTCCATTTTACTGAATAAAAGTTTGAGATTGTTTACGGCATTAATTTTTTTAAAGGGATGCACCCTACAAGAAAAAATGTGTGAACCACTGGTGTAATGTTACAGGAACAGCATCAGAACAGCAGAATCTCTTACCGCTTGGATCCCTTGGCAAACTCCACAGAGATGAGCTTTCCATCGATAGAGAGAGGAGGCTGTAGGGACTGAAGGATCTGGAGCAGTTGAGAAGCTTCCTAAAATACAAAACACACATGCTTGTGTTAGCTGTTACTTATGTATTGTGGCTGCATTCCTTTGAAAACTAAACACATTCACAGGGATGTGAGCAGCAATTCTTTCTCAATCAATTACAAATAGTCAATGTTTTTATATCAAAATGCTTCACTCGCAGCTTTCCTGACTTGTTAAACTGAGTAAAACAGATGAAATGTTTTGATTGGTTAGACTTTCCAGAACACACTCTGCACATATACAACTTCATTTTGTACACAACAGACTATGTTAACTATTTCCCAAGATATTAAGGCTTACAAAATTAGGCTGTGCAATGATTTTACATCCTCTCCAAACAAATGTATCATGGGATGTTTCTATATGGTTTCTGAACACCACATTGAAGGAAGCGAGACTTTTATATGATTTATTGTTCTTACCACAATAGTAGTGAGCTGTAGGAAAGCAAATCCTCGGTTGAGCTGCGTCTGTTTATCTTTGATAAGCCGCACGTTTGAGGGTGACAGAGTGGCAAATGGAGCCAGGGCAGATAAAATGGTTTCCAGTGTGGTGTGAGGTCCAAGGTTCCTCAGAATCAGAGCTGAAAGAGACACATGTGATATAGATTGCCAAAGATTAAGGCTATGTTTACATGAGAACAACGCAGTAAGAAATGGAAAAGTTTTTGCCTTTGCGTTTTTCCCCTTGCATAAAACATTGTTTCTGAACTCAAGTGCGCACCCATCACATCTGTTCATTTTCTGTTTGCCTCTGCAAACTGGTATCATGTATTGTGTGTAACTCTGTGTATACTGTACCATATTGTAGTTCGTACATTGGAACTGTATATTGTGTATTTACTATGTTCAGTGCATTTATTGTTGTAACTTCTTAAACTGCACTGCCCCCAGGACTATGCACACAAGACTTTCACTTCAAGACTTTCAAAAGACTTTGCATTGATCCTTCAGCAGGATCAATGCACGCAAAGCTCCGGGTCCGGACAACATCCCTGGGCGTGTACTGAAAGACTGTGCAGCACAACTCACTGATGTCTTCAGACATTTTCAACATCTCACTGAGTCAGGCTGTTGTTCCCACATGTTTCAAAAGTTCCACCATCATTCCAGTTCCGAAGCAGCCATCTCCATCCTGCTTCAATGACTACTGTCCTGTTGCATTTACCCCCATCCTCATGAAGTGCTTTGAACAGAAGTCTGCCCCCCCTCCCTGAAACCTTTCCAGTTTGCATATCGGTCCAACTGGTCGACCAATGATGCCATCTCCACTACCCTGGACAAAAAGGACTCATATGTCAGAATGCTGTTCATAGACTTCAGTTCAGCATTCAACACAATCATCCCTCAACAACTCATTTACAAACTGATCCAGCTGGGGCTCCACACTTCACTGTGCAACTGGCTGTTGGACTTTCTGACTCGAAGACCTCAGGCAGTACGGTTCAGCAGCCACACATTCAGCACCATCACACTGAACACTGGGGCCCCCCAAGGATGTGTGCTGAGCCCCCTCCTCTTCACTTTGCTGACCCATGACTGCACACCATCACACAACTCCAACCTCTTTATTAAGTTTGCAGATGACACCACTGTGGTGGGTCTCATTAGCAACAAAGATGAGACAAACTACAGGAGTGAGGTGAGTCGCCTGGCAATTGGTGCAGTGACAACAATCTCTCTCTGAACGTGGAGAAGACAAAGGAGATTGTTGTAGACTTCAGGAGAGCACACACTCAGCACGTTCAACGGTGCGACTGTGGAGAGAGTGAGCAGCACCAAGTTCCTGGGTGTGCACATCACAGAGGACCTCTCCTAGACTGAAAACACCACAGCACTGGCCAAGAAATCACAACAGCGGCTCTCCTTCCTCCGCAAACTGAGGAGATCCAAAGCCCCGGCCCCCATCATATACACCAGGGGTCGGCAAGTAACTTTGGCCATGGGCCAATATTTTTTTTAGCCAGTAGATGGCGGGCCAGCTGAATTTTTTTTAAATTTTGTTTTTATTTCCTATTTAAAAGACGAAAGACGGCATTAAAAATTGCTTAAAACATGGTTGTTCTGCTGTTTCTTTGTCTGTTTGCACCCGCAATAGGCCTATAATCATGGAATATGATGGGTCCGTGTATCATTCGTTCAATCGTTTTTTCAAATTAAAAACAAAAATAAAAAAATGAAAAAAACAACAACTTGTTTTTCCATTATTTATTCCTGAACTTAACACCTTTATAGGCATATATCAATGAAATCATTTTAAGCAGATCAAGTACTATAGTGGTAACATTTTACAGGCATTTATGCTCAAGTCTCTTACAGTCCGGCTTTTGAACTTTATTCCATTTTTAATTATCATTTATTCGGGACACAAACATACACACCTAAGGTTTAAGGAGGTCTGCGCGGGACTGTTTTTTTTTGTCCAGCTCCCACAAGTTTCTATTCAGCAACGCTTAAAATACACTCTGTGTTCACACGCTTTATTTCCCGACCTGATGGGTCCGCAAAACCTAAATCTCGTTTCCAGAATCTCAAATTCAAATGTCTCTAACTGAAAGAGAGAGATTAAGTAGCCTATAACAATTATAAATGCTATACAAAAATTGTGTTTGTGTCAATATAAATATTATTTTAACATTGTACTGTCAGCAGAGAAAAAAATTAACAGAAAAAAATAATGAAATATAAATAATATAAATTAAATAGGACAAAGCCTATCACTCAAATATCTAACCAACATAAACGGAAACCATATTGCCCTACTTACAAATGAAGTAAGCTATTTTCTGCCAAACTATTTCAAACATACTTGCTCAAAAATAATGTTGTTGGCTGACAATGGTTTCAGTACCAAACAGCTCCTAAAGCTGTACAGGTGGTCAGAATGAAGTGTGGATACGCTGTCACAGGAGGGCTATTGTCAGTCAGACCACCCGCTCCATCCAAAGTATCGGTACCCCAGAGTTCCGCTACCGTCTTTATACTTCAAAATTTCATCATGCGCCGCATGAATCCTTTTGGGCGTTTTATACAGTATGCACCGGGGAAATCGCCGCATGGCTACGGCTTTTCTCAAGTAGGCTAGTGGAAGAGTTTTGTGCAGCATTTAGTGCAAATATGTTTCATCAGGTAATACTTACGAATAAATAATAATGAAAAAAGTTCAAAAGTCGGACTGTAATAGAATAAAACTGGCGCATGCCATGGTTGCTATTCAAACCATTTTTAAAACGACTGTAATCTGTTACCACAATAGTACCTGATCTGTTTAAAATTATTTAATTGGTATGTCTGCTAAGGTGTTAAATAAAAATTAGTCTTAACCCGTTTCATTAATTTTTTCTATTTTTGATCTGAGCGCACAATCAGAAAATCGGAAAACGATTCGTTAGGCCTATTTGTTTTTTTTTCATTTTAGTTCAGAAAATAAATAATAGAAAAACAAGTCGTTTTTCTTTATTTTCTTTTTGGTTTAAATTTAAAAAAAACGAATGAAGGAATTATAGGAGCCATATTTGTAAACTGTTATTGTAAAATAAAAATAGTCTGATAAGAAAACGGACTTCCAAAATAATCCGGCGGGCCAGAAAATTTTGCTGGCGGGCCACTCTTGGCCTGTTGCCGACCCCTGATATACACTCTACGAGGCACCATCAAGAGCATCATGACGAAGAGCAGCTGAGAAGATCATTGGGGTCTCTCTCCCTCCAGGACATTTATGGAACACGTCTTACCCGCAAAGCCATCTGCATCACAGGTGATCCCACTCACCCACACACAGCTTCTTCAGTCTGCTACCATCAGGGAGGAGGCTGCGGAGTCTCCAGGCCAGGACCAGCAGACTGAAGGACAGCTTCATCCACCAGGCTGTCAAGGAAAATGAACTCCCTCCCGAACTTGCCCCCCCCTCCCCCAGGGCCGCATTAATGCATGGGCTTACCTGGGCTTAAGCCCAGGGCCTCGGGCTGGAAAGGGCCCCGAGATGCCGGAAAAAAATAACAACCGCATTTTATAAAAAGTTGATACTCCCTTTAAAATGATGCTTAATCGCTTTGCTTTGAATGTCCGTGCGTGAATGCAGTTCCTGCGCAAGAAAATCTCTCACTTACTGTAGGCTACCCTGCAATCATTAGTGAGCTTTTTAAAATTTCTGTCTGAAATATCCATTATTGCATTTCTGATGAACAAAGACGAAACTGAGGACGCGTTTTTATCTTATTATGAAAGACAACGTGTAAACATTCATTAAATGATTCCTCGTAACATTTTAAAGATGTACAGAACAGCACACAAAGATATTACACAAAACATTTTTGATAACTAAATCTAATAAATAACAAATTAGATTCTGCCTCGGAAGCCACGGCTAAGTTCAGCGATCTTATTTCATTTTGAGATTTAGCGTGGCAAGGAAATAAAAGACGAGAAATTACATATAATTTGTTACTGTAAATTATAAAAAACAATCTTTATATACAATTCCTTAAACGGTTCATTTATAACAAGAAAACACTTAAAATAATCATTTCATAGACACTATATATGCTTTATTATTTTGCACAGAAATATCTGATTGCTTACTTTCACTTTGATCATCTCTGTATTCACTTGAAACATCTGATGTTTCTTATAACATTCGTTTCAGGAATCTCTTTTCTATCATTTGAAAGTTAACACCGATCCTATTATTAAATCACAAGAGAGACAATTATGTCAGATTCGGTAGAGATATTTATATTCGGTGTCATCACCGAAAAAAAAAAACCGGCTTACCTGTTTTGTAGCTCAATTTCTGACAAGTTAAGTAACCTTTTTAAATACATTTTAAAACTTATTCTTGTCGAAAAAATCTGTTTTTTGATGTTTAGTTTGATGAACGCCTAAATATGATCACGCAGAACACCTAGCGCGTTCGGCTAAATTGAATGTGACAGCATACAACAGCGTAACATCGACACAACGGAAAGCAATCCAAAACTTACAGAACTTAAATTAGATCAGAATTTACCTTTATAATTAATACAAAATAAAAACAAAATGAAGTCAGAATCAATAAGGTGCAGAACATGGGTGCAAAATGCCTAAATGCGCAGGGGAATAAAACACAAGCCACAAATAGTTTAATCAGATAACACTAAATAATCTATAAATTAAATAAAAACAAAGAAATATTAAAATAAATTTTAAAATAACGAAAGTATAGTTTGCCTGTTTTGTCTTTTAAATTGCAGAAACAAAGAGACTTTGCAATGGTTTCTGGATATGGACGTGTAGCCCTGTCACGGTTTTGGCTATTAACAGACTTTAAAAATATTTATTAAAAGCTACTTTTTCACAGTTTATTTACTTCGTATTATCATAATAGGCTGTATATTTTTTATATTGGGAGAAAGCTGTTATATGTGAAATCAGATAATGTGCACTCTTATACAGCCAAAATTAAATGATCCTCATTTTATAACACATCTGCGACGATTCACTGTGCAGTAGTCGAATCAGGCTTCTCCTGTCAAAGCATCGAATCTTAAGCCACCTTTCCACTGCACACGACAAACGACGGCCGATAAGCCAGAAGTCATTCATTTCCTATGGAGAGTCGCAAAGCGGATGCGTGAGGTGCCGACCATCTGCGGATGCGTAAATATCGGATCCATTTTGACGGTTGGATGCGTTAAAAAATTTGAACTTGTGCGACTAAACCGCATGCGATATGCCGACCGGAAGTTATGTTTTTCATTATATTCCAATCACAAACTGTGTGTGAGGTGAAAATGATTAATCCTTTTGGTTTAACTTTATTAGTTACACTTGAATCCTTAAAAAAACACTATTGATTACTGATAATAAATACATTATTAATTTAATTTGTGTATGTAATTATTTTAATCTTGTCTTTATATGTCCTCTCAAAAAAATATTGGCAATCTTTGTCATATATGCATAGCTGTTTATTGTTTCATTCATTTGCATTCATTTATTTATTCCACCATGGTAAAAATATTAGAATTAAGCCTCTTGCGCTGGAATGAGCTTCCCTCCCATATACGATTAAACTGAAACTTCATTACGACTGCCACTAGGGGGAGAACTCCGACTGTCGTTTCCGTATGTCGTGTGCAGTGGAAAGGCGGCTTTAGACTATTCGGGTCACCCCTAGCTAGGACTATGTGCATATGTTATGCAGTGATATTTGTGTATATTGTGGGCATTCTGATATGGTTTTAATATTTTGTTATTGCATTTATTCCAGCAAAATAAAAGCCTTACAACTTGCACTTAGTGCCCTGCTAAAAAAAAACAGCATACCAGCAAGACCAGCATATGTTGTGTTTTGGTGCTGGTTTGCTAGTAAACACCAGCTAAACCAGCATTAGCACCAGCATTAGCACCAGCTAAACAAGGACCAAACCAGCATTAGCACCAGCATCCCATGCTGGTCATACCAGCAAGACCGGCATATGTTGTGTTTTGGTGCTGGTATGCTGGTGACCACCAGCTAAACCAGCATAGACCAGCATAATTCCCATGCTGGTCCATGCTGGTTTGATGCTGTTTTTTTCAGCAGGGTTATTATAAAGATTGTGTGAATGTAGGTTGTAATTATGGTGGATGAAGGGCCCCACAAAAGGGTAAAGCCCAGGGGCCCCTTACAGTGTTAATGCGGCCCTGCCCTCCCCTCTTCTGCTCCAGGCACCACTGAACTATGAACCCCTCCCCCACACAAATTATATGATGGCATGCACTAGTCACTTTGTGCAGCATTGGTCTCCTCACTACCTCATTCAGCATGGAACTGACGTCATTCCACTACCTCATCAGTCAGTTTAGTAAAATAACTGCTCTTGAGCCCTTTGTCACTTTAATCAGACTTAAGAGATTTTTAATAAGGGATTTGTTTGCACTAAATATCTTTATCTGCACTATTGTTCACTTCACTGATTTGCACTATACCGGTCATTTGCCTTGCGCTGCTTTATTTAACTCTATTTTTAGTTTTATTATATACCTTTTTTATTTCTTTACATTCCCTTATTGTATAGCTGTATCTACATTTTATATTTATATTTGTTCTAGATTTTTATGCTTTAATATAAATGTTATCTGTAAGCACCGGGGTCTGAGAGTAACGCAATTTCGATTCTCTGTATTTATGTACTCTATATATGTGGAAGAATTGACAATAATGCATACTTGACTTGACTTTACTCCCTGTACGCCTGTGTCAAGGATGTGAGAATAAAGTGATTTGATTTGTGCATGTAGGACTTACTGTCATTAGCCACCTCAACAACCTGAGACGAGGACATCATGTTGAGAATTGGCGCTGCAGTCTGGAATATGGCAGGGAGGGGCAGTAAACCTTGAGCGGAGTCCTTTAACTGCCCCAGGGGTAAACTCTGTGGCACCAGGGGCAATCTGAGCTCTGCCTCTGAAAATACAACATGAGGAAGTATTTACGATAATATTCATGTTTTAACCATTTAAATTACCATTGCTGAAGTGATCATTGACAGAATGCGATAAAAACTCAATTCATACCTGATTTTGGTACTCCACATTTGAAACATTTCTCTCGTCGTTTAAAGTTCTGTACTCCACACTGACAAAAACAACACATTTCTTTTAAAAGTCTCATATTTCTATAGATATAAATGGATATACCATTTCAATTTAGGAATATGTTGATACACACCAAACAAGCTTTAGCATAAAGAAAAGCAATAGTATTAGTATTGTGGTACCAATCATTATATTAATGTTCGCATTGATGGCGTATTTTTGTAGGCAAATCCCAGAAGTGAGTTAGAATTTTAGCACTGTTAGTTCCATCGTCCCATAGTAAATGGGTTTTTTGAATTGAGTTTTGAATTTGGTTAAACTTCTTAGATCTTTGGTTAACATAACTCACAAACTTTTGCTTTGGCCTACAAATATATGTCATACCTGCGGTATTCTTATAAGACAGAAGTTACCTTATTGCACAGCCAGTCTTCATTAGCACGAGGCTTTGGGTCACTGTAGTGCATAGAAACTCGCTGTCCCATTATAGTGAGCACTCTCTAAAAATAAGACACACAGCAAGAGAAGGAAAAAAGAAATAAAAGAGTAAATGTCATATTCAAGGTGATCTCGCCACATTTGAGACCTCACACAAGAAGGGAGAAAAGAAGAGCAAGGGGACGACTGGATAAAAGAGAGAGGAGGTAGATATCACCATCGATTTGAGAGGACTGGGAATGAAGCTCTGATCAGCACATGAGAGGACCCTCAACCTCCCCCATTCAGGGGAACCAAAAAGAAAAAAATAACCCTGCTCACTTCTTCCCATCGTATATAGCACACCCATCAGAAACTCCACAAAACAGAAGTAATATTTTATATAATGATGACAGAACGCTGAATGTTAAAGCTTAAACAAAACCACAAACACTACAGGATATCAACATTTAGAAGCTCATGGTGACAAAATAAATTCAACAGATATCCTGGATTTTGAGCAGTTCACTGGACTGATAAATAAATGTGACAAATTCTACTTTTTGCTGTAGGTCATCTTCACAAAACCCCTTAAGAAATGAGCCATGATGATCTTTAGTGTCCTACTTACACCTCAGACATCCATCGCACAGAAACACGGCAAAAGCAGACATAAATATGCAAAGAATCTGTTGAGAACTGACTGAAGCTGCAATGTGATTGACTGGCAATTTCTAAAATCTAAGTCCACAGGTCTCCAGTCTGACTAAGGTACAATGGCATTGTTTAGGTTCTAGATTTTTTGTGAAATATCCTTAGTTTGCAAGGTTTGCATCATAAAGAGATTTCCAAATTATATCTGTCAATATTCTGCTTTGAGTCATAAAGAAATTGTGGTAACAAAGTCTAAATATAATTTCCAACTGTACCATCATGTGAACATAAAAATGTACCCACCTCAAAAGACAAACAAAAGAAACTTTGAATGGTAACTTTACTGTACATCTTGGTCAAACAACATCTCAATGTTTACCTGAGCAGATCTTGGTAAGAATAACCCGCAACCAAACTTGGTAACACTTCACAATAACACTTCTGTCAATCATCACATCCTCCTTTTGACACTCAAGACTATGTGTCTCTGGAACGGCGCTACTATGGTTTAAGTCGTACCTCTCAGGCAGGTCATTCAGAGTATCCTGGAGTGGTAACGTTTCTTAAACCCCATTGTCTCAATACCGGGATACCGCAAGGCTCAGTGCTTGGACCACTGCTCTTTTCTATGTACATGACATCCCTGGGTTCTGTACTTCGGAAACATGGATTTTTCTACCACTGCTTTAATGAGCAGAAGAGGGCGCACGTCACTTCTCTTTTTGTCAGGTTACACTGGCTTCCTATAGTAGCTCACATCAAATCCCTGCTCCTTAAAACCCCCACTGGGTCAGCACCACCTTGCCTTCACTCACTTACATACAGACTTATGAACCCTCTAGATCCCTTCACTATGCCAACAAACAACGGCTTGTGGTGCCATTGCAAAAAGAAATAAAAATTCACTATTGCGTACCGTCTCTGGATCTGTTCCACATCTGTGGAATGATCTGCCAGTTGCAACAAGATCTGCTGACTTTAAGAGTCAGCTAAAAACCCATCACTTCTTTCCACACCTTAATTACTAACCCAGAGTTTGATATCTTTTTCTATCTTTATCTTTACTCCTTAAAAAAAATTACCCTTGGCTATATATACGGTGTTAGACTTGACTTGATGAGACTAGTTCTAGTGCACTTATGTTTTGCTGTCCTTGTGATGTTCTTATTGCTCCTATTTTTTCCTATTAAGTCGCTTTGGATAAAAGCATTTGCTAAATGACTAAATAAGTGTTAACATTAGTTAATGCACAATGGACTAACATGGAAAAACTGTTTAGTTCAGCACATTAACTAAGATTAATTAACTGAAAAACAATGTTGTTTAACATTAGTTAATGCATTTACTGATGTTAACAAAGACAACCTTATTGTAAAGTGTTACCAAAGACTTTATAAAGAACGTCAATAAAATGCTAATAATTGCCATAACTTATCACCCATGTACGCGAAGTTTGATACAGTACTTAACTTTGGGTTTACTCACAATCAACCATAATCAATTATACAAGTACCTAATGCCTCAACTAACTTGTTAGAGGAAGAATGAAAAAATCCAATACCCTATAAAAAACTTCACGCATTTTGACATATTGCAAAACCATGTGGACTCAACCAAAAGCATCACAGAATATTGTGCAGGCAAGAGACACAGTCAAATATTAGCAGAGACAACTATTAGCACAGTCAACTGCCTGTGTTGAACTAATTTATTTAAAAGAAGCGAAATCTGGTGAAATTCATAAGGAATCCAGCCGTAAAATGCATGTGTTTATACATACATCCACATACATATGTAGACTGGTTGTGTTTATGTGTGTGTGAAGTGACCTGGTTGGTCTCCATCCAGCGGGTGGCCTCCTGCAACTGATTAAACTCGACGAAGGCGAATCCTCTGCTCTGACCTGGAGACACAGCCGTCGCCGGGCCACAATGACAGAACAACAACAACGTAGTGAGGGGTTAGTGTTTTCATATCGAGAGAGAGAGAGAGAAAGAAAGAGGGAGAGAGAGAGAGAGAGAGAGAGAGAGAGAGAGAGAGAGAGAGAGAGAGAGAGAGAGAGAGAGAGAGAGAGAGAGAGAGAGAGAGAGAGAGAGAGAGAGAGAGAGAGAGAGAGGTGGAGAGAGGAATACACTGCTGTACCTGTGCCATTTACACCAGTCAGTTAAACATTTGATGCATAGCAAAAGTGATTTATAGTGAAATTAATAATGTGGACAAACACATCAAACAAATGTTTGAGCACTAATAATACATTTCTTTTAAAATAGATAATTACTTAGAACACAACATATAAAATGCAAAGCTATGATGCAATTTAATGTCTATTTACAAGTTTCTTCTTTGAAATCACACAAAATTGTATAACACATGTGGACAATGCCAGATGAGATTATATTTCACAAACTGCCAAAATAGGATAAAACAGGCATTCCAAGCAGGTTCCTACTGGTGACAAAATATATTTAATTTATGAAGACATTAGCTTTGAAGCAACACTATTTTTATATAAATGGCCAGATTTGCTAAACAGGACAAATTAGCATGAAAGGGAAATCTCCTACAAATGCATCCAATAAGTTTCAGTCGAAAAAACAACAGTGTCCACAATAGAGTTGCAAAGGGGCAGAAATTTCCAGAAACTTTCTTTGAAAACTTAATTTGGGGAATTGTGGAAATATTCCAAATTGGAAACTTAAAAGGAATTTATGGGAATTATTTGGAAATTTATATAAACTCTATCATCATATACAAACATAAATAAACATTTTGTTTGGTCATAAGCAGACATGCATGCAAGGTAATACATATTTTGAAGAATCCTAATTCTTTTGCTCATCAAGCCGTGGATTTATTTGATTAAATAAATGATGAGCATAAGAGACTTTTTAAAAACATTAAAAAAAGCAATGTGCCAAAACTTTTGGGTGGTACAGTAATTCTATATGAACACAGAAAACTGGCTAGCAGAATGAAAGGGAATAAAAGCTTAAGCTAGCTAGCCTGGTCCAACCAGACTCTTGTACATTCATTTCATTTGTACAGAGAGTCTGGCCACGCTCCATTGCAAAGCGTTACTTCAGTTAAGGAGGGTCCTCTGTTGAAGTTTAAAACTGTTGGATCACTCTGAATCTGCCATAACCAATCGCTAACGTTTGGTTGTGACGTATGTCACGCGCCGAAACTGGCCGGAAAAAACAAGTCAGAATGATCAGACCAACAAAACATAGCAAACCTGGTTCTTGCTCCGGCTTTAACTTCTGTATATTCGGCAGCTTTGCAACAACGAACCGAATAGCTTTTCTCACGTCTTTCTTCGCTGCCATTAATGAACTACAACTCAAGCTGACGCACGACCTCAACGTCATCGTTCTTAGCCACCCCCATCTGTTCGCTGATTGGACCTGCAGATTTTTGCAGGAGAAAACTAAACTCTACACAGCAGTCCCAGACGTAGTACTGAAGCGAAATGAAAATTAAGCGGAAGCACGTAGGAGGGCGGAGCCAGGCTAGCTACATGATAGCTAGTCTCATACATTTTCAATAAAATATTGCTACCTTACAATGTATGTTATGGAAGAATGCAAGTACATGCAGTGGGTGTGGCCTCAATGGCCCTTCAGTAAGCAGTGTGTTATGTGCATGTGACTGAGGAATGTGCAGAGTAGAAATTTTATTGAAATTTCATTAAAGGGGCTATATGTAGTTTTCAGCGGCCTCTAGTGGTGATGTTTCAGATTGCAACAAATAAGTTTACAAGCGCGTGCTCGAATTCATGAGCAACGGCCAGACTGAGATGCAACACACCGGAGAAAGCACCACACAACATGCTGGAAACTCAGGTAAACTCCCACTGCAACGTTAAATTGACTGCAATTAGCCTATGTTATGTGGTGTTACATGTCACACTGTATAATCTCAATCATCAATGTCAGACTGTATGGGCCCTATCTTGCACCCAGCGCAATTTACTTTGTCAGTGACGCATGTATCATTCGTATTTTGCACCGGCGCACAGCTGGTTTTTCGCTCCACAAACGCACGTCGGCAAACTAGGGAATGAACTTGCGCTCCCTGGGCGGTTCAGCGCAAAAAAAGAGGCGTGTTCCGGCGCAAACCATCCCTGGTGCTATTTTGCAGTTTCAAAAAACAATTGCGCCACTGACCAGAAAAAAAAAGTTTAAAGTCAGTGGCGCGTTGCGCGTGGTTCATTATGCTATTTTAAGGGCGCATGCTTGACCATAATGTATAGGTTGCACAACGCGCATACACTTTGCATGTAATCTACACAGTTATTTTTGCAAATCATAAATTGTTACACAAAAAAATATTAATACACGAGATAAGGGGAATCATAGTGGTGAGCATTGTGGTGATAGTTTTTATTTATTGTGTGGCTGCGTTAAAAAATTATCATGCAAATAACGATTAAAATATTTTCATAAGTTAATATAATAAGTTTGTTGTGTGGCTGTATTACGTTTATTTTATGTAAATAATAATTAAAATGTTTTCACAAGAAACCTTAATGTATGTGAACTTGATTTGTAAGTGTACTTTGGGGTTGGACCTTGCTTGCGTTTCTTGGGTCCGATTTCAAAGCCCCCAAACCCTTTCAGCGGTGAGGGTGGACGCAGCGATGTCCTCTGCTGGCGTCTGCTGGCGTCTGTGCAGATCCACCTCCCGTTGCACGGTGTGCCCGATTTATGCTGGCAAGCTTGGGATTCCCCCGTCTCCTGACATCATTGTAGCACTTGGCGCAACGATATGCCAGCTGATGAGACTGTGGCTATTTCCTCTCACGCCTGTTTAACCGACGCTGATTTGGGCGGGTTTCTCCTATCCCCATACAAAATAACTTCTCTGTCTTTGACTGCTCTTACAAGAACGTGGGTCTCCTCGGCTGTGAACCGCTCCTGGCGTGCGCCTGGTAAATCCGTCGTAATAATAGCAACCCGCCATGGAACTTGCCCCCTTGCGTTTAAAGGGAATGTTGGATAGCGTTCTGATTGGTTTATTTGACGTTACGCCCAAACCACACCTATGAATAATGAACCTACTTCAGACCAACCCCTTATTGATTTGCGCCCGGCGCAAGAGTTATTTCTCATGCTGGGAAAATAGCAACAGCGCCCAAGATCCGCCCACAAACTCACTTGCGCGTTGCGCTTCGCACTTGCGTTTCAGATCGTTAAAATAGGGCCCTATGAGTTTAAAGACTTTTAAAAATCAGACACACGCAAACATAAACTCGTCCGCAGTTTTACATCATCGATCGACGACGGCTGGGCGAACACACGCTAAAGCGAAGGCTAGCAAACCGAAACATCATCTAAAAAATTTGATCATCTAATTTGTTCTTCACAATATGTGGAGTTTGTGTTGAAGTCTGTGCTGTGCTGGGAGCAGGTCGTTTCTTAATGTTATCAGACATGTTGCAGTGTCGTCGCTGTTGAGTGCAAAGTCAGTAGACGAGGTGTGAGGCTCGGGAGTGCACGCATGCAGGTGACGTCACTGGATTTCGCACCAAATCCGACCCGGTACTTTCACATAAAAATAGCAAAACCCACAAAGTGGATCATTTTAATGTGAGATTACAACCCCTTCACACACAGGCAATTGAAAAGGGATTAGTTTAAGTAGAAACACTACGTACAGCTCCTTTAAATCTTGTTGTTTTAAAGAAAATTATGCTGCACGTTTTTTTTACTACATTGAAGTTCCTGGTTATAGGCAATTTTTTTCAAATTCCCAGTTTATTCCTTTTAATTCCTGTTAGTTCCAATATATTCCCATTAATTCCCATGAAAAGTTTCCAGCCATCCAGAAATTTGGCCACACCTTTTTGGCAAAAAATTCATTGCGTGTAGGGCTGGGGGCGATATGGCCAAAAAAATTATCAAGAAAATGTTTTCCATATCAGTCGATATCGATAATTATCATGATAAATAACAAATCTTTATTCCTGTCAAATGTAAAGGCATTTACATTTTTGCTCCAGAATGAAAATGGTAAAAACCAGACAGTTAATAATAGTTTAAAACTACTTTTTATTCAGATCATGACCAATACAAATACTAAAATCTTGTTCAGGCATCTGTATTAAATGTAAATATATTTTTTATAAAACAGAAAGCAGCAGGCTATTGTCACTTTAAGACCCAAGACAGACTGCTTAAAGTTTCAATATACTGAGTAACATCCAGCTTTTTATGTTCACTTAATCAAGAAAGAAAACGTAGTTCAGTGATCACGCGTGTGTTATACATATACGAGCTATACACGCTAATAAATTGGTGGAAAGAGCGTCACGTTGCTATGGAAGCGCACATACGTAATTACTATATTCACTGCAGTGGTGGATCTGCTGTTTTTCCTCAGTTTCCTGAATTTGTGAATGTCCTGTAAATATACTTTTAAAGCTGTGCGGACATGTGCGCGCGCAAGGCGGACACTGAAAGAAAGTATAGTATACTGTACCCATTTTGTCTGACACTGTGATTGTAAACCAAGAGCGCGTGCCGCATCCGGAAGTGCTTGCGCAACATTACGCACAGTGCGTAAACAGTATCGTTCACTTATCAAACTGTCGTAATCGTCTTAAAATTATCGCCCAGCAATAATTGCGTGTCTTTAGTAAATCCTGACAGTAATCCTGCAAAATATGGTTTGCGCTTGTGCAAGCTGTTAGTAAATCTGGCCACAAATGTATGAATCCTGTAACTGATCTTTTACATGCAACTTGGTTTTTCAGAAAATTTTCATATGCCATGGCGTCTTTTAATACTACTTCCCAAACTACAATAATCTCTTTTACCCATAATTCCTTCAATCGTACAGGGTGGATAAAATAAAGGAAACACCAGATAATATTATTATCAGGATATTTCAACACTCCTGACAAACATATTTACATTGAGTAATTGACCTGGCCATGCAGGTATTTGACTTGATATAACAATGCGGTACAGAACACAACCATTCCAATGATACGGCTGCATACACATTCAGCATCATCCACAATACTGAACAACTGCCAAAACACTGTAGTCTTCATAGTGGGCTTTTGGTCCGGAGAATAATCTAAAACTATCATTTGACCATTTTCAATATCTTTGAGGCAGTAACTGTCAACTATTGTCCTTTTTGGGTAGCCATGAAAAGCTTTATTAGCAGGTTCAGGTTTGTTTGATTGGGGTTGGAGGTGAAATCTGCAGGAAAGTAGATCTTTAGGAACAGGGTTGGTGACCATTAACTCATCAATTACCCTAATGCAGGGGTGCCCAACCCTGTTCCTGGAGGGCTACCGTCCTGCAGATTTTAGCTCCAACCCCAATCAAACACAGCTGAAGCAGCAAATCAATGTGTTCAGGGTTGCTTGATAATTACAGACAGGTGTGTTGGAGCTGGGTTGGATCTGAAGTCTGCAGGACGGTAGCCCTACAGGAGCAAGGTTGGGCACCCCTGCCCTAATGTGACTTGCAAAAAGCAGACCATTTCACATATTGTTTACCTTATTTTGTCCACCCATTTTGCTGGGATACAAATGGCCAAAACCTTTTCACATTTATCAAAAGAAGCTACAGTACATCTGTAAAGAAAAGTGGTCACAAAAATAGCTCACATGTTGATTTACCATACTGATCTCCCTAATATAATATACTTACACATCTTGCACATATTTCAGGACATGAACGATTAAAGTGACATGAGAGAGAATGCTGGGAGGACACGAAGGTGAGGCAAGATGCAGCATTTGTGCTTGCATGCCTGTGTTATGCATTTGTATGTATGAGGCTGTTTAATACCTTAACTCTTTCCCCGTCAATTAAGTAAAAAATGCTTCCCTGCCAATGACAAGTATTTCTGGCTTTCCGCAATACCGCTATTATCCACCAGGGGCTCTTCCGCAACTTATAAAACCTGAAAGTATCACCCTAGGGCAAATAGCTGTATGTCCATGAATGTTTTGAGGATCGCTCTGCATCTGATCTCTATCAAAAGTCCTTCACAAAAACAGAATTATCTCAGCTTTTTGCTCAAAATTTGGGGCCCTATCTTGCACCCAGCGCAATTGTATCATTCGTATTTTGCCTCGGCGCACAGCGGGTTTTTCCCTCCACAAACGCAAGTCGCAAACTAGGGAATGAACTTGCGCTCCCTGGGCGGTTCAGCGCAAAAAAGGAGGCGTGTTCTGGCGCAAACCATCCCTGATGCTATTTTCCAGTTTCAAAAAACAATTGCGCGTGGTTCATTATGCTATTTTAAGGGAGCATGCTTGACCATAATGTAAAGCGTGCACAACGCACACACACTTTGCTTATCTAATCTACACAGATGCAACAGTTATTTTTTGCACATGAGATAAGGGAAATCATTGTGATGAGCATTGTGGTGATAGTTTTTATTTATTGTGTGGCGGCGTTAAAAAATTCTCATGCAAATAACGATTAAAATATTTTCATAAGTTTGTTATGTGGCTGTATTACATTTATTTTATGTAAATAATAATTTAAATGTTTTCACAAGAAACCTTAATGTATGTGAACTGGATTTGTAAGTGTTCTTTGGGGTTGGACCTTGCTTGCATTTCTTGAGTCCGATCTCAAAGCCCCCAAACCCTTTCAGCGGTGAGGGTGAACGCAGCGATGTCCTCTGCTGGCGTCTGTATAGAGGCAGATCCACCTCCCGTTACACGGCGTGCCCTATTTATGCTGGCAAGCTTGGAATTCCCCCGTCTCCTGACATCATTGTAGCGCTTGCCGCAACGTCCTGGGGATACCAGCTGATGAGACAATTGTGGCTATTTCCTCCCACGCCTGTTTGACCGACGCTGATTTGGGCGGGTTTCTCCCATCCCCATACAAAACAACTTCTCTGTCTTTGACTGCTCTTACAAGAACGTCGGTCTCCTCAGCTGTGAACCGCTCCTGGCGTGCGCCTGGTAAATCTGTCATAATAATAACAACCCGCCATGAAACTTGCGCCCTTGCGTTTAAAGCAGGAGTGGGGAACCCTGGGTCCTGGAGGGCCACTGTCCTGCAGAGTTTAGTTCCAATCCTAACCAAACACACCTGAATTTCATTTCCAAGTAATCCTGAAGGCTTTAATTAGATTTTTCAGGTGTGTTTAATTAGGGTTGGAACTAAACTCTGCAGGACAATGGCCCTCCAGGACCAGGGTTCCCCACCCCTGGTTTAAAGGGAATGTTGGATGACGTTCTGATTGGTTTATTTGAGGTTACGCTCAAACCACACCTATGAATAATCAACCTACTTCAAACCAACCCCTTACTGATTTGCGCCTGGCACAAGAGTTATTTCTCCCGCCGGGAAAATAGCAACAGCGCCCAAGATCCGTCCACAAAGTCACTTGCGTTTTGCGCTTCACACTTGCGTTTCAGATCGTTAAAATAGGGCCCTTGGTGTTTTTGAAGAAACCTACCCATATTTGAGGGGTGATAAAAAGAGAACTAATGAAGGTAGGATGAAATGTTTTTTGTTTTTTTTGGTTGTTGTTTGAAAGCAGAGGTTCTGTTCAATCATTTGGTATATTGTATGTTTATATATTTGAAGAAGAAAATTTTCTGGAATGCATTAAACTTTTGTGAAAATAATGAAAAATGCTGGCTCTGGCTGGCAACTTTTTAAAAAACGCTGGCGGGGAAAGAGTTAATACCTGGTATTAAGATGTTTTTTGGTCGATCGAATCATAAGTAAATGAGAGAGATTTACATTTAGACATGGGGCCGGTTGCACCAGCTGGGCTTAAACCCGGTCGTAAGACTAGTGAAATGCAATTTACATCCAACGTAGAATGTACACTTGTTGCACCACCTTGGTATAAACTTACGTCTAGTCAAGGTTAGGCTTCAGTATAAAGTGTTGACTTGTTTCTATGGCAAAAATAGAACTAATAAAATTTGACGAGACATTGGCACGTCTAATGCGCAGGATACGCGAGCAGTGTGCTTTCATGCATGGCAGAGTGGGAGACCACACCAATAAATTCTTAAATAGCATAAAATACCTAAATATTTATAAAGATGACACATTAGAGAACTTATTAAAAGCTTTCATTTCATTTAGTTTTTATCCAGAACTGTTCAAATGTATCTGCATATTATTATCTTTTGTGCAAAAGGTAAAGGCTATAGTTTAGTTATGTGCGGGTTTATGTTTGATGGGTCTGCACGTGACGCACACATCTTGAGGGAGAGCGCATTGGTAAACGTGTGAGAGAAGGGAAAGCTCTCTATTGTTATCAATTAGCTTGCTGCAGTAAATGTAATGTATGTGTATAACCATATAACATGAATGGTGTCTCAACTATCACTGCGATTAAACGCATACAGGGGGACGCATATCGTCTCCACTGAGCTTAGTTACCCCTGGTTGTAGTTGCAGATGGTGCAACTTGCCCCTGGTATTAATCCATCTCTTTTGTCCACTTTCGATCGCTTCAGTCCTGATTACTGAGAGGGAGGTCTGTGGTCTGTCTTTCATTATAACGCTAGCGGGAGAAATGATGAGTTTAAAATGTCGCAAACTAATATTATGTCTCTCCTTTGTAGTAAACATGCTGCACAGAGTTTTGTACATGTATATGTAAGAGCTTTCACTGATATTTCAGAGCAATTGATGAAATAAGATTAAATAACTGTCACACGCTCACAAAATGAAAGAGGCGGGAACAGCCGCATCAGTTTTATTAATGAAAGCCTAAAGATTGCGCTGAACACAATGGGTTTGCACTAAAAATCATGTCTTATGTTAAAACATTGTGCTCGGTACATTACACATTAGATCAAAAGGTGGAGATAGGCGGTCTTTTCAAATGCGTTTTCGACTACTGCTGAATGTGGTCGAAAGTGGACGAGCACAAAACGTTTCATGTATTTACCATACACTTGTGATCCGATCAACCAAATCTTAATTCCCGATGTAAACAGCCTCTATGATGTATCATGTGACTTTTTATGTGCAAGTAGTCTTGTTAAAGATGACAGCTGGTTAAAGAAAATGGCAAAAAACTGGAACTGGAAAAAAACAAGCAATATTTTTAAGGTTTCATATCGCCTGTACTAAACAGTCCCTTTGCTCATCTACAATGTAAAGTGAGAAAGAAGAGATGATTTGTCTGGAGGTAAAACACTGAATAAAGCAAAAGCAGGGGGCGAGTTCAGCTTTGTTATGGAGGGCAGTGGGAGAGAGAGACTTTTTTGGGTCCCCTTTTGTTTTGTAAGGGGACCAATTGCTCACCTGAAGACTTGTTCCTCATGAGACGAACCTCTCTGGGCTGGATCCCCTGTTCCTGGAGCTGACCCCGAATCTACAGAATGATAACAAGATGCTCATATTCATTAAACCATGCAACACAATATCAAAGATAATGTTTGTGAATAAAAGTTATGCAAACCTTTGCTATTTAAAAGGGTCATGAACGTTTTATTATTATGGTCACTGAGGTTTACTCACTTTGTGCCCAAAAACATACTAAATTAGGTATATTTTTCTGACTGAAACTGACCACCATAGTCTAATTAATGAATTGACAAACCTAAGGTGATTATTTTTGATAAATATCCGGTTATTTTGTGCATGTAATGCAATCAAGGACGTTTATAAGATATCATAAAACAGTTCCTCCAGTTTTACAGTCCCTCTAGTTTTTCGCAATTCTGCGATCGTGGAACCCAGCTCATAATCAACAAGTCACATTTTTTTGCGATCCTGCATAATTTCTAATTTCATTGCAAAATAATTTCAAAAATTAATAATATCTAAAAAAAATCAATAATAATCATCTAATATTCTGTTATGAAACAGGGTAGACAACTTTTAGCTTTATTTTACAAAACGCACATGCTCATGTCATTCTAGCACGCACCATTTACATTTATTCGTTAAGCAGATGCTTTTGTCCAAAACGACTTATTATTGAGGTAACAATAGAAGCAAGCACCCCCCTATATAGGCTAATAGCCTTGCATCACATATTTAATCTCATGACCACACAATTCAGTGTCTTGCACGGGACAATCCCGTAATTAATAGAACATTCCGTTATGCAACAGCAACATTAATTTCATTCCGTAACCTACGAAACCCATTTGCTGCAAACTCACAAATCTCACTGTAATGAGAATTTATAATTTATATATTTTACATTTTTCAGTTTTCAGACAGATCATGAACACTATTAAACACGCACAAGACTGTTTAAAACAAGCAGTCAATCTGCGCAGGGTTTCCCGGCAAACTTTTCAGTTCGGGTGGCCCGCCTAAGCTTGGAAACCCTACCGCCTTAAATAGGTCGTTTAAAAAAAAAAAAAAACTTTCACTGCAAAAAATGCCCTCAAGTGCATCTCGGAGAATAGCGCGGACGCCCTTCACACCGCAAGCGGGCGGGAGATAAAGACGTGGCCCGTCGTGTCTGGAGGATAGCCAGTTGATAAAACACGTGTCCGTGATAACTGTAAGTGAACTTATGTTTTGGGTTAATTTAAGCCTGTTATTGTATTAGTCTATAGTTCTTGCAATTTTACAGTAAGTTAGCTGGGGATTTTGTTGTTTGAGCAACCTGCTAGCTAGGTTTCACGTGCCTGTTGATTATATAAAATTGTTGAGCGCTCTTGCTCATGTTATTTATGTGCATTATTTACATGCTACAGTAGTTACACTCCTTTAAGATAATGTAATTAACAGTGGGAAATAATCAGTTTTTACCATTTTTGCGCTATCTATCTACAACATCTGCTTTAGTTTGTGTTTATTAACCCTTTAGTTTCACTTCATCACGCAGCTAAAACATTTAATTCATTAATAATCTAGTATGTGATAATTTTCTGTCATAATTTCTTCAAAAGTTTTATTTGAGTGTTTTAAATAAAAAAATTAGGCTGGAAATCAAAAAACATGAGAGGAGGCAAACCTCATTGACTGTGGCATTGGGTGGCAACATTCTCAACATGATGATATTGCTGGGTTTCTGGGCCTGCTCAGTATCAGACCTGTAGTCCTGGTCATGTGGTTCTGGATCATCTTGGTTCATTTGTGCATGATGTAAGCTTCTGTCTCTTAGCTTGTCCTTATCTAACTGGACCTGGTCAGGGAAACCCTACATCAACAAAACAGCATTCCTTAGCAACATTATCAATTATTTTATGCCTTAAATAGATATTTGATCTTCCAGGACATATGTCAATCTACTTTGAAAACCATTCAAAAAGTTCTCATAGCATAAATCCTAAAGTGATGGCAAGTAGAGCAAATTATCATAAAAAAAGGTAAACAGAATAAAAAAGTGATAACCATGATACTCACTTGTCTGTGGCTGAGATGTTTATCTTCATCAGTTCTCCATTCTGCTTCATATTCCTCCTGAGAGCTGTTCTTTCTCTTAAATCTGCTCCAGTTGTTGTCCTCATGCCGATCACCTTCATCTGGAGTTTGGCCATCCATATAAACCTTCTGTCCTGATCTAAATGACTCTCTCGTGTCTCTCCTATGCCCATCAAAATCCGTATCCCGTTGGAACCTTGAGTGGATGTTCTGATTTTGGAAAGCTTGGATGAGAGGTTCTCCAGGTTTGTTACTCTCCGATACAAAGTTATCCTTTTGTCTGAACCCTGGTTGGTTACTCGAGACACTACCTGAGGTTAAGTCTCTCATGTTTCCAACATTACCATCACGCCCATGAAATCTGGCATTTGTTAAGTTGCTATTTGGTCCCATTCCATTTTCCTGTCCATAGCCACGATAGTCCATATCCCTGTAGTCATGATCATCTGTGTTTTTTCCATAGCGACCTAGGCGGTCACCACGACCTCCCCTATCAGATGGGGAAAGAGATGACTTATTTTACTGCTTTATGAAGGATAAAAACAGTAACACTTTATTTTAAGGCGTCAATGTTACATTGTAATTATATATATTTAAGTACCAAGTAATAATCATCAACATGTACTTACTGTAGGGTTTGGGTTAGGAATAGGGTTGGGTTTAGGATTAGTTGCATGTAATTATGCATAATTAACTGTTATTACTATAATAATTACATGTAACATGTGTAACAAAGACACCATAAAATAAAGTTTTACTGATATATCTCATGGTACCAAACATTAATTCATTAATAATCTAGTATATGTTCATTTTTGTCACAGTTTCTTCAAAATTAAGTTTTATTTGAGTGTTTATAATAAAAATATTTTCATTTTCACCATGACGTATATGCCCCACCCCTTTGATTGCCCTGCCCCCAGTTAATCCAGTACTCGCTTTTCAGACCCATGGATTAATCGAAATGAAAAAAATGACAAGATAAAGAATTTACAAACAATTGGAGAAAAGTTGTGGTTTAAAAGTGCATATTTTTTATTTTTCTTGTCAAAAATGACAATCTTTTCACTAGATAAGACCCTTATGCCTCGTTTGGGATTGTTTATAGTCCTTTGAAACTCCGCTGAAAAAAACTGTTAAGTGTTGAGTTAAGTATTAAATGTTGGGCTCTATTAAAGTCCATTAAAATTAGAAAAATCCTGCAATGTTTTCCTCAAAAAACATAATTTCTTCTCGACTGAACAAAGAAAGACATCAACATTTGGATGACATGGTGGTGAGTAAATTATCTGGATTTTTCTTTTAAGAAAATTGAATATTCCTTTAAGTTATGCTTTTCAAAACACTCACAGCGCTGTCCGAGTGCTGAAATGTTTCGTCTCTCCAATTGTTTGTAAATTCTTTATTTCCTGTTTGTTACAAATAAAGTACAAACCTTTTCTTGCATATCTGTAAATTATTATTTTGAGATTACACTGATCGTGTAGGCTATCCATACATTTACAGCATTTAAAAGCCTGCTAATGTTACTTCTATGACGGAAAGAAAACGACTTTTAAAGAGAAACAAAGATTTGAATCCAAAAAATTAACAATTTCAATACAAATAAAACAATGCAAAAACAATCTTAAACTGGTAGTCTTTTTCCTCCCCGCATAGATTTGCAGTTTACAAATTCCGCTATCTAAATAGGGAATAAGCATGGTGCGAGCGGAACTGGCTTTTAAAAGGGATGGGAGATGAGACTCTCATTGGTTTATTGCACCTTACGCCCAGAACACACCCATTACCCATTACGAGAATAGGAACAACAACTTTAGACTATACGCTAGGCCCATAAACCCTTTTTCACATCGTTAAATTAGCAAAAGTGGACTCGAACACACCCGTTCAAACTCTGAATCGTGCGCTTTAGACCATGCGCTTAGATCGTTAAAATAAGGCTCAAGGTCTGTTTGCTTTGAGAACTACCAGCTACTGACTGATATAAGTCATGCTGTGAAACAGCCAATCAGAGCAGTGCTTAACATAATTATTCATGACCCTTACAAATAACGTAATAACAGCCCTTTTCATTGAAGAGAGAAATCCAAAGGTTGTAAATGGACATGTAAAACTGTTTCTGGATAAGTGTTGCACTTTATAAAGTTACATATCTTTTATGTAGATATCAGAGAAAAATTTAACATACTGTATCAATGCATTCTTTGGCACCATTTAAGGTGCAGTGTGTAAATTTTAGCGGCATCTAGTGGTGAGGTTGTGAATTGCAACCAACGGCACAGTCCACTGCTCACCCCTCACTTTTGAAACACGTAGAGAAGCTACTGTAGCCACCACCGGACAAACAGGTCATCGTCGGAGACAACTTTGTAAGAAAGTTTGTCCGTTAAGGGCTTCTGTAGAAACATGGCGGCCCAAAATGGCAACTTCCATGTAAGGGGACCCTCGGTGTAGGTAAATAAAAACATCTCATTATAAGGTAATAAACACATAACGGTTCATTGTGTTAGGTCTTTATACACCCCTGATAATATAGTTTTGTATATTATTTTGCATTTCTGTCAAGAGATCCTTCTAAAAATTACACACCGCACCTTTAAGCTAACTGATAAAACGCTTTAAAGTGACCAATCACAACAACTCAAGTACACTTTCCCTCATTTATTTACGAATTTATTTAACGAATGCTGTTGATGGTTTAATTTATGTTGTTGTTTGTGTAAACTTATCTCGTGGTGTTTTAATGGTAAATGTGTAAAAACAAATATAACTGCAAGATCTTTGACCCACCGTCTTTCATAATCCATGTTTAAGTGGAGGTCTCGAAAAACGTCCACCTTTCTTCTTCATTTACAGCTGTTGATAAAATAAACAGTGAATAGTTGTCATATTAATAATGAAATACAAACAAATAAAGAGACCAGAGTTTACGGTTACTATTTACGTTGCAAACACATCATGACAGATACATTGCGATGTGCTAGGCTCGACACTAATTTGCATACCATTTCTTAAACCATTTAAAATGACAACAACAAGACAAAAAGTCAGGTCGGATATTTCAGCCTTACTGCAGGACTGTACAGTAACTGTTATTGTAAATGCCAAAACAACCATTCACGTCGTAAACTCTACCAAATATCAGCAGCGACCAGCAGCTTTCACTAGAGCGCGCGTTGCAGCCAGAGGACACGAGCTCGAGTTCAGAGTTCGCAAGGCAACTGCCAGCGTCACTCCAGCGAGCAACTCATCTTTAACACGACATGATATTATCTGTACGATAAAGTTACACAGCGGTCGCTTACCTCTGTTGTTACTCTGCTAGCGTAACAGCATTAACGTGAACACAATGTATACACATGACGTTTGACGTCTCCCTGCAAAACACAGTAAAATGGCCTCGGTCCGGTGGGCGGGGACATGATGCTCAAGCTGATTGGCTCAAATGCCGCGGCGATAAAAATGCGTAAATTGATTGGACATGGAAGCATGAAGTACGATGACCTAAATACTATTCTTCACGTGTCTTTACAATGTAGTGTGTAAGTTTCAAAATCAGTGAGTCAACTGTTTGATGAGAGGGGTGTCTTGCTCTCTTATGAACATGTTATGCAAGATTTCTCTCTTCCAGTCCCCCCAAGAGAATATGCCATTGTTTTTGGGGCAATTCCTGATTGTTTGAAACCTTTAATCAATCCTGGCCCTAAAGGTCCGTTATGATCTTCATTTATATTTGACAACACTAATCTATTTGTTGATCAAAATCCTTTCAATAGTTTATCAAACAAAAAAATCGCTCAATTCTTAACAGAGATCAGATATCTTTACCTGCTTGCTTAAGCTTTTGAAATAACAAATTTGATGATATCGTATGGGAAGATTTCTGGCTTCTTTAGAAAAAAATATTTTTACCTAAATTTGTTGAAAATTATTCACAATTGCTACCCAGTTAATTATAACTTTGCTAAATTCAATAATACTATTTCCCCCTTGTGCACCTTTCATCAGGCTGATGAGACAATCCTTCATTTATTTTGGGAATGTATATACTGCAAAATATTTTGGGTTGACTTTTTAAATTTTGTTTAAAGATATCTTTCTGTAAATTTCTGTTTAAACCAAAAAATTGTTTTCTTTGGTGATATAAGATTAGACCCTTGTCACTTTAAATGTATTCTTAAAGGGATAGTTCACCCAAAAATACAAATTCTGTCATCATTTACTCACTCTCATGTTGTTACAAACCCACATACATTTCTTTGTTCTGATGAACACAAAGGAAAATATTTTGAGAAATGTTTGTAACAGAACCATTCATGGACCCCATTCACTTCCATAGTAGGAAAAAATAATACTGTGTAAGTAAATGGGTCCACAAACGGTTTGGTTACAAACATTTCTCAAAATATCTTCCTTTGAGGAACTCAAAAAATACTCTTGCTTGTAAGACTCTACAATGGTGTCAATCCTTTAAGCTATCTTAACTCTCTTTATATTTATGTAATGTAACTAACCCACAATATTGTGTACTATTTTCCATATATTGTATTGTTCTGTATACTTTATTAAAGCATAATAAAAAAAGTTTCAAAATCAATACAGCCACTAAAGCATAGGCTATTATTAACAGTAATTGTAATTTATAATAATTAATTATATTATATTATAAATATATTGTTTTTGCTCTCGTCTTTCTCTATTAAAATATTAGTTTACTGGTGACATTTAAATATTTATTGAACTAGGTGTTTTTAAATTAAAATAAAAAATAGAACAAATATTACAAATGGTGACTCATTTACACATGAACAATGTTTATCAACTGCATAGTCAACAATTTACTGTATTTGGACATTTTCAAACATTTTACTGAACTTGCAGAAGCCAGCTAATGTTCTACAGATCCCCCTTCATTTGTGTGATTGTTTATTAAGTAGACTACTTCACGAGATCGCATTAACATGTAATTAAATATGACAATAAAGCATTTGGCATGCTGTCTGAAGAGAATGGTTGGACAAACCCAGAGTACTCCCTCTCCTTAACTGGGATACCAGGTCAGAGTGAGGCGATGGGGAGGAGGGATGCTGCAAAAAACTCACTGGCAGGGGCGTCACTAAGGGTGGATAGTAGGAGAATTCTACGGGCCCATGCACTATTGGGGCCCCCAAAGATCATTTTAATTAGTAGTAACATGGGGGTGGTAGAGGGCACAAAATTGCTAGTGTCACCCCTGGTCACTGTACAGAGCAGAGGTTAGGGATGGCATTACATAGAGACCACTTTGCGCTTATTGGTTGGATTACATTAGAGTTGGGGTACTCGAACTTGGACTCGGACTCAAGTCCAATTTTGAATGAACTCGGACTTGTCAAGCATTCGGGTGAATTTGTACTCGGACTTGACACAGACTTGGACATTTTAGACTCGGAAATGATCCTGAGTACAGTTGAGTCCGATCATGTGTAACAATAAAACCAACATAAACTTGAGATGAGAAATTAATTAATGTCTCACTGTCTCCCCCTCCTGTTATTTTACTGCAACACACTGGCACACAGCAGCCAGTCGCATCATACGTGCAGACAAACACATCACACACATCAATGCGTGGCTAGCACGATGTCCTCAAAGTCAGCAATAATTTGTTTTGCTTACAAAAATCATAGACAATTTATTTGCAAGACATCTGGTAAAAAGAAGATACCTCTATATCCCTTCTTTTCTTTGAAATCATTTTTAAAGGGAAACTAGTTGACAAAAAAACATTTTTCAATAGCAATGACAAGATGCAATAGAGGTATTTTTATAACATTTTTATATTGCCATTGGTTTAATGGGCTGAAAGGTTAAAGTATTAATAGAAAGTATTTACAATACAAAATCTTTTTTTTCAATTTAATTACTTTCTGGACTTGGGCGGACTCGACCTGGACTCAACCTTTAAGAACTCGGACTTGAGTCCAACTCGGACCATTTTGGACCCGGACTTGGTCTTGATTCGTACTCGACAAAGGTGGACTCGGACCCAACTCTAGATTACATGACCATGTACCTCCCAAACTTGGTTAAATAAACTTAATTTTGGGTAAACCGATTATGCTTAATGAATTTTCACTTTAATGGGCACAACACATTTTAAGTAAGGAATAATTGAGAGAGTGCCGTTACACCGTGGGTGTGCATTATTTTCGAATAATTCAAAGGACCGGAGTCAATTATTCTGCTTATACCACAGTTACCACAAACATCGTTTTGGTGCTTATTTTTAAGACATTCGACAAGTCAGGTGTGCGTTCAGAATAAAGCATTCAACAGCCCCAAGGTATAACATGATATAATCCATTCCAAAGAATTTCTTAGTCTTCGGCACTGCTAACAAAAATTACTTTTGCCCTGCATTGATCCCTTATGCACAACCCCAAATCCTTTGAGACTATAAGGGAATAAGGCTGAAGTGAGAGGTTAAACAGAATACAGCTCACTTCAATGTTCAGTGTGTGCTTCAGCTGAGCACATTTGGTCTCCACACCACAGACAAAATAAAAAAAGAACGATCCAGCCCCGGACACCAGATCACGTCAGAAAATATAAGTTTACTTTGTTAAAGTAACTGTCAGATACAAGGCTGATCAATCGTTGCTAGAGAGCATAAACAGAGTCGTGAGACGGAGGTTTTTATATGATAAAATAGAACAGAGTTTTATTGATGGACAGTTTAGTTTCAGTTGCATATGCCTCAATGTTCAAACCTCGTCTACCCAGGAATTCAGCATGCACTGTTATATCAAAATTGCTTAGCTGTAACATCCTATAGGCCTTGGGCTTCCATTAACATTCTATTTACACAGACAGAACAGCTATATGAAACTTCCCAAATGTGAAACTGAACCACCAAGAGACATATAAAATATAGAAATACAATGAATTCATGAATGATATAATAAAATATAGAAATATAATAATGAATGAATAAATGAATAATGAATACATAAATAAATGAATAAATGTAATAATAAAAATGATAATAATGAAATTGATAATGATAAAACAATATTAAGTTATCAAATACAATAATTAAATGGATAATAACTAATGATTATAAAATGATTATGTAAATAAATGATTAAAGATTAAAAAAACAATAATAAAAACATTCTGAACGTGAGGATCCTTCAACATGATATACAAACAGAATAAAGCCATCCAGATAGATTCGTATATAACAAAGAGACACATTCTGTGTGTTCATTCACACAAACATTAAAGGAACAGTATGTAAGAAATTTATATCAATTAATAAAAAAATGGCCCTGATGTCGTCACTAGACATTAAGAAATCATTTTCATTTCATATACTTATATCACTGACAACAGTGGTCCGGCCAGGATATTGACATTTAAAAAGTGGAGTTGCAGCCCTCAACTGATGTTTATGTTGTCATTTTGTGTATTGGCCACCAGTTGTGTGATTGCAGTACCAGTTTTGGCCACAATCCTACATACTGTTTCTTTAATATACGAACTTACATACAATCTGTCACACACAAAACGATTGCTAAAGACAGGAGGGTAAACCTAAAAAAGAACACTGATCAGAGAACGGTTTTATAAAACATATCCGGGGCTTAAAAAAGGGAAAAAGCAATATGACTATAACAAATACCTTAGGTATAAATTTTGCTTGGCGTGACCAGAAAACTCATAACCCCGATCTCATGTAATGACAGACAATAAAGTCACCAGTTTCACAGCTGTTCCCAAAGTCTGTCCATTGGTTTCTCCTGGTTAGTCTTCTTGACACACTCAGGCATGTGATTGGCTAAGGACAAAAAAGCAGGAAAATATTTTGAGACCCCCCCACACACACACACGCCAATCAAACTGGTGGCGGATCTATACGGATAGTAAAGTAGGACCCATAACAACTTATTTGAACAAAAAAACACATTTTAATTCATTTTACAGCTAGATGTGCAACATGCTACTTTTTTGTACAGTATGACACATAACAACTTATTTGGTGGATGTGTAACAGTGGGAATCAAAAGCAAGTGTCTTGTCCACTGCTCCATCACCACCTCTCTCTATATCAACAACCATGATAAAAAATATGTTTTAACTTATTTTTGTTTTGCATTTTTACCCAACTTTAACAGCTAAATGTGCAACATGCAAATGTTCATGTCAAAAGAAGGCCTATTTTGCCGACATCCAAATAAAATGTAGGCAATGGCTTATAAAGAACTAAAGGCATGGCTACTTTTAATTTTATACTTTAAATAAATTTCCAAGCCTGTACTTTGATACTTTTACTTGAGTAAAGAAGTTAAATCAGTACTTCTATTTTTACCAGAGTATTATTTTAATACAAATATCTGTAAAATGTGCTACACAGGACCATTAGTTATAATAAAGTGTCTTAAAGGTCTCTTTTTCTAATTTTAGACCCCTGTAGATGAGTAACTTTGTTAGCTGTTAAACATGAACAATAGAAGGTTGACACTAATAAATAGAAGTAATTGTACAAAAAAAGTGCAGGTGCTATTTATTTTAATCAAACTTGTCAACCTTAAAACTTTAAACACACGAAACCTTTGAAACAAATGATGATACAGAGGCCGTTTCTCAATCCTAAGTCTGCAGCCTTCCGGAGGTCGCATTTCTAAGCTGCATACGTCATCAAGACTCATCAAGAGTCACAATATTAACAATAATGAAGTTTACTATTATTCTTAGTTAATCGTAAATTGTTGTAATATGTTTATCAGGGCTTGACATTAACTTTTTGAGGAACTTGTCCTTCGGACAAGTACATTTGTGTTTCACTTGTCCATGCACAAAAGTCACTTGTCCGGGTAAAGATTTATAATATAATTTATTTTTTGAGTTTTGCTAATCAGTGGCAGACCAAGGGATTTTTTCATAGGGGTGGCCAGGCAGGGGCCAGCAGTTACTCTGGGGTGGCATATAAAATCTCTATCATCCAACCTTAAAATACTTTTAAGTATTATAGTGTGTTAATCAGAATAATGTAACATACAATTGCTACAATAATTTAATTTTTATTAAAATGAATTGAGATTAACATACAATTTATAGTCATAATTCAACCTCCATGTTTTTTCATGTGAATCATGTGAATTTTGAAGGCTACTTTAATGTATTTTACTAAGATTTGTTTGGCTGCTTCTTGCTACTCTTTCTGAAGAAGGATGCTATATCTGCTGCCTTTCTCTTCATTTTTCCCTCATTTCAATGATTGTCTGGCATTAAAACATTACCATGTTTTTAAAAACTTATTAGGGTAAATGTATCTAGATTATCTGTTATATATAAAATCAATCTTAATCCTAGCATTTACGCTGTAATGTCTGTGTGGGATTTTTTAATGTACAGTGACGAACTCTGTCAGATTCAAATCGGCTGTCACGCGGCACAAACACACGTAGGCGCGTTGAAAGAGAGATTCTCATTATAAAACAGATTCTTAAACAAGATTTTAAGCCATTTATGTGTTTTTACCGAACTTTAGAAGAGAAATTTATATTCACGCCGGAGCCTGAAGAAACACTCCGTCCCGCGATTCCCGTCCCTCCGTGTTCGTCGATCAGGTTTCATGCACGAATGTAATGCTCAGTTAGGTTAAACCAGGCTCGATGAGGTAACTTATTTCCTTGCCTTTTTTCGGAACCAATATTGTTGCATCGTCCCTCTCTCAGTCGCCACCAGGATATTCTGCAATGGCGCTCGTTTTTCCTATCATTTCTGTGAAAATTGCTGCTCCAAATCCACCAAGTAAACCGACGTGTAGCTATATGTTTGCCGCTTTGTTTCGCGTCACGCGAGTGACAGCCAAACGTCGCAAATGAGGAGAAGAGAGGAGATAAACGATCGGGTCTGATTGGTGAATACAATCATACTTCGCCATCCGCCATTTGCGAACGGTCAGAAACACGTCCTTGTTGATACTTGGAAAGGAAGGAAAATGCATCTCTTTGTCATCTGCCACCGGTGTGGCCCTGTTGCGCGGGGACGGCGATTGTGGTTCCGTCCCGGGTTACCATGGCGACGGCTGTGAGATACCCCCCTCCCCCCTTATTTTTTTTTTTTTTACATATCTGCATGATTCACGTAGGTCACATTTTCAGGTCGGAAAATCCGGAATTCCGGATTAATCCGGAAAAATCACATCCCTGCACACTGTCCCGGTACGCCAACTGTACGAGGACACGAATGTTAGGTTTCTCCCACCCCCCTCCCTGTTCTTAAGTCTTAATCCTGGGTTGTGTTAACTGATACCTGTTCTTCTACAGGTTTTTATAGGAGTAAACAGCCAGTCTTTTTGTCACCTTTCTTCGCTTTCAGTGCTGCTCTGGTGGCCATCTCAAAAACCTCTCTCACACCAGCTTTTGTCTTGGCTGCGCATTCTACATAACCGAAGGCATTGATTCGGTTGGCCATGTCTCGTACTTCCTCGGGTTTCACAGGCTCCTAAATGAAGAAATAAATGTGAGGCACATGAATTTGATTGCATAATGTCCACTTTTAAGTAAAGTAAATTTAAATCAAAAGCATTATATCTTAAACAAAATGAATTTAAAAAAGAAAGACAGCCCTGCCTGTTTCATTTTGGCAAGTTCCTGTCGTGTATGCTGATCATTTCGGAGATCCTTTTTGGTACCCACAAGGATGATGGGTACATTCGGACAGAACTGCTTTACCTCTGGCGTCCACTTTTCTGGAATGTTCTCTGTGATACAGCGAAAGAATAATTATTCAATGGTACATTTTAGTGAAAGGGTAAAAAAATGGCTCAGGCAAAATTACAACAAAAGTATGATTTCTGCCAGTTTTGCTCGATCGGATAACAAGCGGATGAGAGAAACGCTGTTCAATCACACCTGGGGCCGGATTCACGAAAACATTCATAAGACATAAAAAAAGGAACGTTCTTCAGAATGTTTTTGGCAGTGAAATAGAACTTAATGTTCAAGAATTGCACAATGTTATTTTGTGTATTTGGTATAATACAATGTGTTCACGTGGTTTATGATTGAAAAACACATTATTTTACACATACCGTACATTTTTGTAGCTCCAGATTTCACTCTCTTCCTGAAATGCACGGATTTGAAAAGCTCTGTGTCTCTGATTGGCCAGCTAATATGTACTGAATACCCTTTGACGTCAGCAGGAAATGTGACGCTCCTTAACATGTTTGAAGGAGTTAACTTACAGGCTGTGAGGCCTAAGCGGGAGGAATTATAGTAATGTCGGTCTTGTCTACATCACCAATCCCAGGAAGCAAACTGTTGCCTACAATCCGTGTGTTTGTTGTAGTCCAAGGAAAAAGATTTACATTGGAGACGATAACTCGCGTCATCTTTTCCTTTGGGGTTTGTACCTTTTGCATATCGTTTACATGAACTAATACACACTTACACACCAAAGGACATTTAAAAACATGAGTCGGACAATAGCTGCTCTTTAAGAATAAAATGACATGCTTTGAAATGAATTATTCTACATGAGCTATACACTTATCCTTCTTTATGTTTTTACCATCTTAAATTGCAATCATTGATGCGATATATACTACATAAACTAGTGATGTGTTAAGATTACAGATGCTATTCGCTGTTGTAACAGAGACCAGCTAGTGTATGAAGGCATGCGGTGAGTAAACATCATTCCCTAATCTCTCAGTCGGTCCGTCATGCGGGTCAAGTGCTCTGGGTCTGCGCGTGCTACACTCTCTATGCATGGCTCAGTCTCCCGCGCACACGCCTCCGCACGACAGAGACTATCCCAGGCTTTTGGAGCACTAGACTCACATGACGGACGGATTGCCGGATCAGACAGACTCGCTGTCCATTTTGTGTATCACAACTGTTCAGATGCGACCTGTGCCTCCTGTAGTGTCTGCCGTTTTCCGGATTATCTGCACTGTCTCTATGGCAATGACGTCGCGCTGGCACAACAATCTGCTTCAGCATCTGAGGTGTTTATGTTTTTGAGGAAAACATTCCAGGATTTTTCTCATTTTAATGGACTTTAATGGACCCCAACACGTAACAGTTTTAATGCAGTTTAAAATTGCAGTTTCAAAGAACTCTAAACGATCTCAAACGAGGCATAAGGGTCTTATCTAGCGAAATGATTGTCATTTTTGACAAGAAAAATAAAAAATATTTTTTACTTTTAAACCACAACTTCGCATCTTCCTCCAGTCCTGTGACGCGCCAGCGCGACCTCACGTAATACGTCATCACGTCAAGAGGTCACGGATGACGTATCGAAACTACGCCCCAGTGTTTACAAGTGTGGAGAAAGAAGACCGTTCCCACGTTGTTGTATGTGGAATGATAGTAATTAATGTCTTTGTGTCAGTTTATTTTTAAAATGCTCTGCAAATGTGCGTTTCATATTTGTAACACGTGACCTTTCCACTTCATTACGCAATTACTTGAGGTCGCGCTGGCTCGTCACACAGCCGGAGGAAGAGGAGAAATTGTAGTTAAAAAGTGCATTGTTTCGCTAGATAAGACCCTTATTCCTCGTTTGGGATCGTTTAGAATCCTTTGAAACTGCAATTTTAAACTGCATTAAAACGGTTACGTGTTGGTGTCCATTAAAATGAGAAAAATCCTGGAATGTTTTTCCTCAAAAAACATAATTTCTTCTCGACTGAACAAAGAAAGACATCAACATTTTGGATGACATTGTGGTGAGTAAATTATCTGGATTTTTTTAAAGAAAATTGACTAATCCTTTAAGTAGAGCTGTTAGTAATTTTACAATGCATGTATTATGGAGAAAGTAAAACGTTAATATTATCACTAATACTTATTTGTGTTTCGTGACATAACTGAAGTAAGCCATTAAACGTTATTATTATACGAGTATGAAATTCCTCATTAAACTAATCTTTGTGAAGTAAACAGTTTAAATTGCTATTTCTGACTAATACATGTCACATTTAAAACAATCAAATTAACTTATAAAACATCTTTACATTTTTATTTTTTGGGTCACATTGATAAAGCCCCGCCCACTTACAGTCCTGCATTACCATAGTTTCCAACCTAAGCGAGTTGTACTCCGCCCACTAGATACTATTGTCTCAGACTGTATTAATCAGATCTATTTGAACTGAAATCGCTCACTGTCTGTTTATAAGGAAGGGAGGAGCTGAAACTCATTTGCGTTTCAAGGTACAGACATTAAAACATCGCGTTAATAGGAGCATTTTGGACATGACATAATAAATGATCTGTGCTGATGGGGAGTTGTTAAAACACAAGCGGGAGAAATGACAGGTTTGAGTTGACACGCACTAATATTATGTCACAGAGTTGTGTTAGTAAACAGTTTATGTATATGTAAGAGCTTTCTTTGATATTTCAGAGCAATTGATAAAATAAGCTCACATAACTTTTACACGCTCAAAAAATGAAACAAAAATAAAAGAGGCGGAGAGCAGCCACTTCAGCTTTATCAATGAAAGCCTAAAAATTGTGCTGAATACAGTGGGTTCTTCATGCTAGAATCAGAGGTGTATAATACTTAAGTATTTTAGTTACATTTTCCAAGCATCTGTGCTTTATCAGAGTGTTTGTCTTGGGAAAAAAATTACTTTTCTTTACTAAAAATTTTTCACAACATTCTAAAGCATAGAATAATACTGTGTATTCATTATATATTACATACTAAAATTGATTTAATGCCTAATAACATAAAAATTGTGTACTTTTACTTTCCTGAGTAAAAGTACGAAAAAAAAATGTACTTAAGTAAAAGTACAAAAAATTACTAGATGTTTAATGTACTTAAATATTAAATATAAACCAAAAACTTATGAAATTATGAAATGTAGTGGAGTAAAAATTATGATAATGTGTTTTGGAATGTATGTTTTCCAAAGAAAAACACTAATAAAATACGATTAAATGAAATTTACTTTTATGCAGATAGTACAAATACTTAAGTACTATACAACTCTGGCTAGAAGTCAGGACCGATGTAAAACACTGTGCTCAGTACATCACACATTAGGTCAGTAAGCAGTCTTTTGTGGCTGTTCAAACACATTCGAATGTGATCGAAAGTGGACAAGCTCAAAAGTTTTTACACCCTCTTTACACCTGTATTTAGGGTTGCCCACTTGTACCAGGTGTAAACAGGGCCTAACTTATGCACATAGTACGTATAACTAAAAAACACAGTATGCTGCTAAGTTTAGAACTGCTTGATGCAATCAATTTCTGTTTATGTTTATGTTAACCTCTGGAGCAAAATTATCAAAGGGTTGCATTTCTTAAACCAACTTTCCGAATACCTAGTTTGACAGATTAATTGTTGTGTCTTTCTATTTGAGCTACAAATATAGGTCTGATAGTTTCATTTATTCTTCAAACGGCCGATTTTCACTTCACCTCATGCTCAAGTATGTTAAAATGAATAGGTTAGTAAATCTGAATGTTTTATGACGAAGCCTCACCCAAACTATCAGGATTGTCGATGGAAAAGCACATAAGAATGACATCTGTGTCAGTGTATGAGAGAGGCCGTAATTGATCATAATCCTCCTTTTCAGCAGTGTCACACAACTCAAGCTCTACCTAAATAAAGGAAGTAAAACAAACTCAAGTTTAGTGGACACTACACAAAATAACATTTGAAAAATAATGAGACTATTAGAAAGTAGTACTAACAAAAACAGTATTTCAAAGAGTTTTAAAACGCTTAAACAAAAGTGAAGTGCAGCACTACCACTGCTAGCAACAGTTCAAATATCACATTTATGATTTTTTAAATTGGGCTGTTGAAATTAGGAAGTTGACTTCATGTGTTAAGTGTTTATGTTTAGCATCTATGTAATCGCGCACACGGTGCAGTGGGCAGCTATCACTGCATTGCCCGGGAGCATTGGGTGACAGGTGCCACTACCTTATATATGATGATCCATATGAGGTTTTTAACGGTTTTAAATTATCTTCAATCTGATGTTATTGGCAGCTTTCATACCCCTTTTCCATCAAGCTCAATGTCTGCAACATAGTTCTCAAACACTGTGGGCAAGTGTTCAGGAAGTTCAGGAAACCGATCTTTACTAAATTGAATAAGTAAACAGGTCTTTCCACAGCCTCCATCACCAACTATAACAAGTTTCTTACGAAAGAGTCTCATCTGTAATAGAGAGAGAACAGAGACAGGTTATGATCCAGATATTTCTGCTTTCTTTAAATTGCTGTAACAATGAGACTTGAGAAAAAACATTTAACATAAAGGGATGACTGAGAAGTTGTTATATAATATAAATGTTAAACTCTTTATTTTGTTACTGATAGAGATGTAAACATACCATAGAGAACATCAGATAAAAATCCTCATTTTATTTATTATTTGGTAAGTGGGGGGTGACTGGTCTGATGTGGTGGTTATGATTTAAACATTACTGCACCGATGACAGCATGAAAGTGGAAGTTAAAGCTGTTCATCATAATTTTTCTGTACTCAACATGAACCACTGCAGCACTGCAGCGAAGTATCATTTCACCGGATGTTACATTGTATCTGTGTTGCTATGTGCAGAGGCGTCATGCCCATTCAAACTGAGGGGGCATGTGCCCCCTCGGTTTTTTGAGCCAAATGGATTTTGTAACTTCAAATTCATAGAAGTGTCCATTAATCTGTTACTTCTTTTAATTTGTTTAATATGCACAATATTATAAATTATGAGAGATTTTTGCCGTTTTGATCGTGTTACATTACTTTATTCTGGCGGCAGTCAGCGCAGCCGAAGACGTCATCAGTGTCTGAGCGCACTCACGAGCTTTGCTGTCGCTGCTGCATTTGGCTATCTGAATTAAACTGTGTAAGAAACGCTCACAACATTTCCAAACCCCAGTACGGTAATGTGCAGTTAACCTCCTCTGTGTAGAAAATGTATGGTTTAAAATGTGACCATCTCTGCGTTATATTAGTAGAACTTTGGTAATTTGTTTGGAGTGAGATTTCTCCCCAAACATGCGCATGCAGCGGCCTACTGGAAATTTTGGCCGCTGGCCACTGCTGCCGCCACCACAAGCCACTTACCATCTAAACCTACAACGACTACATTCATTTCCAAATGTTTGATGTTTTTGTTTTGATAAGTTTCTTTTTGTTCACTGTTACTTTGACTATTTGATTTATTATGTGATTGTTATGATCGGGGCTTTGCTGAAAGAGAGCTGAAAGTTCATCAAGCTCCCCTGAATAAAGTATGGTTGATTAACTAAGGTCATAATCTATGAGGTTAATGCATGAGTGAGGACTATACATGGCATTGCATTTATTCTACTTCATCGTCAACTCATGACCTGATTCAATAGGTTGTGTTAGTAAACTGAGGTTAATACACAGATGAGGTTAATACATGGTTTTGTTTTTTGTTTGCATAAAACACAGTGAATAAAACAATACATGGTGCTTATATTTAGGAAATTACTATATTGGTCCCTTAGAATGGTCCATTAGCCTCCTGTCTGTCATAAAAATTTTGCTTTGGGTAATATTCACATGTCTATTATCTACGTCAAGTGTAACAAATAATCATCTTTGACCTCACCTGCTTTAAGATATAATGCAAGACTGAATTTTAAACTTCTCACATTTGATTTGATTTATCTGTCTGTTAATGAAGAAGTAATTTTAGTAAAAGTTGTTCAGGAAATTTAAATTCCATAATAAACCTTAAACTTACTTCTATAGAAGAGCTCAACACTAAGATTTTTTGGCAAAAAAATGTATTTAATTAAAAGTAAATATGGATGAATCCTTTTTTACAAAGTTACAGAAGTTACAGTGTAAAAATACTTTGCTGCCTTACATTTTTTTGTTAAATCAACTAAAATTTACAAGTCATGTCAACAGAGATGAGTTGACAACTTATAAAAAAATAGTAGTAAACTTAATTTTATAAGTTGTAACAACTCATCTCTAGTCAAGATAAATAATAGTAAGTTGAAATAACTTGAAAATCCAAGTTGATTCAACAAAAAATTTTTAGGCAGCAAAGTATTTTACAGTGTACAGACAAGACAAGTGGGTGATTTTCTCTTCTTTTGTTTAAAGGAATATTCTACCCTTTTGCCATATTAAACTATGTTATTACCTCAACTTAGACAAATTAGTACATATCTATCTTTTTTCAATGCGTGTAATGTACAGCGCGTAGTGAATGTGTTAGCATTTAGCCTAGACCCATTATTCGGTACCAAACAGGGAAGCCACCAAACCCTTCCGTGTTTTCCCTATTTAAAGAATGTTACATGAGGAGTTATACCAGTAAGTATGGTGGCACAAAATAAAACTTTTTTTGGTACCATAGGAATGAATGGGGCTAGGCTAAATGCTAACACATTCACAACGTGCTGTACAGTGCACACATTGAAAAAAGATAGGTATGTATTAATTCGTATAGGTTGAGGTAATAACATAGTTTAATATGGCAAAAGGGTAGACTATTCCTTTAACATTAATGACTTCAACGGGTATAGTGTTTATTAAGCAGGCTTTAGACAGAATGCAATAAAATGTTTACATTCGGTTAAGACATAAATAGTTGTTTACCAAGATACTCACTAAGACAGCTACATTCACAAATTTTATGTGAATTTATTAGTTTAAGCCAAAAGAAAACATGGGCTTATTTAAACTCTGTGCACTCGCGCTACCAATGGATGAAGTGTTGTGCCGCGCACGATGCGTCGGGTTTTCAAGTTCAAGGCTGTGACTCTAATCATTATACAGCTGTATAATAGTCACCGTTTAATTAATTACATCTTCCTTGCAATTCCACTTTCTGAGGAATTGCGCAGCTGTTCTCCATTGAGTTGCACCTCTGTCTGTGATTTGATTCGTCATCTGGAAAGCAATTAGACTTTATCTTACTTAAAGCAACACCAATGAGTTTTTTTTCTCTTAAAATAACGTTTCCAAAAAAGTTTCAGTCGTTCATCCACTCAAAACAGGGTGAACGGCACTTGAACATTCGCTTTGCAGCCCTCGGCCAAAACCGCACTAAAGAAGTTTCCAACCCCCGGGTCGCGGTCCTGTAGTTCGAGTAAAAACTACAAAAACTTGCTTTACGGCAGACCTACAATCCAATCAGAGCAAGCTTTGCTGCAGTAGGCTAAATTATTAATGACAGTGGTAATGGACAATTACGCTTCTAACCTGTAGGGGGAGCAAAGAGCAAAAACTCTTTAGTGTTGCTTTAATGGGGTGCAGTGCAGAACTGTTTGATTGTGACATCACACTACCGCGAGATCGATTTAAATGCATACTAAGTCATTTACTGTTGAATCGGTCTCGCGGTGCTAAGACGTCTCATGCAGAACGAGCGCTGAGCTTTGGGTTAAATAAGACGAAGACCTCCATGGTGGGTACGGCCATGCACATGAGTGAAAAAAATACAGCAGAGAAGAATGTCTATTTTAGCGTTTGAGGCTGAATGCGTGACTGTCACGCCAGATGCGTGAGAGTTGGCAACCCTGGTAGAGATTTCTAGATTCATCATCACAACGCCAAAGTTGGCGGATTCACACATGCTCACATATGAGGTAAAATTTTACAATTTCCTAATTTTTAAATTTGAACATTAAAATCAATCACATGGCTATAGCTTATGTCATTTTCGTTGTTAATATACTTTATGGATTTAAAATTACATTCATTTCATAGGATAATTAGCAGTTATTGTGCAAAATGCATTAATGACACATTTAAACAAGTCATTAAACAAAACGTAAATTAACAAAACATGCTGTTTCAGATGTAAATATGGTGCCAATATGTCATTATTCCGATTAAATAGCATTTGATAAAAGACTGAAAGCCGTATCCCAGCCAGGGCCAGCGCTAGATATAGGCAGAGTAGGCAAATGCCTAGGGCCTCAAGCTTGGAAGGGGAGCCTCCATAACAGCTAAGTCCATGTGCGCTGGTCCGACAATCACTACTGACAGCATTAAATAAAGTTTTAAGGTAAGTTCAACTTTATGCGGCACTGCCACTGCAAGAATTAAGTTTGTATTTAAAAAAGTTTGTATTTAAAGTCGAACAGCAAACAAAACTGGCGTTACCCAGTGCTTTAAGTGGGCCGGAACGCGCTGGTACTCAGTACCGCCACTTCTAAAAATCAGAGATGTATAAAGTACTAGCGACCCAGACTTGAGTAAAAGTATAAGTGCTCTATCAAAAAAGTGACTTGAGTAGAAGTTGAAGTGCTCTTTAAGCACAGCACTTAAGTGGAAGTACTAAAGTATTAAACATGCTTTGTACTTAAGTATTGCAAGTAGTTTATTTTAAAATATACTACTCAAGTACTGAAAGTAAAAGTACAAGTATTGTGTAATGTAGTTATTAAAGAAAACAGTCAAAAGTTTGAATATAATATTGTTTATATTATTTCAAATGTTTAAGCTAAAGGAGACTTACAATTCCTTTGGCTGTAGCAGGAGTACAAGGACATGAATGTTCAGATAATTCAGATTAATTTAACTGATATGGCGATAAGAGAATTCAGAATTAATGAAATATTAGTCGATAAAATGGTAATAGGTAAAGGTACAAGGTGTTTCATTGAATTTAGGTTTCCTTCTTTCACGCACACTCACCCTTTCTTGCGCATTCTCTCTCTCTCTGTCTTTCTCGCGCACTTTGGTTCTCTTCGCTTCACATTTGTCAACAACCCCAGCTCATATTTGTGAGTGAGAGGTTGGGAGGGGTCGCCCTTTACTATCTCCAATTGGTTCAGACCACCATGTGACCATGATTCGTAACATTTGAGAGTAACGAGTAACTATGCAGCACATAAAAAATGTATTGGAGTAAAAGTATTAAACTCAAAGAAAAAATGTACTGAAGTAAAAGTGGAAGTAGGAGAAAAAAATATATACTTCAGTAGAGTACAGATACTGTCTTTTAGTACTTAAGTACAGTAGTGAAGTAGTTCTACTTCGTTACTATACATCTCTGCTAAAAATAGCTCGAGCGTACCACCACCTCTCCCTGAGCCCAGAACGTGCTTTTAGCGTACCGGAACGCTCATTTGCACATCTGTTTAAATCAGAGGTTTTAATTATTTTGCTGTGCTGCCGCTTTTCAGAGTGCTCTTCACAATGTACACTTCCTAATTCGTCCCACCGAGAGCAGAGACTACATTACCCATACACCCTTGAGTTTACAATTTTTATTTTAGTTTTCAAATCATGAAAGTAGTTTTGTCTGTTTAACTTCCAGTGGCAGCTGATTTGTATGGATATTTAAGGTAGTTTATAAAAAGGTATTGCAATAGTCTGATAGATAACTTTATACTGTATATTGGTTAAGTAAGAGGGAAATTCTTCTTTATACCAAGTTAAAATAAAAAAAAACAATAAAAGTTTTCTAGGAGGTGTTCACCTGTCATTTTTTTACGGTTAGGGGTTTTGCAATGTACTATTGTCTTTTTTATTTTACTCTTTGGAGAAAGCAAAACTGTTATCCTGTGTTATCCCAAAAAGGTGGTGTTTTTAATAAATGTGACTGCCTTAAAATTTTTAACACATGTGGTTTTGCATAATTTCTAATTATATTTTAGCATAAAGTTAATCAATTTGTTGATAAAAGTAATGGGGAAAAACATGTTTAATAACTGTAGTGCTCATCTGATTTCTTACGCAGTAGACAAACACGTTCTCAGATTATTCTGAAAATTAGAGGGGTGTGAGGGGCCACCAACATAAATTTTGCCTAGGGCCTCCAAATATCTAGAACCGGCCCTGATCCCAGCCAACATTGATATGTGGGCCCCATCTGGGAAGCATGGGTTACATGTGGGCATGGGCTTCACACGGGCAATATATGTGGGTACCATGTGGGTTAACTATGTGGCCCCATATAGGTTTGCCCATGTGGGATAATAATGTGGGCCCCTCATGGCACCTATGTGGGCAAAACATTTTTATGATTGAAATACATCTTTTTACATTTACAATCTTAAAATAATAACTTTTGGTTGATTGTCACTTTTATACAAAGAGCAAATAATATAACAGATATGATTTGATCAGTATAAAACATTTTAAATAAAAATTCATTATTTTTTAGATTTAATTAACATTGATATGTGGGCCCCACGTGGGTCCCATATGGGCAACATGGGTTTTGAGCATGAGTGAAAATAAGAGATGTCAGAAAGTTCATCAGTTTGTTAGTGTGTTAATCAAAGAAATGTTTCAAACATTCTGAAAGGAGCCTGATTAGTGGAGTCAGGTGTTTCATATAAGGAGACCTCATTAGGATCTGCTCACTGCTACGACACATTACGCTTGACAAAGTAGTCCTGCTTCAAATGTTTTTAATTGGGATTTTTTTTCCCATAATATCATTTTAAATAATCTTTGCTAAAATAGGCAGAAATTTTTAAAATTACAACTATAAAGATGATAAACATTTAAACTACAAGAATTTCCGCTCAGGCGCAAGGATACAGTTTCTACCGGAGCAGCAGGAGTCACTCACAACTTGTAATTTATCCTGAGTTGTGTTTTTAGAAAATGTAATACAACAGTGCAAGTTCACGGACTGCACAGCGATGAATCAAAGCAAACGTGCAAGGACATTTAATGAGTTTGGTGTGGATGCTTTGAATAGTTGAAGACTGAAAGCCGTATAATATATTTCGTTTGATGTCCGTGATTGCACACATTTCTGTGAACTGTGCCCCCTTAAAAATATTGGCTATGTGAGGAACAAAGAATGAAAAGAAATCCAAACTTTCCAAAAAACACTGACCGAGCGACAAAAGCCATAGCCATAAATGATTACATGACTAATCATCCGGACACATTATTTCTTTTAAATAGCGTGATATCAATGACGAGAGATCGTCGTGTCGCGAGGCCTCACCGCACCCCAACGTTAAAACATTTCCAGACAACTAACATCCTCTTATCTGAATATATAAATATCTAGATCGATAAAACTACGGTTAAATTAATGTTAGAAGTGGCTTATATTTGTAAAAGACACATCGGTCGGACTAAGGGATGGGTGCCAGTATGCGACCTTAATCGTAAAGAAACTTTACACAGACATCCTCAAACAAACAAACAAGCACATTACTAACCTTCTGAAAAAAGGCATGCAGTTGCAAATTAAACTTGCCGATTAAAGGCTGAAAATATTTTTGTCCTGTAAAATATTTTAGCCGTAGACATTTCATAGCTTATTTAGAAATGTTACATACATATTTCCTAAACGATCTATCTTACTTAAATCTACGTAAAAGAAAACCGTTGCTCTAATGTACAGAAACATTTATTTCAGCAATTGTCAGAAAAAGTGGTGAATAATGTTGACCACTTGATATTTCTTCGTTAATTCATGTAAAAGGCAAAGCCTTAAGTAAATAAAATAGATCGACACTTTATAACTTAAAAAACAAACATAAGCATCTTAACTATTAAAACGTGTTTGACTGAACGTCATGAAACATATATGTATAATGATTCAACTCGAATAAAAACACTCTTTATAATTTTCTCACGAAAACAAGATAAACGTCGTTAACTTTATAGATTTACTTTGTGTTTAAAGTAAAGAACAATTACCGTTTTCTTGTTGTTGTGCTCTGAGGAAGTAATGACTTTCGGTCTTTTCCCAAGTATGCAGAGATCTCCTTCTCTCTTTTCCTGGCTGATTTTAAAGTCCGCCCATTTTCAATACTACCACGAAACAACACCCGCCCATATCATCCCCATCAACTACACTTCAGTCCACATTTATTTATATAGTGCTTCTCATTTTTTTTTGCAAACGTTGTGTATATTTTACCTAACTTAAGTACACGCAAATAAATATACACATCTGGTCCGTGTATCATCCGATCATTTAATTATTACATTCAATGTGGCAAACGAAAAAAGAAATAAACTGTCCATAATTCGTTTATTTGTTTTTCTGTATGCAACAAAAAACAACGAAACGTTCAATGGATTCCCATTTTCAGCTTAAAACGAGAAATCAAATAAACAAAAAAACAAAAACGAAATAACGATTCCAAATCTTCTTTTTCTTGTCTTTATTCATTTTAATACTCTGGCGTGTGCACGTGTGCGCATGCGCAATGTACTGTGGCTAAGATTCCGTGACCTATTGAATTCTGTGGCTAGAGGTCGCTGTTTAGTAATTATTCACGCAAGATCGCGCCTGGCGCCCGTGCATATTTTATCGTGAGCGCGGCAGGGGAGTTTCGCGATGACGTCATGTTACCTTGTGCTCTATGAATGAAGCAGTCAGACTTTGTGAGAAGCGAACGCGCCGATTAAAATGAAGCAAAATAAGTTCTTACCTAAAAGACAATAACATCACAAATGTTTTTCTGTTTGTTTAAAATTCCAAATGTTTTTTACTTGGGACTGTTGCTGTTTGTTACATATATACAGTATATAGGCTACTATACGTGTATAAATGTATATTACTTATTTCAAGTGTATTATTCACTCTGGTGATTGATTGAGGATTTTGACCTGATGTTAACAGTAGCACACATACTGTTCACACAATCTGTTGCACAGTAACAACCAGTTACCGAAATCTGTGACAGACAGACAGACAGACAGACAGACAGACAGACAGACAGACAGACAGATAGATGGATAGATAGATGTCTGTCAAATCATTGGACACCTATTAAGCAGTTGAAAACAAACTTTTTATAATTTCAACAATTATTAAATTATCAATATGTTTAGATTTTAACGTAGCAACTGAAGTTGTCAAGGAGTATTAACCAAACTCCAACCACTGAATCTATTAAGAGACATAAAAGTATAGATGACACCAGTGGTGTAGTCTAGATTTTTGTAGTGAGTATACTGTGATTTTTCCCTCTCACCCTTATGCTCACTCGTCCCAGCGTGACACCCCATAAGCACCACCACACTTACAGATGCATACAGTATGGATCTTCACGTAATCGAGAGCATTCTGAAAGTGTACTCATAAACACATAAACTGAATGTGTTATCAACATGTCAGTTTATTATAAGAAAAAAAGACTTTAACAGTCAATGGGTTTACAGCTGGGGAAACTGGATGGATTTTTAGACTGGTTTAGTGTTAATCAACATCTAACTCAGGGCCAAAAGTTACTCAACTGTTAATTAAAATTAAATAAACTGTTTCCAATCTTCAATCCGTGGTTAACACATGCATTGAAGGAGAAAAAAATATCCACTCTTTCAAAAGCTATTATATGACACCTAGTGATAACATTACCATGTGTAATTTAATGGTGTAAATGTTTTTAATTAATACACATTTAAGATGACCATGAATTAACTCTAATTTGCATAGTCATTGAAATAAAAGCTTATTTTATGCATATAATACAAGCAGTGTCTAAAAATGAAAATAGGCTTTTACTTAATTATTATTACAAGACCATCATGTAGCCTAATATTAGACACCCAAACAGAAAATGATCTTTAATTTGCAAGTCTGAACTGAACATCAACGCAGACATGATTTTCCTCACAGAAGTTTAAGATCATATACATCTTGAACGTAGATATATAAATGAACACAGAGAAGGGAAGTTTAACACTGTGAAGCACAAGCAAACATACTGAAAGAGGCTAAAAACCATCAGGATATAATCACGGGCTTATTTTATTGCATTTGGAGCCTTACCTCCAGATAAAGTAATAAACTGGACTGATGTTTTAAATGTTGTTTACTCACATGTGCGTTGTTAACTCTCCGGATTTTATATTGCAGCACTCGTTCACTTCACATGGATTGTTTGTTTACAGTGTCGCGTGAGCAGCTACACTGCAGGTTCGACTTCATTTGGCCCTAAGCAGACCCTTTGGTGATGTCAAAGTACCGCGAGAGCGATTCAAAGCAGATTTCTCCATGTGATAAATGCAATCGCTCTCGCGGTACTTTGCTGTCACGCGCCTGTGGGTTCTTCTGGTGCCACACCAGTCTGCTCCCCACTCACTTTCGCGCCGCTATGGTAATTTGATTTCATACGCGAATCGGATCGCGCAGTTCGGCAGGAATTCAAACACATCAAATATATAGCCTAATATATATATGCAGTCGCTAAAATAGCAAGTGTAGCATGCTACTGGTCAGTGCTTTACATCTGAATTATGACTAAAAGTTTGAAATGTCAGAAAACCATGCTGTTACGCATCCTCAAGCTATTTTTAGTGGGTATACGGAAATCCTTGACAATTTCTAGTGGGTATACGGCGTATACCTGCGTATCACGTAGACTACACCACTGGATGACACATACTCATTAATAATATAGTAAGAATATTAACTTAAATGTCAAATAGAATTTAACCGGAAAAAACAGGCCACATTTCTATGATGTCATCATGTAGACTTCTTACTCTTACACAGTATTTTAGAAATACAAAAATACAAAACACTAAAATATTTTGATACAAAATAAGAAGGCATTTTCATCAACCCTATCAAATACAAATACAAAATACTATTTTTTATTTTAAAAAATACTGCCCATCCCTATACATTCTAAATTCTGCTGGTTTATTTTTAACCCAATGCTGGGTAAATATTGGACAGAACACATGTTGGGTTATTACATAAACCTATGCTGAGTTGTTTCAATGTAATTTTGTGTTGTTTCAACTCATGGAGTTAACAACAACCCGTCATGGGCTTATTTATAACCCAGCATGTGTTATGTCCAATATTTACCCAGCATTGGGTTAAAAACAACCCAGCAGGATAGATAGACAGACAGACAGACAGACAGACAGACAGACAGACAGACAGGTTATAGCCAGGACTCACATTAGGTAAATCTTACTAAGAACATAAAGTTCATAAAACCTAATTAAAATGAGTACAGGTTACGATGACAGGTGGGTGGGTGGGTGGATGGACGGACAGAGATAGATTTCAATATTTTAAAGGTACTTTGTGATGAGACAGTTGATCTAATTAAATTCCCTTCAAGTGAAGATGAATTAGAAAAGTACAGGATAGAGATAGCCTTCACATTGAAGATACAGGTATTAATCTTTGGTTTTCTTTACGGATTTTCTTAATTTAGGTTATAAATGCTAATGAATTCTCGTTTCCCTCACTTGTTGTTATCAAAATATTTAATAGGGAACACATTACACATGTCTTTTAAAAAAGTGTTTAAAATAGAAAACATAAATGTTATATTAAACTGTTATGAATGAAAGAGTATCTAAATGCATCTGATCAAACATCTGATATGTACATTCTATGCAAATGTTTTTTCTGGTATGGACATCTGCGTTTCTAGATGATCTGTCAGAGATGTGTCACTACAAATTTGTCTGTTAACTTTCACCTCCACCCTTCTAATCTGTCACCATCTTAGTCCTGCAGATTTTATAGTGATATAGTATTATCACTGATTATAATGATTATTTAGTGTTGTTCTAGCATGTGAATTAGTATTATACAGTTATTTAGTGATGCTTTGTACTGGTGTGTACATGTCTCCCATTCAACCTATACTGCATTGTCTGTCATTTTTCTTGTGATATTAAAATGAAATCTATTCTAGAAATACTCATAGTAAGCAGGAAAATCTTCCTGCAAAAAATTTATTGTAATCCTTTCAATTTTTAGTTATATGGGAACATAACATCTAAAAAAAAACTTTTTAGTTTTTACTGTCTGTCAGATTGTGTGATTAGACCTCCCCAAAGTGAATTTGGGTAACATTATTGCAGTTCTTAATGGAACAGAGGGGTCACAGATTTTAGGTAACCTGTTGTTACTGTGCTGTATGTGTGCTACTGTTAACATCAGGTCAAAATCCTCAATCAATCACCAGAGTGAATAATACACTTGAAATAAGTAATATACATTTATACACGTATAGTAGCCTATATACTGTATATATGTAACAAACAGCAAAAGTCCCAAGAAAAAAACATTTGGAATTTTAAACAAACAGAAAAACATTTGTGATGTTATTGTCTTTTAGGTAAGAACTTATTTTGCTTCATTTTAATCGGCGCGTTCGCTTCTCACAAAGTCTGACTGCTTCATTCACAAGGTAACAAGACGTCATCGCGAAACTCCCCTGCCGCGCTCACGATAATATGCACGGGCGCCAGGCGCGATCTCGCGTGAATAATTACTAAACAGCGACCTCTAGCCACAGAATTCGATAGGTCACGGAATGTTAGCCACAGTACATTGCGCATGCGCACACGTGCACACGCCAGAGTATTAAAATGAATAAAGACAAGAAAAAGGAAATTTGGAATCGTTATTTCGTTTTTGTTTTTTTGTTTATTTGATTTCTCGTTTTAAGCTGAAAATGGGAATTCATTGAAGGTTTCGTTGTTTTTTGTTGCATACAGAAAAACAAATAAACGAATTATGGACAGTTTATTTCTATTTTCGTTTGCCACATTGAATGTAATAATTAAATGATCGGATGATACACGGACCTATCTTCAATATCTACTGGGCTAAACTATCTCATAATTAGTCTGGATTTTACAGATACGGCCACATATACCGTTGTGGTCGTGTTTTCACCTTGCAGAATCTGGAAAATGTTAAAATTTAAGAAAAATAAATGTTATTTAGAAAAATAAGGGTTTGTTTTCAGTGTACATAGATATGTATCTATGTTCAGTGTAGTAACTTCTTTCTTCCCAGCTAACAATTTTTGGTTCCCAAAACGTTTTCCTAACGTTAGTTTTTGGTTCTAAAAACGTTCCCCTAACGTTAGTTTTTGGTTCCCATAACGTTATTTTTTAGGTTTGTTTTTGGTTAGCCAGGAAAGTTTTCTTTACGGAAATAGAACATTATTTTTAGATTAGTTTAACGTTATTCTAACGTTATGATAACGTTAGGAGAACGTTAGTTTTAGGTTAGAATAATATTAAGAAAACGTTAAACTAACCTAAAACTAACGTTCTTCTAACATTAGTATAACGTTAGGAAAACGTTAGAAAAACTTTAAACTAACCTAAAACTAACGTTCTCCTAACGCTATTATAACGTTAGAATAACGTTAGGGGAACGTTAAACTAACCTAAAAATAACACACTATTTCCGTAAAGAAAACTTTCCTGGCTAACCAAAAACAAACCTTAAAAAAACGTTATGGGAACCAAAAACTAACGTTATGGGAACCTTATTCTAACGTTAGGAGAACGTTTTGGGAACCAAACATTTTTGCTGGGAGTATGCACAGTTGACATGGAACAAAAACAGTTTAAAGATCTACAAGACTGTATGCGTTGCTGCGGCTCCGTGCACGCACTGAAAGAGCGCGCAGAGCTCAAGACTCTAGCTGCAGTGAAGTATGGCACGTCTATTGGTACATTCCATGTTGTGTTTTTTTCTATCATATCTATCCAAAATAAGTTAAACACATTTCCATATAAAAAGGAATAAACCAATATATTAATAACAACATTTATAACAAGTAAATTATTTTATTACTGAAAAAATGTCTATTGAAACATTAGATGGATGTATTATAACACAGGTTATTTTAAATAAAAATATCTCAACCCACCACACATTGAATTTAGATAGCATTGTATTTTATCAAATATATAACTAGTGACTTCAACACAATAAAGAAGACTTATAACAGATATTTATTGAAAATGAATAAACATTTAATTTACTTTGGATCAAAAAATCTTACCACAGCAGTTAGCCGCCTCTCCATTATTACAATAATCAAAAACATCCTCTCTTCATATAGACGGGAATCACTAAAATATATATTAGTTCTCACATATAAGTTACTAAATGAAGAAGGAAAATAAACCGCTAGAATAAATGTTAGACTGAGGTAAAACCTATTGACAAATACATAAACATTTCATTCACTTCAGGTTAACAGATCAGTTTAACGTTAGCCGAATAGCTCTCAGTTTTTACAACAATCAAAAGCTTCTAACATCACATTCTCCTTCATGGAAATCATTAAAATATATTTTCGTTTTTTACATATTAAAGTTACTAATGAAGAAAGAAAATAAATCGCTAAAATAATGTTAGACTCTGAAGTAAAAACCAAATGCCAAATAAATAAACATTTCATTCACTTTAGGTAAAAAGATCTTACCACAGGCGGCTATTCGTTTATTCGACAATAAAAAGTTTCTAACATCATATTCTCCTCAAAATCTCCTCAAATAGATCGGAAATCACTCATATATACATTTTTTTCTCACATATTTAAGTTACTTAATCAAGAAAGAAAGAAAGAGAAAAAAGAAACGCTAATATAATGTATGTCTCTGAGGAAAGAAAACTTAGGTTGCGCATGTAACCATGGATATGTGAGACCGAGGGATGACCGTCACTACGGTCTAAAAAGGAAGGATCACCTTCGTTCTGCCTATCACCGAGACCATATGTCAACAAAGTCATGTCCATGACCTCCGGAAGCAGAACGACCCGCGTCTATAAATAGCAGAGAATGCTCCCGGTTCAGTCTCATACCTTGAGTGCCTCAGAATGGTCCGAGCGACAAGGATAGTGACAGTCATCCCTCGGTCTCACAGATCCATGGTAACATGCGTAACCTACAATCTGTTTCGACCTCACTCTGACCGTCACTACGGTCTTAAAAGGGATGACACATACCAACAGAGTCGCGAGGAACCCAGGATCAATTAGAACCTCGCTCGGTCACAGACATGAGGGCAGCGTCGCCGACCGGAGCTGGGCGAGTCACATCCACCCGGTAAAATCTTGTGAAAGTGCATGGCGTAGACCACGAAGCCGCTGCACAGATGTCGCTTGCTGCCACACCCTTGAGGGCAGCACAAGATGTAGCCACACTCCTAGTAGAATGAGCCCTTGTACCTGTTGGGACCGGTATCCCCTGAGCCTCATAAGCATGGGAAATAACCTCCACCAGCCAATGAGATAACCTCTCTTTGGAAAGTGGCAGTCCCTGCCTTGCCGCCCCATAACAGACAAACAGTTGAGAGTGCATTCTTCTTAAAGACTGTGTACCGATCAATGTGATAAGCTTGTCATGCTCCGCCTGTGAGGCAGAGGAAGGCTGGAATTGGGCCAGCTCCAACACCTTGTTCATGGACTGCTGATCAAGAACTTTTGGCACGAAAGCTGGATTCGGCCAGAGTGACATGCCAGTGCCCCCTGCCTGCCACCTCAAACAGTCATCACTAACGGAGAGAGCACACATCTCCCCGACTTGTTTGGTTGAACAGAGAGCCAAGAGAAATGCTGTCTTTAGAGACAAAGACCGTAGATCTGTGTCTGAAATAGGCTCATAAGGACCTTCAGTGAGAGATGTCAGAACTGTAGGCAGGTCCCAGCTTGGTGCCCGCAAGGTGCGACATGGACGTAACCGGCGGGCTTCCCTTAAAAACTGGCTAATCAGAGGGTGCCTACCCAGGGATGTGTTATCTGCCCCCTGGTGAAAAGCTGAAATGGCCGAAGCATATACCTTTATCGTACTGGCTGCCTTGCCCAGATCAAAATGGGACTGCAAGAAGCATAATACTCTTGGCACGGGGCAGACTGTTGGCTTGATGCCCAAGCCACAACACCACTCTGAAAAGATCCTCCATCTGAGTGCGTAGCCTGCTCTGGTAGATGGGGCCCTGGCATTATTGAGTGTCTCCTGTACAGCCTTATCTAGCTGTCCATCGATGGGCTCTGCAGGGGCCAAACCCATAGACGCAGGGCTCCCGGGTTCGGATGCCAAATCCGCCCGTCTGCTTACGTCAGGAGATCCGCTCTGCACGGTAACTGCCATGGCTGATCCTGCAGCATCCGGAGGAGTTCTAGGAACCATGGCCTTGCAGGCCACCGTGGCGCGACCAACAGGACTGAGTGGTGGCCCTCTCTGATCCGTCGGAGGACCTGAGCTATGAGAGGGAGTGGAGGATAAGCGTATAACAAGCCTGTTGGCCAGTCTTGCGACAGAGCATCCAAGCCCGAACTGCCCGAACTGCCCTCCTGCCCCATGAGGGAGTACCATTCTGGGCAGTGTGTTGTCTCCGCTGACGCAAAGAGATCCATCTAGGCAGCACCGTAAAGCATCCAGATCTGGACGACTATGTCGGTGTTCAACCTCCACTCTCCTGGGAGTGGCCTTGTCCTGGAGAGAATGTCGGCCGCTCTGTTCTCCACACCTGGGATGTGCACTGCCCTCAGTGAGGAAAATCGAGGCCATGCCCATATCATCAACTCCTCTGCCACCTGGAGGCATCTCTGGGACCTTGTGCTTCCCTGGTGATTGATATGATACACTGCCGAAGTCTGTCCTCACTAGAACATGTTGGCCTTGCAACTCTGGCAGGAATCTCTGAAGAGCAAGATGGATGGCCTTTAACTCGAGGACATTTATGTGCTCCTTCATCCACAGCGGCTGCCATGTGCCCCTCACTGCCCTTTCTTCCCAGACAGCCCCCCAGCCTGTCAGGGACGCGTCCGTTGAGATGACCTGTCTCCTGTGGGGAAGGCCCCCCAGTGGGACACCTTGTAAAATGAACTGGAGATGAAGATGGAAAGCATTGAACCAGCACTGCAGGGGGCGTGCCCTCAGCAGGCCCAGAGGAATCACTGCTGCTGCTGCAGCCACCAAGCCCAATAGCTTTTGAACTCTGTGAGCTGTGACAAGGCTGCCCAAGTGGAACTGCTTCGTCATGTTGATCAAGCTGTCTGCTCTTTGTGGAGTGAGAGAAGCAGTAATGCTGACCGAGTCCAGAAGGATGCCAAGGGGTTGCAGGTTGCTCTTTTTGTGGTTGACAGTGAAGCCTAGCATTTGAATGTGGGCCAGAACTGTGCTTGTGTCGTATACTACCTGCTCCCGAGAGGGGGCGCCAATCGTCCAGGTAGGGCAAGATCTTCAATCCTCGAGCCTGGAGGGGGGACAGCGCAGCCAGAGAAAGACCGAAGGGAAGGACCTGGAACTGGAATACCCTGCCTTGAAAGGCAAAGCGCAGGAAGGGCCGGTGTTCCGGACAGATTGGGACGTGGAAATAGGCGTCTTTCAGATCCAGGGACGTGAACCACTCCCCCTGCTGGATAGACTGCATCATCACCCTTGTGTGGACCATCTTGAAGGGTAGCACCTTGAGATATCGGTTCAAGGGCCTGAGGTCGAGAACAGGCCGATGACCGCCATCTTTTTTTGGAACAATAAAATATTTGGAGTAGAACCCAGTGAGCTGTGCGGTACTTCTGAGATGGCCGCTTTCAGAAGTAACTCCTGGACCTCTTTGACGAGGACGGACATTAAAACAGGGTCTTTTACGGACGTTATCTTGATCCCTGAAAACGTTGGGGGTCGCCCCCGAAATTGTAATCGGTAGCCGCGAGCCACCGTAGCCACGACCCATGGGTCTGCCACAATGTCTTCCCAGGAGGTCCGTGACAGCTGGGAAGGACAATCGACGGGCGACCCGGGACTCCTATGCAGGATCGCCACCGCGGCCTGCACCCCTGCCCGTGCCCAGCTGTGGTCCTCGCCATCCCTTAAGTCTGAAATTTGAGGCTGTACGTCGGTCAGGTGCACGAAATCGCCAGTCCCGTGGAGCCTCTGGGTTGTCACCTGCTGATGGAGGCCGGGTAGGCTGCCGCAGCCTATATCTACTAATAGGTGGGTGGTCGGCAGTTGAAGCAGACATAGAGCAAACCCTCTGGAGAGCTTCCTTAGATGCTGCAGTCCGTTCAATGCGGTCAAGCACCTCCTGGAATCCAGGATGAAAGACGTATTCTGGTACCACAGGGAGGTTGAGTAGCTCCTGTCTGATGGCATCTGGCAGGGAGGTTTGTGCCAGCCAAACTTGTCTGCGACACAGCACAGCAGAGGCCATAGCATCCCCCACGTCACGTGTCAGCTGGGAGTGGGAAGAAAGAGCTGCGTCAACCAGGGCCCTGGAATCATGATCGTCTGGGCCCAGTGTCTTCCGTAGAGCCGCCAGGGTGATGGCTAGAGCGTAACCCATACGGGCCGCTCGAGCTGATGCGTTGAAGGAATTAGTGATCAGACGGTCCGTCTTGGCACACTCCTTACAAGGGCACCGTGGATCGGAGTATACGTTTTGTCAACCTGTCTGACAATTGTAAGTCTTCTAATAGCTGTGCCACGGGAAATCTGAATCACCTACTGAATCTTGCAGAGACGGCGAGCGTGAACAGGAGCACATTTTGGTTAGTATTCTGTTTAATAATCTCCCTTGACTTTATGCCTTCACGTCCACCCGATTGCCTCATAGTCAGTAAAAGATTGCCTGTGAGCTTCTCTCCCAGTCCATACGGTAATTTCTCTACTGTGCGACAGAAAGTCGCAGGTTATGACGCAATCGTTAGCCTATTTTTACAAAAACTGCTTCTACTGGGACATAACGTAAGATACATGGTAATGGAGCCTTTTATACATTTTCGTGTTTCTTTAGAAATTATTAATGGACAAATGGATTCTTTAAACGCCTCAGATGTAAAGTTATTCGCTGTCAAAGTGACGCCAAAATGAATGGGAGTCAATGGGATGCTAACAGCAGATGGGTGTTCGCTAAGCAATGGCGGCATCCAGGTAAGCTTCAAAAAAATATGAAACCCTGCCCCCCTTTACTGGACTGTTTCCTCTTCTTCTTCTTTTTAATGGCGGATCATATCTTCACACTATATACCGCCATCTACTGGATAACTACACAGGAGTGTGTAAAATGGACTTTAAATCATAAAATCATAAAACAATAATATAACCAACCCCCCCCCCCAAAAAAAATTATACTAATAATAATAAAATAAATAAATAACCTAAATTCTTCTACTTAATCCAGTATCATTAAGATATCTGCTTCTTTGTACCTGCATTCCTTGCTCCTGTAAAATATTATGAATGTCATTTTCTGCATCTGAGTCTTTCCATTTCTGTCTATGTTGAGAATTCTTTGAGGTAGCAGGTTGCGAGGAGCTATGTCTCCACAGCTGCATTAAATTAGTGATGCAAAGTCCGATTCATTTCCGCGAACCGGCTCTTTTCGGACAGTTCGGCTCATTGAACCAGTTCAAAAAGCCGATTCACCGGTTCCTGATTTAATCAAGAAATAACATCACTACGCATTTATTGTATCAATGAAACATTCAAATAAAGTTGTTTGTGTCAACATATTAAAACATTTAGGCCTAAATAAAAAGTTGTTTTTGTGAAGGCATAGCTGATTTATTGCCTTTCATTCACAAGTTAGTAATGTTTGTGGTCACAGTTTCAATCGCGGATCGTAAATGCCAAATACAACTGACCAGTTTTGACTAGCCTACAACTTGGATAAGATTCCTAAAAGACACTGATGCACAGTTGCGGATGTGTTCTACATATCCTAAGTATAAAGAATAAATAAACTTGTCTTTTAAACTCATTGGTTTTCCTTAAACAACTTAAATATGATTTGCATGCACAATAAATCATACTAAAACTAAAGCTTTTTATAAAACAAGCATATCAAGAAACTAATAAAACAAGAAACTTTGCGAATCAGGTTCGTTCAAATCCTCGGTGAGACACACGGAGTGTCAGCAACTCATCCGTCAGAGTTGTCGGCAATCCTTGCCTCGGCAATCATCGACAGACTTTGTTCGGTTCTTTTCGAGTCCGATGTGCTATTTCGGCTGTGCGTCCTGAACCTTTGCCCCAAACTAAAGTTCGATTCAGTTCGATTTGTGAACCTGCTCGACTGGTTACTTCCTGATAACCGGCTCAAAAGAACGTTTCGTTCAAGGACCTAACATCACTACATTTAATAGTTAATTAGTGGCTCATGGGGAGATTCAGAGTTGATGAGTCCTTGAATTTGTAAGTTTATGTTGTATTATTTCTGTATTTCTTTAAATATATATCCAAGCAATTTAATATTTAGTAGTATTGTTTGGTTTATATTTGTAATCTGTGTGATTTGATTTGTTTAAGTTGTAAAATGTTTGTTTGTTTTGTTTAATTTAGAAACCATACAACTCTGGTCTCATGATTGCTTGACTGACAATACACTGTAAGTAACTGGATTATTTGGAGCTTCTGTGGTTTAATGGGCACACCATCCTGGTAACAGTTTGCCTGAACTAGCCTCTATCCTTATCCGTAATTTATATGGTCCTTCGAGACGGATAGGTTGCTAGGATGGATAAAGATGAGGTAGTGAGACCTAAACGGACAGTCAGACCTCCTAAATGGCATCAAGATTATTTACTCACTCAGCCAAGTGTACCAGCTTGTACACAAAGACAAATGTCTGCTGATCATGTGTCTGTGGAGATGACAGAAGGAGCTGTCATATCTGATACTCGAGCTGAGATGAGAATTCTGTCTGAGGATGTGCAACAAATAAAGGAAATGTTATCAGAACTGGGACAGTCAATGCGAGCTATGCAGCTAAAAGGCCAAAGTTCTTCTTTTTCTATTAGTTCAGATTACAGTTCTCCTAAAGCATCTCCTGTGGTTAACCAGACTAAGGAGGATGATACCAATAAAGTTCCTCTTGTTCTTGAATTGGGTGAATGTGTAAGACAACATGAGGCAAATAGAGATATGGATCCATCCACATTACCTCCTCGACTTAGTAGACAAAGATGGAAGAGTATCATTACCATTGCCACCAGATGGAAGAGTATCATTAGAGACTGGTTCCTCACAATGTCCTAATTTACCTATGTTAAATGAGTCTGCTAATTCTGTTCACTTAAGGGCACAGCTTTCAGAGAATCCTGTTGTCACGAGTACGAGTCAAGTTCAGTTTGGTAATGGTCTCCCTTGGCCATCTTTACATCAACAGCCATTAAATCCAGTTTATCCGTGTAATGATCAAGCAATACGGAGCTATGGGCCTAGTTCTAGTTCTAGTCAGATGCGAGTAATGCATGTTTTTCCTGAATGCTCCCAAATTATTCTGCCCCCTTTCCTAGTCCTGTGTTGTATCCACCTTATGGTTCATTTGTCCATCCAAGACATGCTTTTCCAATGTCAGTACCTTCATATAGTCGAGCTCCTTCTATGCCACCATCTCAGATTACAGCAGGTGTTCCTTTTCAGGGGCTTCCACATCTAGCTACTAGTAGTAATAATCCTCTATCTCAGATGTTGTCAGGTCCTCCACCAACAGTCCAAATTGGACATTCAAATGCAAGTCAACCTATATCAGCCTGTGTTCAGTCATCTTCAGCAGTGGGCCCTCCTAGAGTCTCTGCGGTGGAAAGACCATCATTTCCGTATTTCAAAGCTGATGATCCTCAAGAATTTGCAATGCTGAATGTGGCCTTGAGAAATTTGCTGCCTGCTGAGGAAACTGAACAATATCAATATCATATTCTTTTGGATCACTTAAAGTTGGATGCTGCTCATCATTTAGCCCTTGCATATGCTCATGATCCTCAGCCTTACACCACTGCCCTAAAAGCCCTACAAAGAAAATATGGTCAGCCTCAACACCTAGTGTTACGGGAGATAGCTACTATTCAGAGCTTACCAACCATTCGTTCTGGGGATTCTACTGCATTCAGTCATGGGAGCTAATGAATTGAATGAAGGAGCTAATGAATTGGCATGTGCTTCTCATGTTCACCAGCTTTTGAGTAAACTTCCAGCAAATCATGTGTCCAACTTTGCTAGACATGCTCGAGCTGTTCGGCCAGATGTCACATATAATTTAGTGGAATCTGCAAAATGGCTGGAGGAGGAATCAGAATGCCAAAGCTTGGTGGTTCAAGTATCTGACCAGTTTAAAGGAGCAACAAAGTTTCAAACCAGAGATGGGAGACCACTGAAATCTTTATCTTCTACAGCTACCTTCTTTCAGGGTATTAATCAGGAGGGAAATGGGAAGCCCTATGGAATAGTTAATCCATCTAACAATTCAAATAGCAAGCAACCAGTAGAACCCCAAATCTTTTGTGCTTTCTGTGGTAGAACCCATCATTTGAATCAGTGTCCTGAGTTCTTACAGTTTGATGTAAATGCAAAGAGAAAGTGGATCTTTTGGTTAACAATCGTTGTTGGAGATGTTGACGGCCACATCATTTTTCTAACTGTAAAGAACGTCATTTGGGAGTCCTTCGTGTAGTTAATGCTTGTAAACCTGACTCTGGCATATTCTACTTAAGCAAACCGAGTGGCCTAAATTCTGTGCTTTTGAAGGTGGTGAAAGTCATTCTGAGTGCTCAAGGAAAGACTTTAGAAACGTATGCAATTCTTGATGATGGTTCAGAAAAGACAATGCTTTTGTCTCCTGGTGCTGAGATGCTGGGCCTGAATGGGGCGGCTGAGTGCTTGAAGCTGCAAACGATTCGACAGGGTATTGAAGAGATTGATGGAGCTAATGTTACCTTTTCTGTCTCTCCAGCAACTTTGAAGCACAAGAAATATCAGATCAAGGCAGCATTCACAGCTAAGATGCTGGACTTACCTGAGCAGACTTATCCTGTCCACACTCTTCAACGATGTTATCAACATCTTAAAGATATCCCTCTGAAAGAATTCCATCAAGTTAAGCCTCTGTTACTTATAGGTGCAGATTATCCCCATTTGTTATGCTCTACTGAAAGAGTGGTGCTAGGCCCTCCCAGAAGCCCAGCTGCATTGCATACTCGCCTAGGATGGGTATTACAAGGACCCATTTCATTAGTACAAGAGAAGAGCTCTGTTTCTCATTGTCACTTCTTAGCTTCATCTAAGGATCAGCTACAGCTGGATGTAGAAAAAATGTGGCAAGTGGATGTAATTCCAAATGTCCAGATGTCAAAGAATACTTACAGGTCAAGGCAAGATCAAGAGGCTTTTGAGTGTTTGGAGAAGAGAACAGAACGAGTTGATGTAAATGGGGTGGCAAGATATGCTACTCCCTTACTTCGAGTTAAACATTCACCTTAATTGATTGCCCCTTTGCAATCTGTTATGTCAGCATTACGTCGTACAGAGTGCCAGCTCATAAGTAATCCAGAACGTGCAGCAATATATAACCAATAGATTCAAAGGTTAGAGCAAGCTGTTTATGTGAAGAAACTGACTCCAAGGGAAATAACGTCTTTTGATGAATCTTGGTATATTTCACATCATTTAGTTAAACATAATGGAAAACATTGTTTAGTCTTTGATTATTAATATAAATACAAAGGTGAAAGTTTAAATTCTAACTTATTACCTGGTCCTACCTTGGGTCCTTCTCTTTTGGGAGTGCTGCTTTGATTTAGAGAACATCAAATTGCAATCAGTGGTGACATTTAGGCCATGTTCCATCAAGTTCGATTATTTCCATCAGATAAGCCCCTGTTACGCTTTCTATGGAGGAATATGAATCGAGATCTTCCAGTTGAGGTGTATGAATGGCAAGTTTTACCATTTGATACTAGATCTAGTCCCTGTTGTGCTATTTATGCCCTTCAAAGACATGCCCAGAGCCTATAAAATACCCATCTAGAGGTTCAATCCTCAGTCCTTACCTCCTTTTATGTGGATAATTGTTTGCAGAGTTTTCCTACTGTCTGTGAAGCAAAGGAAATGATCACTAAACTGTGTTCTGTACTGCTCGAATGAGGTTTTGAGATCAGACAATGGATTATTAATCATCCATCAGTGATTGACCATTTACCTGCTGAAGCATGTTCCCCTCAAACAGAGCTATGGCTGAGCCATGATTGTAAGGACCCATGTGAAGGCACTCTTGGTCTGAGCTGGCATTGTATGCAGGATACTCTGGGATATAAGCATCGCCCTGTGAAATATAAGAACCTGACGTTACGAATTCTGTATCGTATTCTTGCACGGCAATATGGTCCTTTAGGCTTCATAATCCCCTTTACCACCTGTGCTAAGATTCTGCTACGGCAATTGTGGACTAAACCTGCATGAGGATGGAATGATCCAGATATTCCTGAAGGTATTAAAGCAAAATGGACGGCCTGGGAAAATGAACTTCCAAATTTGGCTAAAATCCAAATTCCTCAGTGGTATGGGTCAGTTGGAGTGAGTGAAGAGACTGCTGTGAGGAAACTACATATATTCTGTGATGCCTCAGAGCAGGCTTATGGAGCTGTTGCTTATCTTCGTCTGTCGGATGGTGATGGAGTTCATACCTCATTGGTTATGGCCAGATCTAGAGTAAAAAAACTTGTAGTTGTTGGTTCCAAGGTCCCCATTTCCTTACTTTGTCTCCTCATCAGTGGCCAAAGTCCCCAAGTCTATCTTCTGATATGTCAACTGAACTAAGAAAATCTTTGTTCTGTGGCCAAACCCAAGTTGACCTGACTCTTTCTAAGTTGAATCCTTCTCAGTTTAGCACTTGGGCAGAGCTGATCACACATACAGTTGAGGAATTCTCAACTGGCTCATCATCAGAAAATGGACTGAGTCAGACTCAGGCAGGGTTATTACTCCTTTATTTGGCACAAGAAAGGGATTTTTCTGAGGAGTACAAGCTACTTAAATCAGGTCAAGATGTTCCTAAGCAGAGTCGACTTGCTGAATTGGCCCCTGAATATGACCATGTTGTACGCCTCATATGAGTGGGAGGTCGTCTTCATCAAAGTAAGGAGTTAGAATCGGATGTTATCCATCCCATCATTTTGGATCCAAAGAATCCAATTACTAAACTGTTAATTGCAGATCTAGATTCAATTTTGTGCCATCCAGGACCACAAAGAGTCTTTGCCCAATTTAGAAGGAAATATTGGGTTCTACTTGGACAGCAGGCAGTAAAATCAGTCCAACGGTCATGTCAAGAATGTAGAAAGGTTCTCCTTCAATCCCGAGAATGGCTGATCTTCCTCCCTCTAGACTCTGTCTCTTTAAGCCTCTATTTTGGTCAACAGGAATAGACTGCTTTGGCCCCTTTAGTGTTAAAGTGGGCCGTAGACATGAGAAACGTTGGGGTCTTCTATTTAAATGCCAAACAACACTATATATTCATATTGAGTTACTATCTGGTTTGGATACAGATAGTTTTCTATTAGCCCTCCCGCATTTTATAGCTCTCAGAGGTAGGCCCTACGAACTCATATCAGACCAAGGAACTAGTTTTCGAGGATGGGAGAGGGAACTTGGAGAGGGGTTTAGTCATCTGTGCCCTGCCCTTCAGGATTCACTTTCAAAGCAGCAGATTCAGTTTCGTTTCAATCCTCCATATTCTCCACATTTTGGAGGTTGTTGGGAAAGAGAGATCAGATCTATTAAAGCAGCCCATAAGAGTAACACTGGGTACACAAGTGTTTCCAGAAGAGGTTCTACATACTGTCCTGATTGAAGTGGAAGAGATATTAAACTCTAAACCTCTTGGATACGTCTCTTCTTATATTTCAGACCCTGATCCAATAAACTTAAATATACTCTTGATGGGGCGGCGAGATGCTTCCCTTCCTCAGGTGATGTATGCAGATTCTGAGCTTCTCACACGTAGGAAATGGAGGCATAGCCAAGATCTTGCTGACAGATTTTGGACAAGTTTTATTAGAGACTATCTACCTGGTTTACAGACTCGCCAGAAGTGGAAGGAGGATGGAAAGCCTATTCGGTGCGATGCTGTAGTGATGGTAGTTGATCCTCAACTCCCACGAGGGCTTTGGCCTATAGGAACGGTCACAAAGGTCTTATTTAATCATCATATTCTAATCATTCCAAATTCTTCTTTAATGTTGTGTAATATGCCAACCCTTTATGTCCTTTCCCACATCTTTTGCCATTTCTTTATCATAACCCCTCTGATTATTTCCTTTATGCTTTACTAAGTGATATGATTATAATTTATCTATATCAGTTTGTTTTAATGTCATATGCTTTGTCGATGTCGAAAAAAAACTCCCACTACTACCTCTTTATTTATTTGTGCCTTGATAACGTCTTCCAAACATAAAACTGCATGCATAGTGTTTCGTCCTTCCTAAATCCACTTTGATATTGAAATATTAGTCCTTCACTCTCTGTCACACATGATTCAGCTTCATGACCATACGTTCCATTTATTTATATTTGATGCCGATAACTTGATGCTTGTGAGTGATCCTTCCCTGGCTTTGCAACTGGGACAATTATTCCATGTTTCCAAAAAGATAGAAGTTTCCCTAGTTTCCATTGAAAAGAGCTAAAATAATATGTGATAATGCGTCTGATAAATTAATTTCATTGCATATCTCATCTTTACCTCGTGATGTCTTTCTAACACCAGCAAGAGCCCCTTTTTAATTCATACAATGTAAACTTCACATCCAATGGGCAACCAGATGGACCTCTCTGTACTTTATTATCTTAATTCTGTTTTATTAAAAGTTCTCTTGATCTTCTCATTTCATCCGAAATATTTCTGTTGCTGTGCACTTTGACAAAATATTGCGTCAACACTTCTGCTATTTCAGTATCTGTTATTATGAGTCTTTTTTCACTTATTAAACTTGGTATGTTGTTATATTTTTGTATTCCTCCCATCTGCCTTTTGCTGTACTGAATAACATTTTAACTATAACTGTTCCTTATATTCCTCTATGTTATTAGGAATTTCTTCCATACCATTCCTATTTCACACATCTCCAAGTTAGCAGTTTTATGCATCTTTATAAAATGTCACTCAATGATGTGAAAACCCAGAGGGATGTAACAGGGAACTGAAATTAAATAAAACATCAGGGAATAAAACAAAAGTGAAATGCTGGTCAAGTATGGTAGCCCATACTCGAAATGTGATCTCTGCATCGAAAGGCCTCAACTGCCCCCTTTAACACATGTGAGAATGTCTAATGCCATGATTGTTATTTACAACAATAACCTGACATTAATTCAATTATAACCGAGACACCTTCATCTGATTTAGTTTTGAAAGCAGCATAGATGTATCCTTCACTGCCTTAGATATCCCACAATCCTGTGTGTGCGGCACGCACTTGTGTGGAAGGTGATTGGTCAAATTTTGTTTTCACTTTTAACCTTTGATACCATTAATGAGAAATTTGTCATTTGTAGTATTTAAATATACTATATATTTAAATACCCTTTTTAATACTGCCACAAACACATATCAACAACAGTGTGTCAGATCATGTAACTTATTACCAGAGTGATGTTTTATTGTGCATTTTATTATGCACAAAAACATTTATCCTTTTAAATTTCTTTAACTATACCTATTATACAAATAAAAACTATATTTAAAATTGATGTTTTGTTAAGGTTAAAATTAAATTAAATTACAGAGTGATTTTAAAAGCCTCTCTTGTGAGGAACTACTTCCTTGTGCCATGCTTTCAAAGGCCAGCATGGCAGGTAACCCTTTTAGCTGTTTGTTTTGAATGTTCATCATAACTCAATAGATGTAATAGCCTATATCTATAATATTTCCAAATATTATGGTTTCTTTGTCACAAAATATAGTTTTAAGATTACTTTAGGAACGAATACATGTATAATATTGTAATCTACAGTTGATTAGTAAAGATAGCGGCATCTTAAAAATTTGCTTAAGAATTCAGGAGGTGAGAGTTTGGTGTGACCAGCGGGTGTTAGCGCTTGCAATAAATGGTTCTTGAAAAAACTGTTTTAATGAATCAAAAGTATAATAAATTACTTTGTTGACAGTCTTTTATTCAAAAGTATTGCCAATAGTTTTTCAAATACTATAAACACACAAAATTTACATTTTAAAAATAGTATTTGCTTATTAAATAAAATGCATTAAACGTTTTTGATCCCTAACGTACAACCCTAAATCCTTTGAGACTAAAACAGGGAATAAGGCTGAAGTGAGAGGTTAAACAGAATACAGCTCACTTCAATGTTCAGTGTGTGCTTCAGCTGAGCACATGATACAGAATAAAGCCATCCAGATAGACTCGTATATAACAAAGAGACACATTCTGTGTGTTCATTCACACAAACATTAATATACAAACTTACATACAATCTGTCACACACAAAACGATTGCTAAAGACAGGAGAGTAAACCTAAAAGAGACACTGATCAGAAAACAGTTTTATAAAACATATTTCGGGCTTAAAAAGGGAAAAAGCAATATGACTACAACAAATACCCTAGGTATAAATTTTGCTTGGCGAGACCAGAAAACTCATAACCCCGATCTCATGTAATGACAGACAATAAAGTCACCAGTTTCACAGCTGTTCCCAAAGTCTGTCCATTGGTTTCTCCTGGTTAGTCTTCTTGACAAATTGTCCCGGTACGCCAACTGTACGAGGACACGAATGTTAGGTTTCTCCCACCCCCCTCCCTGTTCTTAAGTCTTAATCCTGGGTTGTGTTAACTGATACCTGTTCTTCTACAGGTTTTTATAGGAGTAAACAGCCAGTCTTTTTGCCACGTTTCTTCGCTTGCAGTGCTGCTCTGGTGGCCATCTCAAAAACCTCTCTCACGCCATCTTTTGTCTTGGCTGAGCATTCTAAATAACCGAAGGCATTGATTCGGTTGGCCATGTCTCGTCCTTCCTCGGGTTTCACAGGCTCCTAAATGAAGAAATAAATGTGAGGCACATGAATTTCATTAAGTGAAGTAAATTTAAATCACAAGCATTATATCTTAAACAAAATGAATTTAAAAAAGAAAGACAGCCCTGCCTGTTTCATTTTGGCAAGTTCCCGTCGTGTATGCTCATCATTTCGGAGATCCTTTTTGTTACCCACAAGGATGATGGGTACATTCGGACAGAAATGCTTTACCTCTGGCGTCCACTTTTCTGGAATGTTCTCTGTGATAAAGCGAAAGAATAATTATTCAATGGTACATTTTAGTGAAAGGGTAAAAAAATGGCCCAGGCAAAATTACAACAAAGTATGTTTTCTGCCAGTTTTGGTTGATCGGACCACCAGTGGATGAGAGAAACGCAAAAAGATAAGAAATTTCTTAAGATAAATAAGAAATTTGCAAGGTTGTTCCTAAGAACATTTCTTAAGAAGTTCTCAAATATTTACTTAAGAACAAATTTTTGTCTTAAGAATAAAATGACATGCTTTGAAATGAATTATTCTACATGAGGTATAGGTAAGGGCGTCAGTTTGTGTTAAAAAGTTGTGGGGACAAAAGATCAGATGAAAAAACATTACAGCAGGAGGGGAAAAATATTGAATAATGGCGCATAAAAAAAAAATGGGCATAGTGTAGGCCGGTCAACAACACAAAAATACTCAGCATAAAACCCTCAACAATGTCGACTGCACATAGAACAGTCCCTACAACACCAGCTCAACCAAACAGTGCCAATGCACCATACTGTAGAAAAGAGCAGCACGTAAAGTCAATGATTACAATGAAATTCATTACATATGTAAAAGAAAACACACCATAAGCATACAACGCAACATATGTCACCCTGAACCACAAAACCAGTCACACACTGCAAAAAAAGATTTTTAAGAAAAAAAATTCTTAGTATTTTTGTCTTGTTTTCAGTAAAAATATCTAAAAATTCTTAAATTAAGATGCTTTTTTAAATGAGCAAAACGACCCAAGAAAATAAGTCTAGCTTTTAGACCAAAAATATGAAATTTAACTGATTTTGTGCATAAACAAAAAAATCTGCCAATGGGGTAAGCTAATTTTTCTTGATTTTTTTCTTGAATTTAGTGGGTTTTTTTTAGAAAAAGGTTCAAGATTTTTTTGCTTTCCCCATTGGCAGATTTTTTTGCTTGTTATATGCACAAAATCACTTAAATTTCATATTTTTCTTGGGTCATTTTGCTCATCAAGAAAATTTTTTAGATTTTTATGATATTTTTTACTGAAAACAAGACAAAAATACTAAGAATTTTTTTCTTAAAAATATTTTTTTTTGCAGTGTAAAACAAGCAAAATTATCTGCCAATGGGGTGAGAAAATTTTGCTTAAATTAAGATTTTAAGAAAAAACTAATCTTATTTTAAGATTTTTTTCTCACCCTATTGGCAGATATTTTTGCTTGTTTTAATCACAAATTCACTTAAATTGTATGTTTTTTTTGTCTAAAAACTAGACTTATTTTCTTAGGTCATTTTGCACATCAAGAGAAAGCATCTTAATGTAAACATTTTTAGATATTTCTACTGAAAACAATACAAAAGTACTAAGTAGGAAAGTCATTTTTGCAGTTTATGTCGCAAAGGTATTGCTTGATTTTTCAGAAAATTTTAGCCAAATGCTTTCAAAAAGTGGTGGGGACAAGTCCCCAGCGTCCCCAGTGTAAATGACACCTATGCTTATCCATCCATTAATCTTTTTACCATCTTAATTGCAATCATTGATGCGATATATATTATATAAACTAGTGATGTAAAAATGGATTAGAAAAATCAGATTTCATGGATTTTTGGGCGTTCACATGTTCTAAATGTGATTGGATTCCTATTGGATACGCACCAAAATCGGATTTGGACTGACCGTGTAAACAAGGTCTTTAAGGAGAGCTGTTAGGAATTTTACAATTAATGTATTATGGAGAAAGTAAAATGCTAGCTAATATTATCACATACTTATTTGTGTTTCATGACATTTATGAAGTAAGCAATTCAACTTTATTATGAGTAAAAAATTCCTCATTAAACTAATCTTTGTGAAGTAAACAGTTTAAATTGTAATTTCTGACTACACAATTATCATGTCACATTCAAAACAATCAAATGAACTTATAAAACATTTAGATTTTAGACTACTGTGAGGTTATCATAACTTAAAGGGCACCTATTATGCAAAATCCACTTTTAAAAGGTGTTTGGACATAAACCTGTGTTGGCAGTGTGTGAACACAACCACCCTACAATGAAAAAAACCTACCAGCTCCTTGTTGTTAAATCCCCATAAACCAAAGCAGTCTCATTAGACATGCCATTTTGATTATATTTTTATCGCCGCGAGTTCACAATGATAAAGCCCCGACCACAACAGTCCTGCATTACCATAGTTTCCACCCTCAGCGAGTTTTACTCAGTCCACTAGACACTATTGTCTCAGACTGTATTAATCAGATCTATTTGAACTGAAAGCGCTCACTGTCTGTTAGTAAGGAAGTGAGGAGCTGAAACTCATTTGCATTTAAAAGGTACAGACATTAAAACAGCGCATTTTTGCTCCCATCCAAATAGGGGCATTTTGGACAAGATATAATAAATTATCTGTGCTGACGGGGAGTAGACAGGCTAAGCCCATTTGGGCCGGGCTCGGGCCGTTTTTTTTTTTTTTTTACAGACCGGGCTCGGGTTGGGCTTATTTTAGCGGCTCTCCTCATTGTGTGTGTGTGTGTGTTTGCGTGTGTAGCAGAGACAGCGCACATCTGAGGCTATGTTTACATTAATGCGTTTGTCCTTTAAAACGTTACTTTTGCTACGTTTACGCCTTTCATTTACACACCACCGCTTTCATACCTCATAAACGGATTTGTTCGCAAAAGCCGCAGACCCTGTTTTAGTTTGAGAACTCAGACGTTGCGCTGCAGTGTAAATGAACGTTGATGGAGTCTTATGTAAACGAACAGCTCATGTTAATGTGACAGCGCATCATTTTCAAAGTAAAAATTATTTTTATTCAGGTAAATGGAGGTTTGCAACGGAGGTTTTGCCAAAAATAGTAAACATCTACCAACCAGCTATTATAAACGCTATATAAGATTGTTTTATGTATCCTTATAGATAATGTCTGTTTTATATTTATGTTTGAGTATTGTTGGGTTTGAATATTGTTGTAATGTTGTTTATGGTTTTGTTTAAATTTAGTTAGCTTAATACGAAAGCTAGACCGTAATTTTAAACGCCATATAGGGCGTTGTAAAGGTCAATTTGAATGTAGAATTGTAATTGGTCAGACATTATTTCTGAGTTTAATTTAAGTTTTTCTTGCTACTTTAAAATAAATTTCGTTTCATATAATTTGTCTCTTAATTTTAATCGATGTTTTGTTGATGAGTTTTGTGACTTTAAATTAATAAAAACAAAAAATCAACGTCATATTAATATTTAATGCTCTTTTAGCTGATTGCGCTTTTTGCCATTTCTGTGTTGCTAGCGGAGGACGTGCACGGACCTCGCACACTTTTAAAATTAACGTCATACTAATTTTTATTTATTAATTGCACACTGAACAGCGACAGGTAAGGTAAGGGAATAGAAGTTATTTAGTGCTTTCTGAAGAATACAGTCAGTTCGTACAAAATTTTTCAAATGGACTATAAGATCATAAATATGAACTGTGAACAATGAGCAATTATAACTCCCTACATTAAAGCAATAAGCATTTCTGTAGGCTAAAGCTATACTTCACCTCTTATTATGTTTGAGATGTGCATCCGAGATAGAGAGAGCACATCAAAGAGCGCGCGCGTCAGAGAGCGAGCTTAAAAGTAATTGATATTGGTCTCGGGTCAGGTCGGGTTCGGGCTGAAAAAATTGCAGGCATTGTCGGGCTGGGGTCGGGTAGGGCTTGAACACGTCGGGTCAGGGCCGGGTTAGGGGTGGAGTTTTAAGCCCGTGCAGGGCTCTAATGGGGAGTCGTTAAAACGCGAGCAGAAGAAATTACAGGTTTAATTGTGACACTAAGATGCAAGACATTTCTGTCTTTATGTCCATCTTTATTCCAACCTCTGGGGCAAAATCATCAAAAGTTGCATTTTTAAACCAACTTTCCTAATACATAGTTTGACAGATTAATTGTTGTTTCTTTGTATTTATGCTACAAGTACAGGTCTGATAGGTTAATTTATTCTTCAAACGGTCGATTTTCACTTGTATGTTGCAAACCTCATGCTTAAGTATGTTAAAATGAATACATGGGCTGGTAAAACTGAAAGTTTTATGACGAAGCCTCACCCAAACTATCAGGACTGTCAACGGAAAAGCACATAAGAATGACATCGGTGTCAGGGTATGAGAGAGGACGTAAACGATCGTAATCCTCCTGTCCTGCAGTGTCCCACAAGGCAAGCTCTACCTAAATAACAGAAGTAAAACAAACTCAAGTTTAGTGGACACTTAGTAAAGAGTGACTATCAAGAAACAGTACTAACGAAAACAGTATTTCAAAGACTTTTAAAATGTTAAAACAAAGGTGCGATGCAGCACTACCACTGCTAGCAATTTATCACATTTATGCTTTTTTAAATAAGGCCATAAAGTTGACTTTAAGTGTAAATGTTAAGTGTTTATGTTTAGCATCTATGTAATCGCGCACACTGTGCAGTGGGCAGCTTTCACTGCATTGCCCGAGGATCATTGGATGACAGGTGCCATTACCCTATATATGATGATCCATTTGATGTTTTAACTGTTTTATTTAATGTATTAAGGCCTAAATTATATAAATTATAATACCTGTTTTCCATCAACCTCAATGTCTGCAACATAGTTTTCAAACACTGTGGGTACGTAGACTTCAGGAAACTGATCTTTACTAAAAACAATAAGTAAACAGGTCTTTCCACAGGCTCCATCACCAACTATAACAAGTTTCTTACGAATGGCAGCCATCTGTAATAGAGAGAGAACAGAGACAGGTTATGATCCAGATATTGCTGCTTTCATTTACTTTACTGTAACAACGAGAGACTTGAGCAGATACATTTGAGATGAATAAATGATTGAGGAGTTATGTACTATACGTGTTAAACAAATTATTTATTTTGTTACTGATAGATAAACAGACCATATAGAAAGATAAAATCTACTATTTTATTATTTGGTAAGTGGGGGGTGACTGGTATGATGTGGTGGTTATTATTTAAACATTACTGCACCGATGAAAGCTTAAAAGTGGAAGTTAAAGCTGATCATCATCATTTTACTTTACTCAACATGAACCGGAAGCACTGCAGCGGAAGTATCATTTGACCGGATGTTACACTGTATCGCTATGTGAGAATAAAGAATGAAATGAAACCCAAACTTTTCAAAAACACTGACCGAGCGACAAAAGCCATAGCCATAAATGATTACATTACTGATCTTCCGGACACATTATTTCTTGTAAATAGCGCGATATTAATGACGCGAGATCGACGTATCGCGAGGCCCGTATCACCGCACCCTAACGTCAAAACATTTCCAGACAACTAACATCCCCTTATCTGAATTAATTATTTAATAACTATCTAGACATATAAAACAACGTTTAAAATAATGTTAGAAATGTGGCCTATATTTGTAAATGACACATCGATCAGGACTAGGAAGGGATGGGTGCCAGTAGCCGACCTTAATCGTAAAGAAACTTGTCACAGAAAACCTCAAACAAACAAGCACATTGCTAACCTACTGATAATAGGCATAACATTGAAAATTAAACTTACCGATAAAAGGCTGATTTTTTTATCTGTATATTTATATGTATCCGGTACACATTTCAAAGCCACGTTACATCTTTAGAAATGTTACACACATATTTACTACATCATCTAACTTACGTAAATCTACGTAAAAGAAAACCGTTGCTCTAATCTACGGAAACATTAATTTCAACAATTGTCAGAAAAAGTGGCTAAAAATGTTAACCACTTCATATTTCCTCGTTAATTCATGTTAGGGTGAAGTAAAAGGCAAAGCCTCAAATAAAACAGATCAACACTTTTTAACTTAAAAACAAACATAAGCATCTTAACTATTTGAACGTGTTTGACTGTACGTCATGAATCATATACGTATAATGATGCAACTCGAATAAAAACACTCGTTATTAACAATCATTGTGAGTTTCAGGCCGGCCGGTAAATGTAATCAACTGAAATGCACTCAGCTTTATAATTTTCTCACGAAAACAAGATAAACGTCGTTAACGTTATAGATTTACGTAGTGTTTAAGGTTAAGAACAATTACCGTTTTCTTGTTGTTGTGCTCTGAGGAAGTATGACTTTCCTGTCTTTTCCTGGCTGATTTTTAAAGTCCGCCCATTTTCAATACTGCCACGAAACAACACCCGCCCATATCATCCCCATCATCGACTACACTTCAGTTCAAATGTATTTATATAGTTCTGAAAACGTTGTGTGTATTTTACGTAACGTTAAGTACACGCAAATAAATATATACATCGATATCTTCAATGTTTACTAAGCTAAACCATCTCTTAATTAGTATGGATTTTACAAATACGGTCACATATACAGTTGTGGTCATGTTTACACCTTGCAGAATCTGGAAAATGTTGAAAAATTAAGAAAAATAAATGTAATTTTGAAAAATAAGGGTTTGTTTTTAGTGTAGTAACTTCTTTCTTCTTCTTTTCTTTTTAAGAGCGGTTGGCAAACACACTTAAAGTGAATTTCCGCCACCTACTGGACTGGAGTGTGGAGCATGATTTTGATTGGTGACAGTATATTTATAAAAGAATAAATAAAAAAATATATTATTCCATAATTGAACACTTATTTACTTTATCATGTTATCTTCAAATCCTGTTTGACTTTTTGCTTTCATTAATTAATAAGTGCATTATAGAATTTATACTGTGCTGGAGCATACTCTAATATTGTCTTAATTGTTATATTTTTAATATTCATCACACTTAAATCCTCCATTAATCAAATTTTTTCTCTTTCATATGCTTCACAATGTAATATGATATGTCCCACAGTCTCTGGTATACCACAGTTATTTCAATTCCATGATTCATGTTTACCAATAATAAATAATGATTGATGAATCAATATTATTTTGTCCTCCTTCTTACTTCCAAAGTTTCCCCTTTAATTTCCAACCTGTTCTTGAATGTTGTGTAATATGCCAACCCTTTATGTCCTATCCCACATCTTTTGCCATTTCTTTATCATAACCCCTCTGATTATTTCCTTAATTTCTGCTTTACTAAGTGATATGATTATAATTTATCTATATCAGTTTGTTTTAATGCCTTCTTGGCCACTTGATCAGCTTCCTCGTTTCCCTCTATCCCAACATGTGCCGGTACCCATAACCATGAAAAACTTAATGTTAGGAGCAGGAGACGGAAGAACCCAATTGCAGACGGTGTCGGGGTAAACAGAAAACACTTTAATAAATTCACAGAAAAATAAAGCCCACGTGGGGGCAAAAATCACACTGAACAAGACACTTTACTAATGGACAAACTACACTAGACAAAGACTTCACACTAACAGGACTTGACTAATTTAAACACTAGCTTGACAAGACTAGAGCTGACATGAATTGTACAAAATGAACCAGCCCAGGACCAAGGATACAAAGGGATTAAATAGAAAACACTAAACAAGATAACAAGGGAGGAACAGGTGATGGGAATAAACTAATGATTAAACAATTAACAGGGAGAACAAGGGGGCGGGGTCAGGAGACGAGACACCGAAGGCCCATGACTCAAAACACAAGATCATGGGCCTTCACATAAGATATGGGACTGTCAGAACCCAGCCATAATGACAAGACATAATATTAAACATGATACAATGGCCGGATCCTGACACTTAATCTATATTGGTGAATTTTAAACATGCTTTGTAGGATATCATATACATTTCCTATTCCCTGTCCAATGTCATATGCTTTTTCGATGTCTAAAAAACTCCCACTACTACCTCTTTATTTATTTGTGGATAAATGTCTGTTCTGCTTCTGTGTTTCAGTGTAGCTTCATCTTAGGTACCAGCTGTTATATATTTTATGAACCACTGGATGGCACTTTAATCATTACTTTTAGACGTCTAGCTTGCCACAGGTAGGGGAATGCCTCATAGCTTCACAAGGCTTTATTTCACCATCCGTGTTGTGCGTGTGCTCTATGCCGTGAAAACCCAGAGTGATGTTACAGGGAACTGCAATTAAATAAAACATCAGGAAATAAAACGAAAGTGAAATGATGGTCAAGTATGGTAGCGCATATTCGAAATGTGATCTCTGCATCGAAAGGCCTCAACTGCCCCCTTTAACACATGGGAGAATGTCTAATGCCATGTTTATTGTTTACAATGATAATCTGACAGTAATTCAGTTATAACCCATTCATTAGACACCTTCATCTGACAGCATAGATGTCCTTCACTGCCATCTCACAATCCTTTATGTGTGCACTCGTGTGGAAGGTGATTGGCCAAGTTTTGATTTCACTTTTATCAACTTTTAATGCCATTAATGAGAAATTACTCATTTGTAGTATTTAAATATATTACATATTTAAATACCCATTTTCAATACTGCCACAAACACATATGAACACACTGGTCTGTCATAATGTAACTTATTACCAGAGTGATGTTTTATTATGTGCATTCTTTCAGGATTGGAACAGATTAACCCAATTGCGGACGATGAAGGGTTAACAAAAGACTTTAATTTTGACAGAATAAGAAAACAAAAACCCTCGCGAGGCGAACAACGGGGAACATGACAAACGACTGCAGACAGATAAAATGAAACTTGACTCGATATAGTAACAGGATACACACGACTCAATACACACGACAATACAAAATGAACCTGCACAGAACTAAGGACATAATGACATTAAATAAGGAAATCTAAACAAAGTAACGGGTGAATGAACTAATGATTAACAATAAGCAGGAGAACGAGGGGGTGGGGACAAGAGATGAGACACCGAAGGCACATGACCAGATACGCAAGGCCATGATGAGCCTCCATATAGAACATGGGACTGCCAGAACCCTGCCATCATAACTAGACATGAAAATTAAACAAGACCCTTGGCAGGATTCTGACAGTAGACCAATACATTTATAAATTTATACATTTAATTTTAAAATTTATATTTTGTTGAGGTCCAATATATAATGTAATATAATAATTAATAACAGAATGATTTTAAAAGCCTTTTTGTGAGAAACTACTTCCATGTGCCACGCTTTTGAAGGCCAGCATTTTCAGCCGTTTCTTTTGAATGCCTATCATAACTCAATAGATGTAATAGCCTATATCTATAATATTTCCAAATATTACGGTGTCTGTGTCACAAAATGTATTTTTAAGATTACTTTAGGCAAGAATACATGTATATTGTAATCTGCAGTCGATTACTAAAGATAGTGGCATCTTAAAAATTTGCTTAAAGTGTCATGAAAAACTAACCAACACATTTTTTTAGATGTTAACAAAGTAAGTTGTGTTGCACATCATAGAAGACAATGTTAGTATCTGTAAATTTTAACATTTGGAGAAAACTAATTTTTTTAGCTTTTTAGTGATATTTTTGTCTGCCGGGTTTAAACTCCATATCATGTAAACGTCACGGGCTTTGATGTGGCAAATCATTGTAGTACATTCCAAATCAGAAGGGGCCTTACTAAATACCCGCCAAGTAGGTTATACTGTTATACTATTGGCTACCCCGCGGGCACAAAGGTGAACATAGCGCCTCAAAGCAGAGAGCGGAAAATAAATATGGCAGGAGTAGACGAGTTGGAAAAAATACAGCGACAAACTTGTACCTAAAAAAAACGGTACATCTGAAATATATATTTTTGCCTGAATAAGATTTAATTATATCAGCAGAATATGTATTACCTGTTTATTTCAGTATGATAATTAATTACATACCTATATTATTACAAAAAAAGCTAATAAAATAGCATTTCCCCTCAAATTTTTACTTTAAAAAGATAAAAATCAAGATGGAATCTGTTCATGGTTTAATGGTTTAAAAATGTATATTATGTATCTTATGATTAATAAAACATAAAGGATTTTAAGCACTAGTATACTTTATTTTGAGCACAATACATTCAAAGACATTTTAGAGTAACACTCTATTATACGGCTGTATAATTAATGCATTAGTTGACATAAACTAACATTGAACAATACTTCTATTCTATTCCTTTTGTTGTAACTGTTAACATTAGTTAATGCACACTGAACCAACATAAATTGTATTTGCATTAACTAACATTAACAAAAATTAATAAATGATGCTAATGCATTTACTAAACAAATACAACCTTATTACAAAGACTTACCAACGTTACCTATTATACAACTGTAACACAAACACAAGCTATATTCAACTCATATAAAAAATCTTTCATATAATGATAAACATATCAGTGAAAGAGAACATTTACATACATTTAAATGTACTGCATGTGATTATTTTTCTCCATACAGTATCACTTTCATTTAATTGATGTTTAATACTTATAGGCACAGATCATATATCACACTTATAACTACACACACTGCAAAAAATGATTTTCAAGAAAACATTTTTAGTATTTTTGTCTTGTTTTCAGTAAAAATATCAAAAAATTCTTAAATTAAGATGCTTTTTCTTGATGAGCAAAACGACCCAAGAAAATAAGTCTAGTGTTTAGACCAAAAATATCAAATTTAAATGATTTTGTGCATAAAACAAGCAAAACAATCTGCCATTTTTTCTTTTTCTAGAAATACATTTTTTGCAGTGCATTCATTTACAGAGTCCAAACAACTGCTGTCTTGCGTTTCTTATATTTTTCTTAAGGCAGAATAACTACAGGCTGCCCAAACATACAGGCAAAGTTTGATAAAACTAAAACAGATCATGTTGTACAAGTTCCAGATTTATATTCAGGAACTCTTTTTAAACATTAATGTCATCACATTATTATTTGAACTGCATTTCCATGCTGGACATACAGTGTGCATTATAAATATGTAAAGGATACACAAATTACTGGTCAAAACAATGCACACATTAAACCATAGTATATGTATACTGATGAATCCTTCATTAAATAAGAGATTTCTTTTATCTTGTCTTCACCATCTCTCACCATGTCTTTATGTGTGAAGACTGAAAAGTTTCTCTCAAAGAGTTTGTGAATGAATCTGTGTCCATCACAGATTCATTTACTTGAAGCTTAAAACCCAAAATGTTGTTGTGCATTATCAGATCACATTATCAGATATGTCTATAGTCATTTAATCCCATCCTCAGTGTCTGTGTGCTCAGTAATGTGTGTCCTCTTGGGATAAAGATTTGAGACATTTCACTTGAAGATTTCATTAAGATGATGTCCTCGATCTATGGAAATGAATTCAATAAATTTTAGTTATTGTCTATGTTCTTCTATAAATTATAAAAAAAGAAAAACTAGACCCGACTTGCCTGGGTTTCCCTATGCTGCCTTGCGACAAAATTTATTCACGCTGCACAATTACAGTTAACGTATAAATGGTAAGTGGTATTTATTAATATCATTGTCATTATGCGTGTACTGTGGTTGTCACAGTGCCACTAAATTGTGTTGCTTTTCAATATCAATATACAGCTACCGGTTTAGTTGCATAGCTTTCAGCTGTGTGCACACGTACCCAATAAAAGATGTTGATGTTTGAATTGATGTTGTCTACATACGTCATCGGGTATTATTAAAACGTTTGGCTATGAGCTAAGTACAGACGCATTTGATAGACATTCGTAGCGCCAAATAAACGGCTTTGGGCATTCATAAACCACGCCTCAAATACGAGAAAATGAGCATGTGGTTCCCAGACCACGTCTCATTCTCTATATGACTGGTCTGGTGTTAGCCAGGCTAAGACCCGACTCAAAGCAGAGTAAATTTGACCCGAGTCCAACCCTTAGTGCCAATTTTTTTTTAACTGACTGGACCCGAATGTAAACGGCACTGGTGTCTGCAGTCTGAAGCCCCACATGCAAAAGTCAAACAGAAAGTGGCCTCGCATTAAATTTTTGCCCTATTTATTTTTATTTATTATCTGATGACAACACCAAGATAACAGCTAAAATCTACATTCAAATATTCATGCTCAAACCAGCACGCAACGTTTTGCTACGGTTTTCAAGTTTGATACGTTTTCTCAGGTGTTTGGTGGGTGTGTCAAAAATGCCAGCCTAATCAGCAGCAACCTGATATAAACCACAAGGTATTAAAGAGACAACTCACACAATGGGTTCAATTAAAGTCATTTACCAACGTGTTATGTTTTGTGGACCACAAGGGCAGTGACTGTAACATAGAATGCATTTTTCAGTATTAAACGTATTTAAAACTATTTCATCAGGCTCCAAAAATTCTTCAAAACAAAAGAAAGAATGGCATTCTCAGCTGCCATAGTTGCAACTCTTGCATCATCAGAATAGGGTGTTCAACGCACCACTGTTTCGGTTTTAAAACGTTGTGCAACATTTTGTAGGAGGCAAATGCAGCCCTTTTGTATAATAAATATGATCAATATAACAGAGTATAAAATTATAGCTGTTTCTAATAATGAAATCACTACAAAAAATGATTGCTGTGTTTTACCGTGCAGTCAGTTCCAGGTCCTTCTGTGTTGTAATGAATGAGAGACTGCGCAGATCCCTCCAGCTCTTTACTGCCTTGTTTCTGTGCATCATTTCTCATCTTGCAAGCCATTAACATGATGCCTTTATTATTTTAATAACACAAATAAGAAATTTAAATTATTCATACCTTCATGAACATATAATGCATAACAAACTGTACATGAGAAGCTACTGTATAGAATTAGAATCAGGAATCAGTGCCAACGAGCTACTGTCATGACACTTTTCAAGTTGCAAATAACTTAGTTGTTTTTGCATAATTAAAATAAGATCTGAGGATGTATTTTACAAAGAATATCTCACTTTGATTTTTAATATGGTTTCCAAAGGTTTTGTTGTCTCTAAAGCGATTATGAAAACATCATTGGATTTATTTAAAAACTTACCCAGCAGAATTATGAGGCTGATGGTTAAAGCAGCGATGGCAAAGACATTGAGTTTTATTATCGGGGCGCTGGTCTCATTGCAGTCTGCAGTAATATCACAGTCACATACACGGACCAGAATGTTCTGGTGTGAATATTTGCCCTGGCTGTCAGAAATCATCACTGTGAGTTTATGATCACCCACAAACACAGTGTCCTCTTTGATCAACCTTACAGTTGTGCCTATGAGGAGAAGAAACTTTTGATAAACTGTAGAAAACATTAGAAATAGGATAATAGCAAAAAACATATATGTAGACTGTGGTGAGGGGGGCATAATTCAGCTAGGTCTGCAGCGGGAGAGAGAGTTGGCAGACGAGCGGTGAGTTTGTTTAATACAAATGAGTATCACCTGTGTTTTTTTTAGTGAAGAAGTCACATAAAAGAGGCCCGAAACTACATGGAGTAGAGAGAGACAGACTGCGAGCTGCTGTTTGTGCAAGATATTTGCCACCTGCTTATTTCTAAAGATCACAGGTACTCCCCTCCAATGGTTTAAATCTTATCTCTCCAAGAGATCCTTCAGGGATCAGTGCTTGGTCCACTCATTTTTCCATCTACACATCATCCTAAGGACCTATCATACAGGCACATGGCTTCTACTACCACTGCTATGCTGATGACACACAGATCTTCTTCTTATTTCACCCTGCTGATCCCACCATACCAGCACGTATTACAGCCTGCTTAAAATATATCTCAGCTTGGATGAAGAAACACCATCTGCAGTTGAACCTTGCTAAGACGGAGTTGCTAGTTTATCACAACCTATCCATTCAGCTTGGCAACACAACATTTTCTCCTCCAAAACAGCAAAAAACCTTGGTTTTTTTTCACAATACAATATCAGGATACGGCCATATCTTACAGAGCATGCTGCACAACTTCTGATTCAGACTCTTGTAATCTCCAGGGTGGACTACTGGAATGCTCTCAGTGCTGGCCTTCCTGTACGGTCTATTAAACCACTCCAACTGGTTCAGAACGCAGCTGCTCTGCTCATCTTCTAGGAGCCCAAAAGGGCTCATGTAACACCGCTCATCTCTCTCCACTGGCTACCGTTTGAAGTGCGTTATTGGGAGAGGTGCAGATGGCGGCGAAACCTCCTGGTCTTTGACGAACTGAAGAGGGATATCGTTCAGCAGGTCAGCCAAAGTCCAGCACTCTGGGACCCATGGTGCAAGTGGCTACTGGCCGAGGTCAGTGATGTCAACAACATCATCTATTGGGTGGTGCTAGAGCAGTTTATTACCCGACTACCAAAGAAGACGGCCAAGTGGGTCACTTGCCATCCAACTGATGGTGGCGTGCCCAGGGTTCGATGAATACCTTCTGACGGTTTTTCTCTCTACGCTCTCTTTCCAACCTTGCTTCTCGTCTTGTTCTTGGTCTTGGAGCAGTTGTTTTGGTGCAGATCCAAGCATGATTGCCGTACATGCCCAAATTAACCAAGGAAGAAAACGCACCGGGGGCTCATTTATAAAACTGTGCGTAGAATCCTTACTAAAAGTCTACTTAGCATACAAGCCAAAAATACCATACGCAAAAAAATATTCAGATTTATAAAACCATGCGTACGCACACCAGCAAGCAATATTCCTTTTATAAATCACAGATCACCTGAAAATGTGCGTACGTGAATCTGCCTCACATCCCGCCCTATACACGCCCATTTTTAACCATAAATAGTCAATGCAAATCACCTCTAGAATGCTGATCCTCATATTAATGAGACTGGCATCCAATTGTTAGTTCATAAGCTAAATGCGCCCAGCCAATAAACACAAGCCATTTCTTAGTCCTCCAGCATTGCAATCACGCAGCATTACACACGGGAGTCACCGCAGCATTTATATATTTTTACAGCAATTATATACTGTAACACCTTGCCAAAATCACAGCATAAATGAGAGGTATCACCAAAATAAAGTAAATATGTGTTTTCTGCTCCTTTCGTGCACGCGTCTGATATATGCGGACTGTTCTCCGGCAGTACGAGCATTCTCCTCTGCTTTACAAAAAGCAGACATATAAAAAATTAATCATTTAAATTTAAAAACATAAATAGTAATTTCCTTTCTTTTTTAACAGACTTGTATTAGCTTGTACGCGTAAGAGTAAATATTTATTTTAATAGGTGAACGCATGTTTCTTCATGCAGGTTTTCACATCATATTTAGGACTATTATAACAATAATATAGAGAGAAAAGATTCTCCGGGAGCTTGATGGTTGTATTTCCACACTTTGACACTTGATGATAAAAATGCACAATAATTAAGGATAATTTTTGGTTATTTACACTGTGTTCTGCAGTTATCTAATGGATATTTGATGCTATCCATCTGTCGGTCCATATCGTGCTCCGCTCCCGTAGTGGACATTGTAACCGTGAGACAGCGCTGATTAAATATTTAAAATGATTTTTGATTTAAGATTGAATTTGATGTATATGAAACAATTATCACTCAGTACAAGTAACACTGCTGGATTTCATCGTCATGATAATGTGCTAACCTATGATAGTGAAATTAAATGTGCGTTATCAATACTTATAATCGTTCTTGTCATATTTACTTTCTTCAATCTGATTTCAGTTCACTTTCTCGCCATCTGTGTCGCCAATTCCCATTAATTGTCTCCAGAATCAAGTTTTTCTTTATAGATCACAACCATTGTGTGGGAAGTGGCGTACGCACGTTTTTAGCCCCATTTTGTTGGTACGCATGCTTTATAAAAGAAGTTGATTATTGCTGCTACATTGGAAAAACTTGTGCAATGCAGATACAGTAGACAATAAAGAGGATTAAAGGGATAGTTCACTTTAAAAGAAAATTCTATCATCATTTTCTCATCCTCATGTTGTTCTAACCTGTATGAATTTCTTTTTTCTGAAGAACACAAAAGAAGATATTTTGAGAAATGATGGTAAAAACACAGCAGTAAGTGACCATTGACTTCTATAGTAGGAATCAAAAAATATGATGGAATTTAACGGGTAGCGTCAACTGTGTGCTTACCATCATTTATCAATCACAATACTCCCCAAATTTTTTTCAAAATATCTTCTTTTGTGTTCATCAAAAAAAAGAAATTCATACAGGTTTAGAACCACATGAGGATGAGTAAATGATGACAGAATTTTCATATAAAAGTGAACTATCCCTTTAAAAGTAAGAAAGTACTGGCAGATTCTTTATATTTCAGTGATCGCTACTAACTTATTTTTATTATAAGTTCTAAAGGTTTCATAGAGGAAGAAACACATATGTAACTGCACTAACTCTAGCTCCACCCTTTTGGTACCGTACTACTGTGCTAGGTACCCCAACAAAAGAGTCCCAAAAAAGTGGTACTTTTTGGCTATTTGCGTATCACTGCCAATGGAAACAGACATAATTGCATATCATACTGTACTGTAGGCTACTGTACCGGCCAGTGGAAACGAGACATTACCGATGAGTTTCACAATCTCCTCCTAAGGGTGTCACGATTTCGATTTTATATATTATATATTTTTAAATACATAAGGATTACTACTTTAGTTTAAGTTTAGACTTCGGACAGATGCGAGAGCATGTGCACGTGCACGTGAGACAGAGAGAAGCGCAGATGCTTATGATGCTGGATGTTTTTCAGATGCTATGAGTCCAAGAAACGCGCATTAAGTTCATGTGCATTAAGTCCATGTGCGTGCAAAAAGGAATCCTCTCTCCACAAGCTCTTGTGTTAAGTGAAGCCCACAAACCCCCATGCGAGTTGTGCAATGTGCATGTTAATGTTAAACTATTATAATAATAATAATAAATAATGGCATATCATTTTTGTCTTAAAAAAAATAAAAGTAAAAATCGAGAATCGGATCGAATCGTGACATTAGAATCGAAAATGTAATCGAATCGAGGATTTGGAGAATCGTGACACCCCTATCTCCTCCACATCATATATTGGCCATACATTTGTCAGACACAGATACCTGTCCCTCTCGCTGTCATCATTTCTTGCCCTCTTTGCAAAAAGCTGTGATTTTGTTACCTGGCTTTGAGCGAGTGACTGATTGACAGACGTCTCATGAGTTTAATGTTGGACAGATCAAAATTAATTGGTTCAAATTAGTCATTACCCACCAAGCAATTTTGGCTAAAACAAGGCAAAATTTGGGATGTCAGTAAAAGTCTATTAGACGTCTAATCATAGCCCAAGAATAGACGACATGCATACGCTTAGAACACGTAAAAGAAATGAAAGCAAACACCTTGAACACCTGTAGATTTTGCTTACATGATAGAATATTGAACATCTCCAAGTTAATTTGGCAAAAACGGCATGCAACCAAAGTCAAGGTTATTTAAGTGTAAATAAGCGTAAATAAGCTCAAGTGTATATATTTCCCTGCTGGATAGGATTTGGTCTTCCGACCTTTCACCATTCTGTATCTGTTTTGTTTGAGCTCTCTGCTTGTTCTCTCTTCCGCAATCATCAAAATTATCACCCATTAATCAGATTAAATGATCAAAAAAGACTTTTAGTTGGACAAGACTTTTAGTGTTTTGGCGGCTGCTAGAAAAATTTAATGCAGGTAATGTGTAAGCTTATTTATTCAATGTTAACCGAGAGTTGTAATGTGATGCCGTAGGTTACCGTAGGTGGAACCGAGCTTCCATTTTCCTTTAACATTTCCCATAAGCTGAAAGTGGAATGGCGCTCCATATGGATGCAGGTCTGGATCGATGGCTGTTATGTTGGTGGCTTTCTCAGACAAGCACATGCTCAGTTCTTCAACCTCTAGAACAGGTGAATTATCGTTCTCATCTCTCAGATGAATAATTAAAGTCCCTGTGCTGGTCATTGATGGCATACCTGCATATTAACAATAACAAATTTAAGATACATCATTACCTTATCACTTGATGTAGTTGACCTAAATCATTTCATTTCAAGAAAATATATGACCTGTGACAGAGGGAAATTCAAGTGATAGGTGCTAAATGTTATATTTATAACATAAGTTACATACTTTTATAACCATAAGTATTAGCAAAGGCAACAGTTTTGTGATTTATATCTCACCATTATCAACAGCATATATTACAACAGTGTAAGTGTCATCTTTTACGAAGGGCGACTCTCGGTCCAGAACTTTAGCTGTTGACACAAGACCTGTTTGTGAATCTACACTTATCCAACCACCTACATCTTTTCCTCGAATGAATCTACAGGAAGGGAAATAAAACATTCATTCAAATGAATTACAGCGTGACTGTAGATTTTTAAGAGGCCTGTGTGTTAAAATAAAGCCAAATTCTTACACAATCTCATCTGAATCAAGTTGATCTTGGTCCACAGCTTTGAACGTCCACAGGTTGTGTCCAATCTTCACGTTCTCCATTACATACACGTGTTTGATGGTCTCCATAAATAAAGGTGGTTCATTAACATCTTCCACTATAACAGTCATTGGTAGAGACACGGCTGTGAAACTGGATTTTCCTCTAAAGCTTTCTATATCCCACAGGCCTTCACTGAGACGTCCTTTAACTCGACAGTAAAAGAAGGGATCCTCGTTCTCCACACTGACTGTCAGGTTTAAGTTGGACCTCTCTTCATAATTCAATGACTGGAGGGAGAAAAAATTAAAGAAGACTATGGTTTATTACAGATTTCACTGCAGACATGTATTAGTGTCTATTAGAAAACTATACTGTATGTAAAAACTCAATATTGGATAACAAATTTGTATTCTTGTAGCTCAGTGGTACAGCACTGTCTTAGTAGTGCAAAAGGTCATGATCTCAATCCCAGGAGACATAATGATAAAACATATATAACCTGTACATCGATTTGAATAAAAATGTTGTTAATGTATTTTTAAACCCAAAAATGTAAATGACACTGGGGTCACAAAATTCTGGTCATTTAATTATCCCTAGAATATCAAAAGTGTCTAAAGGTCATAGATCCTTTTCCTACTTTAGCCCCTAAACTCTGGAATGATTTTGTTCGAGAATCAGACACAGTCGCTCAATTTAAGTCTAAGCTAAAGGCATTTCTCTTTTACAAAGCATTTACATCATTTGTCTAGTAAATATACTTATGCTGCAATAGTTAGCTTGTCCAGAACCGAGCAGATATTTATCCTATATCCTCTATGACAGTTGCATTATATGTGAGGGGCCCCTACTATAATACGATTTTGTTTTTCTCTCCCTGTCTCATCCTTGAACCCGAGGATACTAAGACTAACAGGCCCAAGGTCCTGCTGCTGTGAAGCTCTACAAACCACTGATCTACTGGCCTCCCATTATCATACTGCTTCCCTTTAACTTTAATATAAATTATTAAAACATTTCATAAATAATAAATAATTCATGTATAATATAGTATTCAATATATACAGGGCCGATCCTCCCAATACGCAGGCTACGCGAGCTGCGTAGGGCCCCGTACCACTAGGGGGCCCCCTTGTTCTTAACTTCATGCAGTGCTGCACAGACCAGCTGGCGAGTGACATCATTGTGCCGTGAGATCCATTCGAAATTATAACAAGCAGTCTGATCTCACAATACTTTAATTCCAGTTATATTTTGCACAATGACAATAAAGTTGAATCTGAATCTGATTGTTTATGATTAATAACCCTTAAATGTATATTTTAACTTTGTGAAACATTAAGTTTGGTTTACATTTCAATAAATCAACCAGATATAGACTGATATCATTGCCCTGGATACTTTCACTGTACCTCAACGACTGTAATGACTCCATCGTTTGTATCAGGATCAGTCTCAATCATGAAGTGATCTGCTTTTTCACCCTGGATGGAGTATTTGGCCATCCATGCTGCAGATCCTCTGCTATCTTTATCTGTCACCTGCAGTCGATAAACAGGTTCACCACGTTTTCCCTCTCTTACTTTCACAAAGCCCTGTGAAACACGAAACAATAACCATCAAACATATTTTACCTTTGACATAAAAAAGTTACATCAGGCTTATTGTTTCGGTGAGTGGTCTATTAGTTATCAAAAACAAGTCAAACAGCATAACATACCTACAATATTAACAACTAAAACATGTTTACTTACTATTTTACCAGTGAATTCTGGTAGATGGTTGTTTTTGTCGATAACATTCACTATAACTGTGCCTGTGCTAGAAAGTTGCATCTGTTCACCATGATCCTTTGCTTCAACCAGAATAGTGTACTTCTGTGCCTCCTTTTATTAAACATATATCATATATAAAGACTTTTGATATTAGAAAAAAGTTATCAGTTTGAACCAATCACAGAACATCATTAAAACACACACATCTACAGTATTACATTAGCACAGAATTTTACCTCATAATCAAGGCAACCTTTGAAAGATATTTTCCCTGTTTGATCTCCATCAGTTTGTTGAATGAAGAATTCAGCATTGGAGGGGCTGGGAGTCACTGACACAATCCTAAATGTCACCCACGAGTTTCCTGTGCCATCTCGATCCTCATCGGTTGCCATCACTGTGACCAAATCTTCACCTGAGTGTAAATAATCCAGAGAGAAGCATTAGACAACAGCTGGTGTTAAATGTGTCTATTTGTATATTCCAGCATGTTTATACCTTGTGGTGTCGATTCATCAATGGTGATTTCATAGACGGGCTTATTAAAAACAGGTGCGTTGTCATTAACATCCAGAATCACAATGTCCACTGCAAGTTTGTGTGGAGCTTTATTTGATTTTTCATTTGCTTCAAATGTGATCTGAACATAAACATGATGAAATGTGGATTTATTTGACTGTAAGGTTGTTTATATGTTAAACTGTGAACTTAAATATCATTACTGATGACTTAAAAAGAATATTCCACTTTCATAAAAAATGTACTCACTCCCATGTCATCCAAGATGTTTTTTGTCTTTCTTTGTTCAGTTGAGAAGAAATTAATTTTTTTTTTTTTTTAGGAAAACATTCCAAGATTTTTCTCAATTTAATAGCCTTTATTGTGACCAATGGTTTACAGTTTCAATGCAGCTTCTAAAGGCTCTAAACAATCCCAAACAAGGCATAAAGGTCTTTTCTAGCGAAACGATTGTCATTTTTGCTAAGAAACGTGTTACGTGCCAGCGCGACTATACATATTTTGTAATCTTGTTTAAAGGTCAAGCAGCATTACATATGCAAAACGCACACTTGGGGACCATTTTAAACACTAAACTGACACAAAAACATGAATTAGTATAATTCAGCCCAGTCTCACGATGTTTCATTATATAGTCACGTAATTTTTTTATTCTTTTTTCGTGATATTCTCACGAATTTCCGTGTTTTTTCATGATTGTATAACAAATTCCTGTTTTCGTGTGATTATCACGTATTGGTTCCTCAACTCTTTTGTCCTATTTTTTTACCATTTAGGGTTAGATTTACATAAAATGACATCCTTACCCAAACCCAACTCTATAACGCCAGGCGACATATAAAAAAATAAATCAGAAAAATAGTATAAACCAGGGGTTCTCAAAGTTTACATTCAAAGGTCCAAATCTGAATTCTCATAATTTTCATAGGTCCGGAAAAACTTTATGTAAATCATTTGTTTATATTACAAATCAACATAAAAAGTTTGGGAAAAACATAAGTGTATTTTGCATTTAAAGTAAAACAAATTTTTTTAAATGCATAAACCATGGCAAAAAAGTGTGGTTGGTAGGCAGAGACACTGACCTAAATTAGGGGTGCGCCTATAAATTGGCTTATGATTCTTGCTATGCTTCTCAATGAATTACGGTGAAATGCCACTACATCCAAAAGCCAGGGGGCGCTCTCGTGCAGAAACTCAATATGCGCTGCAGACGAAGAACCAGACACACGCAGCTCCAGGAAATGTCTTAAGGATATATTTATATTGCTGTTCTTCAAACCTCTTCAGGTATTTTCATGATAATAAAGAATATGTATAAAGATTATGTTTGACGAGTGTTGCTTTTCAAATGCATGTTTTAAACGACTCAAACCAACAGTGATTTCAGATCGATAAGGACTTACTGATCAAAGGCCGTAGTACATGAAGTAGCTGTGTATAATATCTGGGTGTGATGGCTACAGCGTCACACAGAAATGTTTTAAATAATTCGTTTTATTTTCGGACCAGGAATACTCTTAAATCTAAAAAGAAAACTAAACGAATGGTTTACAAGTTTAATATGCATTTGTAAAGTAGCAAATGCACACATTTAATCAATCAGATAGAAAGTAATGCACTTGTAATATGAAGTGGACGCGGGTCCGGATCAAGTTCCCGTCGGGTCCGGATCCGGACCAGAGTCCGTACTTTGAGAACCCGTGGTATAAACCAAAACATAAAGTGACATTCTAATGCAAGCACCAAATCTAACCCTAAACCAAAACGAAAATGGTTTGAAAATAGGAAAAAGCAGTTGAGGAACCAATACGTGATAATCACACGAAAACAGGAATTCGTTAAACGATCACGAAAAAGTTGTGATAATATCATGAAAAAATAATCAAAAAATTACATGACTATATCACAAACCTCCGTGAGACTGGATAGTATAATTTTAAATACAACAATGTCAAAATTCTCCTCTTTCTTCACACTCGTAAACACTGGGGCAGTTGTTTCGCATACACCATGCGTGATGTTTCAATGTGATTTCATAATACATGAGGTCACGCTGGCGCATCTCACGGCTAGTGCAAGACGAGAAGTTGTGATTTAAAAGTACTTTTGTATTCTGATCGTTTTGCTATATAAGACCCTTATGCCTCGGTTGGGATTGTTTAGAGCCCTTTAACGCGGCAATTTTGGGAACTGTGAACTGTTGACGTCCAATAAAGTCTATTATATTGAGAAAAATCCTGGAATGTTTTCCTAAAAAAATATTTTCTTCTCGACTGAACAAAGAAAGACATGGGGGTGAGTAAAATTTTTTTTTATGAAATTGGAATATTCCTTTAACATAACCTGAAAACAATGATGTCAAATAAATGAAAATTATATTGACTTACAGTTAAACTCTTGTGTTTTTCATAGTCCACTTTTCCATTAGCATAAACTGCTCCTTCAGTTCTGTCAATAGTAAGAATTCCCTTTGGATCTTCATCAATCCCCTGTCCATGAATGATGTATTCTCTGATAATCTTCTTCTCAATGTTTAACTGAGAGCAAGAAGTCAAAACGTTCAGCATTGTTATTTGTCAGCAAAACGCTGTGCCTGTACAAATATTTTTTCATGTTTTTAAAAATGTACTTTATACTTCATTTTAAGGTAGTCTTTTTACAGTAAAACATTTAAGTAATGAAAAATATTAATGAACAACATGGGGGACAAAGTAACACTTTAAGGCTTTAGCTCTAATTCACAAAATATTAAAATAAAAAATACAAGTCTCTGCTACAAATAAAACAACAAGACAGTGATTAAAAAAATAAGGTTGGATTTAGTGACTTACACACCCAACTCAGAAATTGAAAAAAAAACATAAGATGAGGAAATTTAATTCCATTCCTCCAAAACACTCTTTGTTTAATATCTTAACCAAAACTTTTCCCAAATTCACAGAAAATTATCTTCTAACAGTAAGAGAAAAAGACCAAAGGCACAGATTGCTCGGCGCTGTAGAAATATGCAATTTTGTATAATTGTAAATGTGTTATTAGGGTTATGTTAATTACTACAGGAAGAACATTACTGACTTATTCGCATCAAACATTGCTTAATCTTTTTTAAAAGTTTAATCAGTTAATATTCTGCTTTACACTAAAATATAGAAGATTATAAAAACATAGCACACTCAATATAATATCAATATAATTCAATATTAACCTACATCACCCAGTTTATATGGGAAAGGACCAGCATTCTCCTCCTCCATAGAAAGTGAATCTACAACCCAAGCGCGTTTTTGGCGTGCATTCTGTTTCGTCGGAGTAACAAACTGAATACAAACAGACAGAAGAGAAAATAAAATATTTCAATGATGCAATGAATGTATTTCTTCAAAGAATGTAATGCACATTTCTGCTGCCTTTAAAGCAGCTTTTGCTAATCTTTTATACTGTTTAAAAAATCATTACTGTAACTCACTGTAACAAGAACAACAAACACAAGAGTCTTCATTATAAGCATTGACATCCACCGGTCCATCTTCCTATCATAGCTCTGGTATAAAGAAGTGTACTTCAGTCAGGATGACTTTATTTAAAGCAAATCTAAGTAGGGCATTAGAGAGAATTTCTCTGGAAAGCTGTTTGAACTCACGATGTTCATTAATTATTAAGCTTTTTTCTATGGAACCCACACAAAGCCATTTCTTAAGAAGGAGGAAATTGGAGATACTAGAAAAACTAGAAAATACATAGACACAATACAATAAGAAGTATAATTTGTATTGTTTGAGAACAACAGCTGTTTAAATGACCGCTTAGTGACTGAGTGGCACGTGAGCAGTAACTGTAAAAGTGAATGTAAACATGAGACGATTTCTGCTACCAAGATTTAGACACCTTCAACTTTAGGAACATATGAATGAATATGACACTTCTGTGCTTATTTTACAAGTTACTCTACATAATAATCAGCAGAGAAGTCAAGCTACACATATTCCGTTGTGTTGTAGGGCACTTTTGAAGTATTTTTTAAAGAATATACAAACATCTGATGACAATGCAGGTCAGTTAAATACTATAACTTTCTAAAGATCTCATTTCGCTAAAGACAGAAGAAGCTTTCATTTCCATTACTTGTTTCGGCTCCTCATTATTGGGGGGGAAAATTGTTGTATATGGCTTGTGTACTCCATTAAAAGTGTTGCTGTTTTTTGTTGGTGTTGCAAAGGGGTCTTCAAAGCTAATAACAGAGGGACAGCATGACTGGACCAATATTGGAGCAATCCTAAAACAACATGAAAACAGCCCAGCACACATAAAAAGTGTTGTGTCATGGAAAGAGCTTAAACTTTAAAAAAGGAACAAACAATTGGTCACAAACAATTAACCCTCATAGAGGCCATTGAAATCAGTAGGTCTCTTGCAGAACGAAACCTCGCTTTTGTCGGAAGACAAATAAATGTTACCCAACAATGGAATTTTTTAAAAAGAGGTTGAGCTTATTGCTAAATTTTACCCCGTGTCAAGAGAGCATGTCAGACTGGCTGAAAATCAAGGAAACCACACAACCTATCTCAGAAAAACATTAAGTGAACTGATCTTCTGCATCTGTGATCAACTGGTCAAAACAATGATGGCTGGCATTTAAAAATCAATGTATTTTTCAATCTTAGACTGCACCCCAGATATCAGCCACACAGGGCAGATGTCTTTCGTGGTCAGAACTGTCAGTCTGCAAAAAGGGCCAGTGATAAAGGAGTACTTTCTTGGGTGCTTAGATGCTCCTGATTTCACCGGCTCTTATCTTGAAAAAACTGGAGGAGCTTGGCATACTATTTAGTATTTGCAGAGGCCAATCTTACAACAATGGAGCCAACATTAGGGTGAAAAATAAAGGAGTGCAAGGTAGGCTCCTTGAAAAAAATCCATGTGCACTTTATGTCCCTTATGGAAGCCAAACTTTTAACTAAGTTGTGGGGTGACATCAGATGGAAAAGTCACCTGAAAGGTATTGACCAGTTGCAGCACCAGCCAGAGGAGGTGAGGGAGGCTCTTTACAGGTCAGAGAAAACACTAAAGATCCTACAGTTAGGATTGAAGCCTAGGGCTTGCTGAAGAAATTGGTTCCTTTAGATTTCAAGAACTTGGAAGAACACTGAACATTGGAAATAAGTCTGATCTTGATTCTAAGGACTTGTCATGAAAATAGAAAGCCTCCCAACTGTCCCTAAAGACAAAATGACAGCACTGGCACTTGCATTCTTGCATGATAAAGATGAGTATCTTCGCATTTCATGTACTCTCACAGTGACAGTGGCATCAGCTTCTCAAAGCTTCAGTTAATAAAAGCCTACTGTACCTCGGATCCTCAATGTCACAAGAACGTCTTGCTTTTGCCATTATTAGCATTAATCAAGAGGTTGGCAGCCAGCTATCATATGATGATGTAATTTATGACTTTGAAAGCAAAAAACAAGACGGGCAAGGATTTATTCCTTGGAAACAATAGTATTTTCCTTTATGACAAAATTCACTTTACTCATATGAGGTTCATTTGCACCAGGGCCAGGGTGGGTAATCGGGAAAACCGATAAAATTCCTGGTGGGCCGCTTCACTTTTGAGCCGGTCGAGGTTTTTTTTTTACATTTGTCATTACATTTTTTACATTTCGATGATGATGGTGTAATGGTGAAATTGCCATTACACGCTGAAGAAGGGCGTTCAGCCCGAAACGTTCGTTGTGGGCGATTAAATGCTATTTTCGCAATTTGAACTGTGAGTGCTGTCCTTTTCTAACACTGTATGACATTTTTACATTTGTCACAATAGTGAGTCTATCTTCTCTTAAATAACACTACACATGTTCTGCATTCTGACACCGCAGCGCACAGCCTCTGTATGAGGTGTACTATGTGAGTGAGTTCCCCCCCTCCCCTCCCATAGAGTTGGTTCGGTCCATAGCGTGTCTTTTCCAAAACTTTTCTCAGGTAGGATGTTGGTGCCTTCCGATAGCTGGGCCGGCCCTACCGTAACAGTACGTGTTTTAGGGAGGATGGGTGGGAGGAAGAGGGCAGGAGGGGCGGTAAAAGTCAGGTTGAAGAAAAGAAAGACTTTGGATGAGGATGCTGCCAAATGTGCCAAGCTTACCGATTTATTTGACAGCCCATCAAATCTTTAGACTTATGCCACAAAATTAGTTTCACTGTTAAGTTAACAGCAGTACAAGTTTAAACAATTTAAGGCTTTAAAAGCACAAGTGACCAAAAAGTTGTAGTTATCTAAAACCATATAAGTGTAACCTACTGTAGATTAAAATACAATTTGTTTATTTGTGTTATGTTTATATGTTTATTTCTGCCTTACTGTAAGTGGTAATGCATCATATTTGTTATATATATTGTATCCAATGAGCTGTTATGTGTAATTTGATGGACTTGGAAAATGACCAATCAGAGTGAAAGTGGGAGGTTTACAAAAAAAAAAAAAAGTTTTTTTTTAATATAGAGCGGGGGAAAAAAAAGGAGCTCTTGAGATAGACAGAGATCGGTTGGTCGATGACTAATAACAACTATTAGGAGTAAAAATATATCCAGAACTGTTCTTACTTCTCCATTCGGTTTATAGTATGACAGTTTTCTTGTAGTTTTGTGTTTTGGGACTGTTTACGAAGTCGGCGCAGAGTTCAGCGGGCGCCATGTTGTGGTAACAGTTCTGCACACAATGATAACGACACGGACATCACCTGATGGGAAAGCAGCCGAAGCATCCATGTGCAATATTCCTTAAAAATATTTCCAGGAAAGAGTCTGGCAACGTCCCCATCGTCAAGGTTTATCAGCCGTCCTTCATTTTCGTGTGATCTGCAAGCTGGTCGTGTTGGTGGATTCGCCCGTGCGTAACCGCGAGGACTCGCGGCCTGGCAGTGTTGAGCACCCTGGGTCTGTATCGGAGGATTTTTCCGGCCATATTACGTGGAGGTTGTGAGTACTAACTTCAAGTGATTTATATACACTCGGGTTTTCAGCGTATTTCAATGTGCACCAACGTAAAGGGCCCCAACGAAAATCCAAGCGCTTGGTATAGAGACATTCGAATGTCGAACTGGATAATGTAAATTAATCTGGGTAATGTTTTATTAACCTGTGTGTGTCAGACATTTGTAATTTTAGGTTTACATTTTGTTTCATTGCAGAGTTTAACTCCGTTTGAAAGCGGAGTTAGAGTTACATGTAAAAGGGCATTGTTTACATTTCTAGATTGTTCTATTGAGTCATTTACCTACTCGGCTCCTTCGAACTGAATCGAATTCTCGGTCAGTTTTTCCCAATAGAGAATCGTCACGGTATTTGAACAAGATTTGCATGTGGGCAGAGCTTGTGGTCGTGTTATATTGAAAGTTTAAAAAAAGGAAAGTATTAGAGAGTACTTTTCTTTGTTTTGTTTTGTTTTGTTTTGTTTTTTTTTTTGTTTGATAACCATTTAATTTGTGGACATATGAGAATGTAAACAAATAAACCGGTGTTTCATCTTTTCTAATTACCTTGTTGTAGAAATTATTTAAGGAAATAAGTCTACACAGAGACACTTAGTACAACTTTATTGAATTTATTAAGAGATGTAGTGTATTACAAATTCTTGTGTGTACAGATCTCTTAATTGGAGGCACCGCGTCACTTATAATTTCTGCTTGTATACTAAAAGAGAAAATTCAGCAAGAATTCAACATTCAAGCAGCTGAGGGCACAGGACCTACTGTTTCATTTATTAATAGCGCCATTGTGTCTTACTATAGGGTTACATAAGTAAGTGTAGAGACCTACATTGAACACATCAACTTTGAATATTTTTCACTTGTCACATAAAGTAAGTTCCCTTTCGATAAGCTACACCTCGCATTGCGTTAAGAGCTATTTTCTCTAAAAGAGCAGAAGCGTGTTGAGAGAATTTGCTTCGGCATTGCGACCTTATCGTTTCCACCCTGTATGCCTTGTCTCTTCTTCACCTACAGAGCCTGGCAATGAAGAGAAACCCCCTTACGTCCTCTGGAAGAGAAAGGGGTGTTGGACTCAATTCGCTGAAGTGGCACGCTCAAGTAGACTACCTTGTGGATTGAAAGGGGTTTGACAGCATTCCTTTATTCTTTTGTCACAAGCCAGGGGCTGGCTACTAGTGGTTAAGCCACACCCCTTCTAAACTTCCACCTCGAGGAGGTCCCCAAAACCAACCCAATGACCAGACAACAACGAGTACAAGTAAGTATAAAATATTCTTTATTTATTTAAATAGTTAAAATATATGGGGACCTGGGAAAGGGAAATTAAAACTAAAATCAGGATCCGCCCTCCAGGGGGCCACGGCCAAATGAATGACTGAGGGTGAGGGGGGTTTTACGTGGGGGAACTGGCTCCCGCCTCGGGTTCCCTCTACCCGTGGCGCGCTCCTCTTCCTTCCTGGAGGCAGAATAAAACACAATGAGTGCTGGTATGGGTTTGTTTCCTGTCAGTGTACCTTTACTTAGCGCACGGCGGTGCACCGTCTACTTCCCACAGATCCTTGCTCGTTGACTCACTCTCTTTCCTTATTCTCTCTCTCTCTTCGCAGACTCCAACTGGGACACGAGGACACAGTGAATCGGTTTCGAGGGTTGTTCTCACCTCCGCGCTGGTTACAACTCCCGGGTAGGTATGGCTCTCTTCACAGCTCAGTACCTCGGCACTCACTCTGACTCTCTTTCTCTCCACAGACGGCTGCTGGGATACAGGGGCACAGTGAATCGACTTCAAGACTTTCTCTCACCTCTGTGCTGGTTACAGCTTCTAGGTAGGTATGGCTCTCTCCACAGCTCAATATCTCAGTGTTCACGCTGGCTCTCTTTCTCTCTACAGACGACTGCTGGGATACAGGGACACAGTGAATCGTTTTCAAGGCTTTCGCTCACCTCTGCGCTGGTTACAGCTTCTAGGTAGGTATGGCTCTCTCCACAGCTCAATATCTCAGTGTTCACGTTGGCTCTCTTTCTCTCCACAGACGACTGCTGGGATACAGGGACACAGTAAATCGTTCTCAAGGCGTTCGCTCACCTCTGCGCTGGTTACAGCTTCTAGGTAGGTATGGCTCTCTCCACAGTTCAATATCTCAGTGTTCACGTTGGCTCTCTTTCTCTCCACAGACGGCTGCTGGGTTACAGGGACACAGTAAATCGATTTCAAGGCGTTCGCTCACCTCTACGCTGGTTACAGCTTCTAGGTAGGTACGACTCTCTCCACAGCTCTCACGACTCACTCACTTTCCTGTCAATCAGCAGACATAACAGGTTATATGGAAACTTACAGGGTGGCGGGCTTACGCTGGCTGGTTCTGCAATGCGTCGATTTGGCAATGATTTGTAATGGGACGCCGGGGGCCAAGACCCTCTCGGCGAACTCGTTGATTGACAGAGGGGCGAGAAAGCCACGCCGGCACACCGGGTCGAGCGCTACCCTTTCCTCGAGACCCGTTGGTCAATCGAAAACTGGACCGGGGCGCCCTTTCGTCGAGACCTCGGGCCAGCGGATCTCTTTCGCCTCTACTCTGTGATGATGAAAAGGACACAAGTAAGGTAACAATAGTAGGTGTAATACTCACACACACTGCCACTCGCACAGTCCTTCGCCGCCACTCTGTAATTCTGTGAAACTGAAAACACACTACAGCATTATTGTACAGGTATTCTCTAGCGCCGCTCTTTCCTCTTCGTCGTCCCGGGACGAGTGACTGAAGGCGGGGTTACGTCAAACAAGACACAGCACTCGCACTGCAATACACGGCATTACACAGCACCACTTCAAGTGAAAATTTCCAAAGACTCACCCACCACGCTCAGTGCACACAATAGACACCCGTCCTCTTCCACTTCGCTCTGGGCGAGAATAGGGAGATGGTAGACGGCCTAGTGTTTGTTTGTTGTCGTCACTGTAGCTACTTTCACACGAGACCTTCGGCTCACCCACCACGCTGGTACAGGGGTAGAGCCACTCAATCTCTCTTAAAAACACTCAAACGATGTATAGGTCAAATATGTACAAACACCTACTTCAAGGGATTTGGTTACTCACAATCTCTGTCTTTCTTCGTCCTAGGTTGACTTCACGCTATAATAACTCCAGGTACCTAGACAGGGCGCTTTCCAGCCACCAACACCACTTTTCCACAGATGTATACTCACAACGGTAAGTTTTTCCTCTTCTTCCGTTTCTCTCATCCAATGTCAGTGTCCGTCTAGTACTTCACCTATAAGGTCTTCGATATCCTCATTTACATCGATCTACGATCCAAACATAGAGAGAGAGAGCAATACAACGATCCAAATATAGCGTATCCGGCGAGCCCAACTCGGCGCTACAATACACACCAACACAACAGCGGATAACATCAGCCAAGACTGCGGTTTAAATTGTCTTTAAATAATCCCCTGGTTGATGTTCTCCTCCAATCACCCGGCGCTCCTCTTAATAGCTCCCAGCTGTGTGTAGTTTGACTGATTACAGCGTTCGCGACGCCACCGGATGTCCGGTGTTTTCTCTTACCGGTCCGGGCGGAAACATCCGGGCGGAACCAAAACTTCCCAATTTTTGGTTCCGCCTAAAAGATCGTCACTCCTGTGACATCCTCCCCCACCAATGCATTCTAGTCCCTGGAATGCCTCGGCGTTGTCCACTCACCGTACCGGGCAGGGGGGCGTCCTCGACTCTCCCGTTGGGAGCGCCTCACGGGTGAATCTGGCTCGGCTGGCTCGGGTACTACCTCTGGTTGCATCTGGGCCGCCGGGGGCTCAACCGGCTCAGGTGCCAGCTCAGGCTGTATCTGGGCCACTGGGGGTTCAACTGGCTCGGGTGCCATCTCTGGCTGCCTCTGGGCGGCCGGGGGTAGCGCTACCATGGATCGCCCTGGTACCACAGCCCATCCTTCCATCCAGGGGGCCTCCGGTACTGGCTCGGCGGGCCCCTCCATCACGGCCTCAGGGTAGTTCGGACAAGGGCGAAGCATATTTCGATGTACCACACGTTCGGGGCCAGGTTTTCCCTCGGGCCGGATGGTGTACACCGGTTGTCCCGGCCTCTGCTGCTTGCAGACCAGATACGGGAACGCCTCCCAGCGGTCGCTTAGCTTGCCCTTTCCCTGCCGCCGGTTATCTCTCGCCAGGACCCTCTCACCTGGTAACAGGGGGGCATCTCGGGCAGTCCGATCATACAGCCGTTTGTTCCTTTCTCCTGCCGTCTGTATTCTCCTCGACACCTGTTCATACGCAAAGTGTAAGCGCTGGTGATGGCGCCCCACCCACTCCGTCACACTCACTTCTTCCCGGTCTGCTGCTACTCCCAAGACCAGGTCAGTGGGCATTCGCACGTGCCTGCCGAACATCAGGTAAGTAGGGGCATACCCCGTTGTGCTATGAACACTGTTATTATATGCTTGCAAAAGGCTTGGTAAAGCACTCACCCAATCTCTCTGCTGCTGTTGGTCTAAGGTCCCCAGTAGCCCCAATAGGGTCTGATTAAACCTCTCACAGCTTCCATTCCCCTGGGGATGATACGACGTTGTGTGGGTTTTCGTGCATCCATACAACTGGCATAACTCACGGATTACCTTGGATTCAAAATTCGCCCCTTGGTCGGAGTGCAGGAACTCGGGGCATCCAAATGTCTGGAAAACATTTCGCCATAAAGCTGTGGCGGTGGTGTTGGCTGTCTGATCAAGCGTCGGGACTGCCCAGGCGTATTTGGTAAACAGATCGGTGATTACCAGAATGTTTTGATAACGGTCCTGAGGGCGGCCCAGCGTCAGGAAGTCCATTGCCATTATGTGGAGGGGGGCTTTCGCGTGGATGGGTACCATCGGTGCTCGGGCCTCTCGTCTGGATTTAAACAACATGCACCGGGGGCAAGCTTGAATTAAGTTGTGCACAGACGCCTCCAACCCCGGCCAGTAGAAGAATTTACGTAGCAGGGATACGGTTCTCTCCTGTCCCTGGTGTCCCAACTGGTCATGATAGACTGAGACCAATGCATGTACCTGGTCGGCGGGCACCACGATCTGGCACACTTCCTCTCCCAATTTCGGGTCGCGGGTTTTCCGGCAAAGCACCCCTTCCTGTAGCTCCAGCTTTTCCCACTGTCCCAGTAACCTCCTCCCAGTCTCCGTCTGGGCTAGTCTTTCCGCCGGCGTGGGCCGTTGGCCCTGTTCCACCCACACCTTCACCTGGCGCACGTCCCGGTCCTGGGCCTGCCTCTCTATCCATCGGCGGGGGTCCCACCCCCAGTTCCCTGGTACGGCCTCCTTCTGGCCTCCTGGCGCTTCCACGGCCCCTATCATGTAGCCCTCCTCGTGGCTATCCTCCCTTCGATACCCCTGGTGCCTAGGGCTCTTTGCCTCCGGCAATCTTGAGAGGACGTCCGCGTTCGTATGCTCTCGTCCGGGCCGATACTGCAATTTGTAGTTGAAGTTGGCCAGCTGAGCCAAACAATCGCTGTTCCACGGCCCCCAGCTTCGCCGTCTGTAAGTGCACTAGAGGGTTATTGTCTGTGATAACCGCTACCTCAGCTCCCCAAAGGTAGTCCTTGAACTTTTCGCTCAGGGCCCACTTCAGGGCCAGCAGTTCCAGTTTAAAAGAACTGTAATTGGCGTCGTTCCTCTCTGCCGGATGGAGGCTTCGGCTCGCATAAGCGATCACCCGCTCAGTTCCTTCTTGTCGTTGGGCCAATACCGCCCCCAGTCCCAGGTTGCTCGCGTCTGTATATAAGACAAAAGGTTTAGAGAAGTCAGCGTACGCCAAGATGGGGGCCTGTAACAATTCCTGCTTCAGCCTCTGAAAAGCCATCTCACAATCATCATCCCAGTTAATAGAGGGCGATCCACGGCCCCGGCTTCGTCCCGTGCCAACCAGCAACTGGTTAAGAGGCTTGGCAATCTTGGAGAAATCTTTAATAAACCGTCTGTAATATCCCACGAACCCCAGAAAGGATCGTACTTGCCTCACAGTCTTAGGCGCATTCCAATCCTTTACTGCAGAGACTTTCTCGGGGTCCACGGCCACCCCCGCTGCACTGACCACATGGCCCAGGAACTTCACTTCTCGCCGCAGCAGGTGGCATTTGTCCGGCTGCAGTTTCAGCCTGTATCTTTCCATGGCTCGAAAGACTTCCTCTAGGTGCCTGAGGTGGGAATCGAAATCTGGGGAATACACAATCACATCATCCAAATATACCAATACCGACTCCATCAACTGACCTCCAAGGCAGCGTTGCATCAAGCGTTGGAAGGTGGCTGGAGCGTTGCAGAGTCCGAAAGGCATCCGGTCCCCTTCAAACAGTCCGAACGGGGTCGTGAAGGCAGTCTTCTCCCGGTCTACCTCGGCTACTTGCACCTGCCAATATCCACTGGCCAGATCTAAGGTGGAATACCAGGCTGACTGCGTGAGGCTAGCGAGGGAGTCTTCAATTCGTGGTAAAGGGAAAGCATCTTTCTTTGTTACCAGGTTCAGCTTGCGATAGTCCACACAGAACCTCCAGGCTCCCGTCTTCTTTTGTACGAGCACGATGGGGGCCGCCCAGGGGCTACTACTCTCTCTGACGATGCCCCGGCCCAACATGCCCTGCAGTAGTGTACGTACTTCCGCATATAAGGTAGGTGGGATCGGTCGATACCTCTCCCTGCTTGGCCCTGCATCCCCAGTGGGGATGTGGTGTTCCACCACCCGGGTGCACCCATAGTCCTCATCATGCTTTGCGAACACATGTTGCCACTTCCGAAGGAGTGCCTGCAGTTTCTGTGTCTGTACCTGTCCCAGGTCATCCCCTTGCAGTGACTCACCCGCCAGATGTTTCGGCACACCTCCCCCCTGGTTACTCGCCGGGGCATCCATTTGAGTCAGGGCCACCTCGATCACAGTGGGGCACACCTGACGAAAGCTGACGTCCCTTTCTTCTCTCACCTGGTGAGGCGTGACCATCGTCAGCCGGGCCAGTCGTTGATGTCGGTATAATTGGACTGCATAAGGGTGCTCATTTCGCACTCTCACAGGGATCCTTCCCCGGTAGACCGCCGCTAGTCCCCGTGCCACCTCCACTTGTGGACAATCCGTGTGTGGCTCTACCAACACCCACTCCTCTGGGTTCGCTTCCCGAAGGGGCACTCTTGCCCATACGATAGCTTCACTCCTAGGGGGAATAGACAAAGCAAAACGACACATTACTCTTCCCACTTCCTCCCGATCTCTACGAACCTGGTTCATTTGGACCCGGCGGCAGTCGGCCACTACGCGCTCCCACTTGGGCCTCTCGGCAGGTGAGATCCTTGGACCAGGCCTAGCCTGGAATATCTCCTCCCAGCACTCAGAGAGGACATTCATGCCCAATAGGGCTCTGTGGGCGCCTAAACACCTATCTTCCACAATGACCACACCTTTTTGGGGGACGACTACCCCATGCACTTCCAGATCCGTTAGGCGATAGCCAATGTAGGGGATTTCCAGGCCGTTAGCGCCCTTCAACGTCAACCAGGGGGCCTCCGCTCCTTGTACTCCTTCCCGTCCGAATATCTCCTTGGAGAGGCTTTCTGCAAACATCGTTACCTGTGAGCCCGTATCTACCAGGGCACTGAATCCACTTGCCACACACTTTTACTTCTGCCACCGGGCTATGCCCGATCATCTGTTGCCTTGAACTGTTCCTTCTTCCCGGGTCTTCTCGAGGGGTCCCGGCCACACGACCCACTGTAGCCGGTCGTCCTAAAAACCCCCTTCAGATGCCCTGCGAGGCCCACTGTTACGGCTGCTGTTGTGCTGTTTTTTTTTGTCTCTCCTCTTTTCTCTTCGTCTTGCTTTTACTTTCACAGAGTCATGCCATTGGTTGGCCTTCTGTCTGTTACCGGTGATCCTCTGACGTCATCTCCAATCACATCCATCCTTCTTCTATAAAAGAGTGCGGCAGACTACCGGCGCGAGCTCCTGAACGCGCTCTGATATTGTGCGGCTGATTCTTTAATTGTATGTCTGTTGCGTTGCTGTCCACAGTGCGTTGTTCCCCCCACTCGAGTTTTCTTTATTGTTTTATGTCTGTGGTTGGGAAGTGGACAGGTAAGAATGTCGCGCGATATACATCGTGCACACGCAGTCTGTTTTCCACTGTATTAGGCACACTAGGTAAGGGGCGAGCACCATCCACTGTATTTTTGTGTTAGAGAGCGTAGATTAGTCAGGGCGTCTTGGACGCTGAAGAACCTCTCTTTGTTTTTTTCATTGTGTAGTCAGCGTAGAAGGGCTAATCACAGTCAGACGGGGTTTTTGTTTGTTATTTTCATTCCCTTGGCTGCCGCCCATGTCCCTTCTCATCCCTCTCTCTTTCATGTGGGTTTTTGTATATGCTAATGACAAGTACACTGTATATATTTTTCTCACTTTTGCATATAACAGTTCACTGTAAATACTGTAAATAAACATACGGCTTTATTTGCACTGCATCAATACTGTTTGTCTGGTTTCTTCTTAATGCTCCACACCTTTCATAAATGATATAATGTTTCCGACCCCCTTTCCCCTTGACTTTCATCTGGGGTCGTAACATTACGTGGGGGCTCGTCCGGGATCATAAACTCATTTTCCCGAGTCATATTTTTTTTTATAAAAAGGTGTTGGTAGCATTGAGTTTGTTTAGCCAGGACGTTGTGACGTTGTGACGTTGGTTACTATAAGGTTGATACGGTTTGTTGGTATGTGCGTGTGATTACTGTAAAGGAAAACATGGCCTCGTTTGATTTACAAACATTTATTAATAATCCAGGAATAGAGCAAATTAAGAAGTGCAGGAAGGATGATTTGATTGCCATTGCTAATTATTTTCAAATCCCCATTTCAAAGCAGTCTCTTAAAAGGGATATTAAAAGCATTGTTGTGAGTCAACTATTGGAATTAAAAATTTTGGCAACACCGGGTGCGGATGGCGGCGCAGGAGTCGGCCCTGGTAGTACTGCCGACACGCAGCCTCTCCATTCGGTGGGGGAATCGGACGAGGTGCAGGCGGCGGCTGTGACTGAGGCGGAGGCCGAGGCCAAGGCTGCTTTGCCGCCCTTTGATCCGTTCTCCCCTGCTTCCACTGGGTCCGTAGACGGGGCGCGACTGAGAGTCCGTCTGGCCCGATTGCAACTAGAAGCGCAGGAGAAGGCACAGGCGCGTCAAGCTGAGATGGAGCTGCGTCTAGAAGTACGCAGATTGGAAATTGAGGCTGACACAAGGATTAAGTTACGGAAGCTTGAATTGGAGGCGACGAAGGTTGCCGCTAGTCCGGTTGCGCAAACTGCTGATATACAGGGCTCTGATACTCCTTCACTGCCACGGAATCCCCCCTCGGTTGCATTTGACGTGAGTAAATGTATAACTCTAGTACCCCCGTTTAGGGAGACTGAAGTTGACTCATATTTTAATGCTTTTGAGCGCATAGCGTCTTCTCTTAACTGGCCGAAAGATGTGTGGTCTCTTTTACTCCAATGCAAATTAGTAGGAAAGGCTCAGGAAATTTGTTCTGCTCTTTCGTTAGAAGAGAGTTTAATTTATGAGACTGTCAAATCTGCGATCCTCCGTGCATACGAGTTAGTCCCTGAAGCTTATCGTCAGAGGTTTAGAACCTATAAACGAAATGGCAATCAAACATTCGTCGAGTTTGCACGAGAGAAAAGTATCTTGTTTGACAAGTGGTGTGTAGCTTGTAAAGCTGCGGATTATGGTTCATTGAGGGAGTTAGTATTGCTGGAGGAATTTAAGTGCTGCGTACCCGAACGTGTCGTAGTTTATTTAAATGAACAGAAGGTTTCCTCCTTGTCCCAGGCGGCTGTAATGGCAGATGAATTTGTGCTTACGCACAAAAGTGTTTTTTCATCTGTGCGCCAGGAGAAAACTCCTGTCTCGTCTTCACAGACGCAACCCGTTCGTTCAAAAACTAGTGTTCAGCAGCCGAGAACCGACCGCGAATGTTTCTATTGTCATAAACAGGGACATATTATTGCAGACTGTTTAGCCCTTAAACGAAAGCAGCAACAGCCAAAGAGTGTTGGACTTGTGAAGTCTATTCCTGACTTTCTGGTACATGATAGTGATGCTTGTGATGGTAGTTTTAAACCATTCCTTATGAGGGGTTTGATTTCTTTAACGGGAAGATCAGAAGATCAGAAAGAAGTTCAGATTTTAAGAGATACAGGTGCTGCTCAATCATTTGTTGTTTCTGACATTTTGCCTTTGTCGGATCTGTCCTACTGTGGTTCTAGTGTACTGGTGCAAGGAATTGAAATGGGTATCGTTAAGGTTCCGCTGCATCAGGTGCACTTAGAGTGTGACATTGTTACAGGCTTTGTTAAGGTTGGTGCGCGTTCTTCTCTGCCCGTTAAAGGAGTTACGTTTATTTTAGGCAATGACTTAGCGGGAGGGAAAGTGTTACCTATGATGGAAGTGTTGGATGTTCCAAATTTGTCTTCTAGCTCTGATGAAATGTGTAAGTCTTTTCCTGAGGTGTTTTCAGCGTGCGCCGTCACGCGTGCACAGTCGCGTAAGACGGGCGATGAGGTTGAGCTGTCTGACACTTTAGTAGCTCCCTTGTTTGTAGAGGATGTGTCGCCTCCTCAGTGTGTTTCTGTCATGTCCCCGGATAAACCTTTAAACTCTGCTTATGTTGGTTCAAAGATCGGCTGTTCTGACTCTCTGAAACTCTCTATCACCCGAGAGCAAATAGTTACAGAGCAACGGAACGACCCGAGTTTAAGTAAATGTCTCGCATCTGCTGTTGACTCAATGGCTATGAAAGAGATAAATAGTACTTATTTCATGGAGGATGGTTTGCTTATGCGCAAGTGGTGTCCGGATGTATCTGACTCGGAGTATAATGCTGTGTTCCAAATTGTTGTGCCCACCGTTTATCGCCAACAGGTGTTATTTCTTGCTCATGACCATCAGTTGTCCGGTCATTTAGGTATAACAAAAACGTACAATCGTATACTTAAACATTTCTTTTGGCCGGGTTTAAAGAAAAGTGTCGTAGAGTACTGTAAAACCTGTCATACATGTCAGCTTACCGGAAAACCAAACCAGGTTGTTCCGCCGGCTCCTCTGGTACCTATCCCTGTGATCGGTGAGCCGTTTGAACATGTAATCGTCGATTGTGTTGGCCCCTTACCCAAAACTAAGTCCGGTAACCAGTTCCTTCTCACTATCATGTGCACCGCTACCCGATTTCCCGAAGCCATTCCCCTCCGTAGAATTACTGCTCCGGTTGTCATTAAAGCTCTTGTAAAATTTTTCTCTACTTTTGGTCTCCCTAAAATTGTCCAAACTGACCAGGGAACAAATTTCTTGTCTAAACTATTTACTCAAGTTCTAAAGTCTCTTGCCATTTCCCACAGATATTCCAGCGCTTATCACCCCGAGAGCCAGGGTGCGCTGGAAAGGTTTCATCAAACCTTAAAATCCATGCTTCGCAAATATTGCATGGACGTAGGAAAAGACTGGGATGACGGCGTACCGTTGGTTTTGTTTGCTGTGCGTGAGACAATTCAGGAATCTCTCGGCTTTAGTCCTGCCGAGCTTGTATTCGGCCATACTGTAAGAGGTCCCTTAAAAGTCTTAAAAGAGAAAATGTTAAACACTGAAGCAAGCCCTAAGAGCAATGTATTGGATTTTGTATGTCGCTTTCGAGAGCGCCTGCATAAAGCTTGCTCTCTTGCTAAAGAGTCCCTTGCAGTCGCACAGACGAACATGAAAAAAAACTTTGATAAAAAAGCTTGTGTTCGCAGCTTTCAGCCGGGTGATGAGGTGTTAGTTTTGTTGCCTCTACCCGGTTCCGCACTGTCTGCTCGTTTCTCTGGTCCCTACCCTGTTTTGAAAAAGGTTAGTGAAACAGACTATGTCGTTGGTACCCCCGACAGAAAACGCCAAACTCGCGTTTGTCATGTCAATATGTTAAAGGCTTATCACAGAACTCCACCTATCACATCTGCAGATCAACCTGCTGCGCCCGCGGTCTCTATTGCTGTACCATGTGATATCATTCCCTCCCCCTGCGGTAAGATTGTTTCTGATGAGGATGGAGTGGTACTAAGAAATGTCTCACAACAATGTGCAAGGTTGTCAAACTCTGAGATGTTGAAAAATCTGTTGTCACATTTAGCTCATTTATCTGCCCAGCAATGTCAGGATATAGTGTGTCTCATTCGTGAGTTTCCACAAATTTTTGGTGACATTCCCACTCAGACTACTGTTCTAAAACACGACATTAAAGTGACGTGCTCTTCTCCTATCAAGCAACACGCATACAGGGTAAATCCTGTGAAGAGAGCAGTCATGCGTGCTGAGACTGAATATCTTGTTACTAATGGGTTAGCTATGCATAGTAGCAGTCCGTGGAGCAGTCCATGTCTGCTTGTGCCTAAACCAGATGGAACCTTTCGGTTCTGCACAGATTATCGAAAAGTCAATGCTGTTACTGTGCCAGACTGCTATCCGTTGCCTCGTATGGAGGACTGCATCGATAATCTCGGATCTGCACGTTTTGTTACTAAACTGGATTTGTTAAAGGGGTATTGGCAAGTTCCTCTCACCCCCTCTGCATCGGAAATTTCAGCCTTTATCACCCCTGATCACTTTTTACAGTATTCTGTAATGGCCTTCGGCATGCGAAACGCCCCCGCTACGTTTCAGAGGCTAGTGAATATTGTATTGTCAGGCGTTCCTAATTGTAACGCTTATCTGGATGACCTTGTCGTATATTCCTCTGAATGGTCCGAGCATATTTCTCTATTGAGGACGGTATTTGAAAAACTTGCATCTGCCTCTTTGACGTTGAATTTAGCCAAATGTGAGTTTGGGCAGGCTACCGTAACATACTTGGGAAAAGAGGTCGGCCAAGGTCAAGTTCGACCGATCCAAGCAAAAGTTGAGGCTGTTGCCAATTTTCCTGTGCCAGAGACACGTCGAGAGTTGCGACGGTTTCTAGGGATGGCGGGGTATTACCGTAGTTTTTGTAAAAATTTCTCAACTGTTGTTTACCCCCTTACAAATCTTCTTAGTCCCTCCAAGCCATACGCCTGGTCTGATGAGTGTCAACATGCTTTTGGTAACGTTAAGGCTCTCTTGTGTAATGCGCCGGTTTTAGCGGCACCAGATTTGAATTTCCCCTTTAAATTGGAGGTTGACGCAAGTGCGGTGGGTGCAGGTGCTGTACTCTTACAGGAGGATGCCTCGGGTATTGATCACCCCGTGTGTTATTTCTCTAGAAAGTTCAACAAACACCAACGCAACTATTCCACAATTGAGAAGGAAGCTTTGGCGCTCCTTCTTGCACTACAATATTTTGAGGTTTATATTGGCTCATCTTCCATACCTGTTGCTGTATTTACTGATCATAATCCTCTCACCTTTCTGTCTCGTATGTACAATCAAAATCACCGTCTCATGCGTTGGGCTCTAATTGTACAAAATTACAACTTGGAGATCTTTCATAAAAAGGGAACTGATAATGTTGTGGCGGATGCCCTTTCTCGTATTTGATTATTGTTAGTTTTTTTTGTTGTTGTATATGCTTTGTTATTATTGTGTTGAAGTGTATATACAAACATTATGGTGTTTGTTTTTTTAAGGGTGGGAGTGTTACGGCTGCTGTTGTGCTGTTTTTTTTGTCTCTCCTCTTTTCTCTTCGTCTTGCTTTTACTTTCACAGAGTCATGCCATTGGTTGGCCTTCTGTCTGTTACCGGTGATCCTCTGACGTCATCTCCAATCACATCCATCCTTCTTCTATAAAAGAGTGCGGCAGACTACCGGCGCGAGCTCCTGAACGCGCTTTGATATTGTGCGGCTGATTCTTTAATTGTATGTCTGTTGCGTTGCTGTCCACAGTGCGTTGTTCCCCCCACTCGAGTTTTCTTTATTGTTTTATGTCTGTGGTTGGGAAGTGGACAGGTAAGAATGTCGCGCGATATACATCGTGCACACGCAGTCTGTTTTCCACTGTATTAGGCACACTAGGTAAGGGGCGAGCACCATCCACTGTATTTTTGTGTTAGAGAGCGTAGATTAGTCAGGGCGTCTTGGACGCTGAAGAACCTCTCTTTGTTTTTTTCATTGTGTAGTCAGCGTAGAAGGGCTAATCACAGTCAGACGGGGTTTTTGTTTGTTATTTTCATTCCCTTGGCTGCCGCCCATGTCCCTTCTCATCCCTCTCTCTTTCATGTGGGTTTTTGTATATGCTAATGACAAGTACACTGTATATATTTTTCTCACTTTTGCATATAACAGTTCACTGTAAATACTGTAAATAAACATACGGCTTTATTTGCACTGCATCAATACTGTTTGTCTGGTTTCTTCTTAATGCTCCACACCTTTCATAAATGATATAATGTTTCCGACCCCCTTTCCCCTTGACTTTCATCTGGGGTCGTAACACCCACACTGACGACTGTAATGCCCTGGCTCACCACAACGGTTGCAAATCGGTCGCCCCTGGTCATCCCATTCGAAACGGGGCCGATTATAGCGGTTTGGGGGTCCCGGCGGCTCTCGGCTCCTCTCCGAGTATAATCGCTCTCGGGGTGCCGGCCTTGGCTCCTCCCGCGCCCTACCTTGGCGCAGCTCTCCCAGAAGAGTTTTAGATAATTCTGACATCTGCTCCCGGACATCCTTCAACAGTTCTACTTTCAGAGCCTGCTTCCAATCCGTGCGCTCTAGTGGTGGTGGCACACTTTCGTTTACAGCCGCACATACTGGGGTCTCACTCACCTCGACCTCATCGCCCTCCAACGCTAGCGCCTCCTTCCTTAGATCTTCAAATGTGAGGTCGGGGTCTCTCCGAAACTGGACCCTCAGACTCTGTCTCACGGGGCCCTCTTTCATCCCCAGAAGGAATTGGTCGCGCAGCAAAGTCTCTCCATCTCCCAATCCATGATCGCGGCGGGCCTGTAGCCGGGTGAACTGCTCTCGCAGTCTCAGGGCAAAAGCTCTAATGGGTTGTCGGGGGCCTTGTTTACTATTAAAGAATTGGGAACGGAGGACGGCTACGGGGGTGTGGTCACCAGATGGCTCGGTGAGAAACTGAAATATAGTTTGGGCGCTGGTTCGGACAGCTTCAGGGGCGGCCTGTACTTCTCGCCGCGCTTCTCCCTCTAGGGAGTTTAACACGAACTGGAGCCGCTGGGCTACACTAAGGCCTTGCAGGTCGGCTAGATACTCCAACTGGGCCTTCCATTCCGTTAGTCGTACTCCCGACTCTGTCCCTCCATACTTTTGGACCCAAGGGCTGCCCATAAAGACAGGCACCGCACGGGGTTGGGCTGCGGGCCCCGCGTTGTCGGTCATTGGGCTAGTCTGGTTACTCAACTCGAGGTGGAGCCCTGCCGACTACGCCAAAATCTGTCACAAGCCAGGGGCTGGCTACTAGTGGTTAAGCCACGCCCCTTCTAAACTTCCACCTCGAGGAGGTCCCCAAAACCAACCCAATGACCAGACAACAACGAGTACAAGTAAGTATAAAATATTCTTTATTTATTTAAATAGTTAAAATATATGGGGACCTGGGAAAGGGAAATTAAAACTAAAATCAGGATCCGCCCTCCAGGGGGCCACGGCCAAATGAATGACTGAGGGTGAGGGGGGTTTTACGTGGGGGAACTGGCTCCCGCCTCGGGTTCCCTCTACCCGTGGCGCGCTCCCTTCCTTCCTGGAGGCAGAATAAAACACAATGAGTGCTGGTATGGGTTTGTTTCCTGTCAGTGTACCTTTACTTAGCGCACGGCGGTGCACCGTCTACTTCCCACAGATCCTTGCTCGTTGACTCACTCTCCTTCCTTATTCTCTCTCTCTCTCTTCGCAGACTCCAACTGGGACACGAGGACACAGTGAATCGGTTTCGAGGGTTGTTCTCACCTCCGCGCTGGTTACAACTCCCGGGTAGGTATGGCTCTCTTCACAGCTCAGTACCTCGGCACTCACTCTGACTCTCTTTCTCTCCACAGACGGCTGCTGGGATACAGGGGCACAGTGAATCGACTTCAAGACTTTCTCTCACCTCTGTGCTGGTTACAGCTTCTAGGTAGGTATGGCTCTCTCCACAGCTCAATATCTCAGTGTTCACGCTGGCTCTCTTTCTCTCTACAGACGACTGCTGGGATACAGGGACACAGTGAATCGTTTTCAAGGCTTTCGCTCACCTCTGCGCTGGTTACAGCTTCTAGGTAGGTATGGCTCTCTCCACAGCTCAATATCTCAGTGTTCACGTTGGCTCTCTTTCTCTCCACAGACGACTGCTGGGATACAGGGACACAGTAAATCGTTCTCAAGGCGTTCGCTCACCTCTGCGCTGGTTACAGCTTCTAGGTAGGTATGGCTCTCTCCACAGTTCAATATCTCAGTGTTCACGTTGGCTCTCTTTCTCTCCACAGACGGCTGCTGGGTTACAGGGACACAGTAAATCGATTTCAAGGCGTTCGCTCACCTCTACGCTGGTTACAGCTTCTAGGTAGGTACGACTCTCTCCACAGCTCTCATGACTCACTCACTTTCCTGTCAATCAGCAGACATAACAGGTTATATGGAAACTTACAGGGTGGCGGGCTTACGCTGGCTGGTTCTGCAATGCGTCGATTTGGCAATGATTTGTAATGGGACGCCGGGGGCCAAGATCCTCTCGGCGCACTCGTTGATTGACAGAGGGGCGAGAAAGCCACGCCGGCACACCGGGTCGAGCGCTACCCTTTCCTCGAGACCCGTTGGTCAATCGAAAACTGGACCGGGGCGCCCTTTCGTCGAGACCTCGGGCCAGCGGATCTCTTTCGCCTCTACTCTGTGATGATGAAAAGGACACAAGTAAGGTAACAATAGTAGGTGTAATACTCACACACACTGCCACTCGCACAGTCCTTCGCCGCCACTCTGTAATTCTGTGAAACTAAAAACACACTACAGCATTATTGTACAGGTATTCTCTAGCGCCGTTCTTTCCTCTTCGTCGTCCCGGGACGAGTGACTGAAGGCGGGGTTACGTCAAACAAGACACAGCACTCGCACTGCAATACACGGCATTACACAGCACCACTTCAAGTGAAAATTTCCAAAGACTCACCCACCACGCTCAGTGCACACAATAGACACCCGTCCTCTTCCACTTCGCTCTGGGCGAGAATAGGGAGATGGTAGACGGCCTAGTGTTTGTTTGTTGTCGTCACTGTAGCTACTTTCACACGAGACCTTCGGCTCACCCACCACGCTGGTACAGGGGTAGGGCCACTCAATCTCTCTTAAAAACACTCAAACGATGTATAGGTCAAATATGTACAAACACCTACTTCAAGGGATTTGGTTACTCACAATCTCTGTCTTTCTTCGTCCTAGGTTGACTTCACGCTATAATAACTCCAGGTACCTAGACAGGGCGCTTTCCAGCCACCAACACCACTTTTCCACAGATGTATACTCACAACGGTAAGTTTTTCCTCTTCTTCCGTTTCTCTCATCCAATGTCAGTGTCCGTCTAGTACTTCACCTATAAGGTCTTCGATATCCTCATTTACATCGATCTACGATCCAAACATAGAGAGAGAGAGCAATACAACGATCCAAATATAGCGTATCCGGCGAGCCCAACTCGGCGCTACAATACACACCAACACAACAGCGGATAACATCAGCCAAGACTGTGGTTTAACTTGTCTTTAAATACTCCCCTGGGTGTTGTTCTCCTCCAATCACCCGGCGCTCCTCTTAATAGCTCCCAGCTGTGTGTAGTTTGGCTGATTACAGCGTTTTCTCTTACCGGTCCGGGCGGAAACATCCGGGCGGAACCAAAACTTCCCAATTTTTGGTTCCGCCTAAAAGATCGTCACTCCTGTGACACTTTATCAATGACTTAAGTGTGCTATGTTTTTTGTTTCCTTAATCGTGTGCAATAAACCCACCACTTCGCCATCTCCCATGTTGTAGTCTATATGTCAGGATTCTGTCAGAATCTTTTCTTGTTTTAATGTCTAGTTCTATTTGACAGGATTCTGACAGTACCATGTTCTGTGTGGGAACACGTGGCCATGGTGTGTTGAAATCAGGCCACATGTTTTCCTTGTCTTGTCTCTTTTACCCCGCTCCCTTGTTATTCTCATTGGTTTGATTGTTTGATCCCTAGCACCTGTTCCCCTCTTGATTTACTCCCTTATTTAAAGCCCTTAGCCGTTTCTCAAAACCAAGTACGCCGAACTCGGACTTGTGTCCTTCGTAGTTCGAACTTGCAAGTTCAGACTCGGAAGAACGAACTCCTGTCGCGAAATGCATTCTGGGAAACTTCGCTGTCATAAGTCCACACAAGTCTCCTCTGATGCATCCTCGATAAAATGGGCGGATCAAGAACACATCCGGGGATTTTATGTGAACTTGGGCTTGATGCGAACTTTGAATTGGAATAGTACTTGGGCCGCGACTGATGTTTCACAAGTCCACAAGAACACAATTACAGACAAGAACGCATATTGAGAAACGGCTCTTGTGTTTCTTGTCCTGTGCTCGTTAGTTTTGTTACTATTAGAGTCTAGTGTTCTTTCCAGTCTTTAGTCTAGTTGTGTGTTAAGTCTGTTCAGTGTATTTATATCTTGTGTTACTGTTGTTTGCCCCCTCGAGGGCTTTTGTTTTGTCTTCATTAAAGTGTTCTTTGTTCACCCCCATCATCGTCTGCATTTGGGTTCATCTCTCCAGCATTCCTCACACTATATTTAGGTGGAAAAAAACTGTACATCCAAACTGTCATACCTGAAAATCAATATTTTGTTAAACTTCTGATGAAGTGAAATGATTATGCTCTTTTTCCACAGAGAGACTTCTACTGAACATCTCCAAGTTAAATGCTTGCTGATTTGAATTGATTAAATGCCAACAGTTTCCCATACTGTAAACGTTCCTTATCAAGAATAACCTTTGATTTACTTTCTTGCAAATAAGATCAACATTACAAGAGAAATTTAGTTTCCATTGAGTCATTTTTCTCAGAAACTTCACAATTTGAACAGGATAATTACACAATTCCATTTAAGAGCTAAATTTAATTTAATTATATAATTTAATAAATTAAAGTTAACAATTTCATTTCAAATTTATTTTGAATGTGTAACTTACATACAGTAAAAAAAACTGATTTTAAAAATCCAGGCACCAGACAGGTTTAGCCAGTCACAATGTTGTTTGACTCAAGGAAGTAGTTCAAGTTAAACCATCGCTTACGGCAACATGATCTCACAAAGTTCCATGGGATAATCACAGAACTTTTTACTCATTTTCCGTGGCATTCTCGCGGATCTCCACATTTTTAGGGGGTGATTTTGTGTTTGCGTTAGTATGTCACTTTAAGTATTGGTTTATACTATTTTTTTATGATTTATTCTTTTATATTTTCTAAACTTTAAACAATTGTCCCCTGGCGTTGGGGTTAGAGTTGGGTTTGGATGTCATTTTATGTAAATCTAACCCTTAACCGAAGCGACAATGATAAGAAAATATGACAAAACAGTTGAGTAACCAATCCGTGAGAATGTCATTATGTGATGTCTGTGGCAGGGCCACGGAAAATGCAGAGATCCCTGAGAATGCCACGGAAAAATTAGCAAAAAATTCTGTGACTATGCCACGAAAACTCGTGTGATCACACTGTAAAAATACTTTGCAAAATTTTTGATAAATCAACTCAAATTTATAAGTAATGTCAACTTACTATTATTTCTCTTGACAAGAGTTGAGTTGTTACAACTTATAAAGTTTTTTTCAGCTATATTTTATAAGTTATAACAACTCACCTGTAGTTATAACAACTCATCTCTTGTCAAGATAAATAATAGTAAGTTGAAATGACTTGTAAATCTGAGTTGATTCAACAAAAACATTTAAGGCAGCAAAGGTTTTTTTTTACAGTGCAGGAAAAATGCATTATTTTCTAATAATTTAACGGCCCCTCATCAATTATTCCTTACTTGGTTAATGCTTACAATTGTTAGTTACAATACATTTACATAGCTAGAAATATGAGATAATGTGCTTGTTAATTGTTTAATAGAACATTACATAATGACTCATTAGCAGATCATTATTTAAAGTATATTGTAGTGCCTACAAATGTTATTACCATTTAATTCAATGGTAACACAATTTAAAGTACTCTCTTGTTTGTTAATGTACATTTGAATGCTTACAAACATCTAATAAACATCGATTTATATATTTTCTTATGCAAATTTGTAAAATATTAGAAGTTATACAAGTTTTATATATTAATAAATAAAGAATTTCCAAGGCACTGGAATGGTGCTTGCACAAATAAACAATGAGATTGATGTTTTTGCTAGATTAAATTATTGTATGTTGTAAATGTCTGTAGCATTCAGTAACTAAGTTTTATAGACCAATAAATTAAGTTACAAATTAAGTTTCAACTTTAGATTAATTATTAATCATTTTTTTTAAGATTAAGCCTTGATGAATTAAAGGCCTTTTATCATTTTTTTACACCATTCGAGTTCCTTGGTAATTTTTAATGTATTGAGTTATTGATTTATATAGATTTATATTGATTTATAAATGATCACTTACATCCAAAGAGCACTGAGATAAGGAATTCACACCGTGCAACACTTCTTTTACATTCTTGGCCTTGAGTTTTAAAATATTATTGGTTATTGCAGTTACTTCACGTCCTGGTCATGTTAACAAATAATTAATTAACTTATTCGTCAACCAAGGTCTGTAGGTAACTGTAAGACTAATTTCATATCCTGACACAAAATGATTGGATCCAGGGAGCCTTTTTCTAAAAACATTTAATTCCGTTTGAATTAATATCTGAAACCTTTCTCAAAGAAATCACACCTACGCCCGAGACAACCACCCCATGGTGCAGAGACAGAAGGGTCACACCCTACCTCACTTTCTCATCTCCCCCTCTCCTCATTCCCTCAAAGCAAACTGTATATGAAATGCTACATTCTACCTGCACAAAGAATCTGAATCTGGTCTTGTTTGGTATCATAAAGTTTTAATGCAAGTGGAACAATGGTTTCATTTAACACATTTCTTTAGTTTGTAAGCATACTTCTACTATTTAAACAACTTTACAAATCATTTATTAATAATTTGTTCATATTTCTGCAGGTCTCAAATAGAGTTGAAAAGTTTATTTATAAATGCTTACTATTGGTCTATAAAAATTAGTCCTGTATATCCTTTAACAACATACAATAACAACATAAAATAATTTGACCTCATTGTTTATTTTTGCAAGCAGCTTTTTATGATGTACGTGCTGGGGATTAACGCCTACAGTTTATTACAACTAGGGATGGGCGATATGGCCTAAAATCCATATTGCGTTATACATTGCAGCCTCTTGCGATAGCGATATATATTGCGATATAATAATTTCAATAGACTCGTTTCAGAACAGGTTATATAGACCCTTACAAAAGCCAAACTGCTAAAAAAGTAAGTAAAAGTAAACCGTTATGGCCAGATTAGTCTTGTTACCTCTCTTAGCTGGAACTTTTGCCTGACACACTCTACGTCAGGGGTGTCCAGACTTTTTTGTGTGGTGATCTACTTTTAAAATGATAAAGCCGACAAGATCTATCTGCTAAAAAACATATATATATGCATGTTTCACAATTACTAGACCATAATGCCAATTTCGCGCGTGGAGCAGCAGTTAACTTATGTAACTTATGGCTTAAATCCAAAAAATAGATGTTGCATCTGTCTTTTTCGCGAGTTCCTCTGTTTCGCTGACGCTTTCATCCATTTTTATTCGGCTGCAGCTCGTGGCTCTAAAGTTCGCGGGTAGATTGGTTCATTAACATGCATTATCGCGATAGTGCAATAGATTTAAAATCTCTATCGTATGCCAATTTTCTATCGTTTATATTGCATATTGTTTATATTGCCCATCCCTAATTACAACCTGTGCTTATGTTTCAAAGTTGTTTGGGTTATGGGTTATGGGTCTTTGCATTCTTTTCGTCATATAAATCAATCATTTGATAGTGGTACACTTGAAATATTTGCATTAATAAAGGGAAGTTTTTGTACACTGAAAAAATTATTATGGCCCCAATTAAATAAAGCATAATTTAATTAAGCTAGTTTAAACTGTTTAACTTCTTACACCCTGAAGCTATTTTGGGGATTTTCGCCTGGATTTGGCCTACCCAATTTCAAAAGCTTCCCATACCCACATGCAGAGGTTTACATACAAAAGTTTGGTATCATTTTACAGGAAACCCTTTGAAATTACATAAAACACTGTTAAAAGTGCTAAACATGGTTGTATGTGATGTCAGGCCTCTAATAAACACAAAAATAAATAGGCGCTTTTTATGTTTTTTTTCTAAAGTTTTTATTTGAAAGTATATAACTCTGGTCCTGGGTATCTCAGGTCCCTGCAGACAGTTTTGTTTGATTCCAGCAATTGTCAGCTTACAGAGGAAAAAGGAATTTTTTCTCTATCATAATATATGCAAAAGTTATTTTACTCCAACTGATGGGAGGAATAATACGCTTATGGTGTACAATTTCTGCCAAAAAACATTTGAAGTGCTACCATAACCACATACAGTGGAATAAATGCAATTTCTTTATATCATTTTAAAGAAAACCCTTTGAAGTTACATAAAAAGCTGCTGTTTGTGACAAATATTGTTATTTATGTTGTTTTTCATATGATGAAACACCAAATTTTATTTTTTATGTTGTAAATACTGTCTTTGATAGTGTATAACTCTGGTTCTGGGTGCTCTAGCAGACTGCAGACAGTTCTGGTTGTTAGCAGCAGCAGACAGTAAACACCCAAAAAAAGAATGAACTCTTTAGCATGTCGCATTCAAAAGATATTCTTATTTTACTGAAGGGTGCGGAAATACATTTTTCATAAAAATATTAATTTTTTGTTTTGCACATATAATAAAAAGCTAGGGATTAATTATGCAAACAACCAAAGAAAATGCTGTGAATGGACTCATTGTTTAGAGTAGGACCTAAAATAAAAGATGGTGTATCATTTGTGGCTATATGTGCTATCTGAGGCAGTTCACACTCAAGTTTCACATATGTTTACAAAAGACCATTTTTTACCTTATTATTCATTCGATGATTGTTGGATATGTGTTGATATTAGAACAAAAATAACGCTGTAGCCTTATTCCTGAGAGTGAGAGCTTTCATTTGATATAAGACTTGCCCATGTTTGTCATTTTTGAAAAATATGAAATATGTGAATATTATATGATATCAAAAAATATTGGGTGGGTGATAGTGTAAATTAAGTGTAAATAACTTTCTTACAGTAAAAGATATGTCAAAGTGATGCATATCTGCAGAAAGTAGAGACTCTAAGCTTTCAAACAGTATCTCATATGTGTTACTGGGGTCCATGACGGAGCATTAAAGATTAAAAGAATCTTTTATATTAAGTCAAAATACGAAATTTTGGACCCGGGACAGGGTCCTCAGGGTTGAAGAGGTTTTAATTTAAAGATGCACTTTGTATTTATTCGCCGCTAGATGGCGCCAGATCAAATCAATAACAATGATGTTGTTTAATGACGCTCTGAAGCAGCATGGAATTATGGGATTTGTAGTCTTTAACTCAACCACTGATGGCTATCAATCAGACGCAAACGAGAAATCACGTAGGGTAATCAAGTCTTATAAATGTTGCGTTTGATGACATCGTTTATTTCATTATGTAAGTTTATATGTGATGTTCAGAACGAAATTGTTAGTCATAGATGTTACACTACAAGTCCAAATTCGATGGTTAACACAGCACAGAATTAAGTTTTCAATTTACAATCTACAATGATTTTTCACATAATGTATTGACAGTACAAATGTCGTGAGTCATTAATTACATTATTTTCATTTTTGGGCGAACTATCCTTATTTAGTAGTCACGCTGTTCACTTTGGGGGCGGAGGCGAAAACACAAGCTTATACAGTATGTAAATATACACACAGACAATGACGCCCCCCGCTGCACGCTAGAATCTCCGGAAAAACAAGCCTATTTTAACCGCAAAATGTACTCTTTTAAATATACAAAAACTGCTATCTCAAACATGGAGAGGCTTCTTCGTGATCTCAATGAACAGATTCTGCAATAAAACGAAAATCACAAATTTTGAAAAAAAAACTTTGTTTCTCATTTTCTCAAAACTTGTGCTGCCGACTTGTGTCCCTGGTTTCCGTGACGGGTCACATATGTTTATTCTGACCACGCATTTCCCGGGTCTTGTCTGTAATAAGTAAAGAGTTCCAAAGGCAGATATCACAGGGAATGAGTCTTTAATTAAAGTAACAAAGGCAGTCTGGAGATATCACACAGTACTGGAATGTAACAAATGATTCTTGAGTCCCGATCTGGGAAAACGACACAGAAATATTCCCTGGAGCTGGCCCGGAGCGCAGCAGAGGATAAATGAGGTACGGAGAACACTCCTCAGCTTCACACGCAGCTGAACATCAAGCACTTAGTGGAGAAACTAGACAGGACAGACAAGACAAGACTGGGTGAGCTTTTCCTAGACACGACACGACAAGGCTGTTGAGATACAGAGAACATGTGTAATTCAATAATCCGACAAAGGGACTGCCCAAAACAGCCACCAGATAAATGCTAAGGGCAGAGTGGGAACAGGTGTCAAAGCAATCAGCGCGAGCGCAGATTGCAATGACATACAGGTGAGCGGGGAGAGAGAGGGAGAGAGAGAGAGAATGATGTCCAACTAAAATGAAGGGGTGTATGCGAGTGAAAGCGTGTGTGTGTGTGTGTGTGTGTGTGTGTGTGTGTGTGTGTGTGTGACAAAAAGGCAGCCAGAGAAAACCAAATTCATGACACTCGTCACTTTTTACCCGTTCCCTTACTTGTCATTCATTTCAGCTGTGCCTCGTTATTTTCTCCCTATTTAAAGTCCTTGTGTTTGGTGTCTTGTACTGGTCCGTTTTGTCCTGTTGTTGTGAGTATCTTGTTCCAGTGCTTAATGTTCAAAAGTTTAGTTTTTGATGTCAGTCCTTGTAGTTTCTTGTTAGTTTAGTGTTTTGTTGTTTTTCCTCATCGTGGGTTTTGTTTTTCCCTGTTGTATCTAAATAAAACTTTTTTGTTAACACTCTGGGGTCGGCTGCGGCGCGGGCGCCGCAAACTCTTTATTTTTCGATCACTCCCCAAAGAGACTTAGATAACTCTGCTGATTTTTGACATACAGATATGATTTATACATCATTTAAAACGTTAAATTGTCTAGTTTTTTTCTGTCCACTCCCAATAAAAACAGCATGTTGTGCTTTTCGCAAAATTAAGAAAATAAACATGATGCGCGTTTTGTTCTCTCTCCCTCAGTGAAGTCCATTCAGAAACACGTCAGAAAAATTAACTCTAACTTAACGAATATTTGTCATATAAACAAAAGATAAATGTCTACATAATGCTTGAATGTCTGCTTTTGGAAGATGTAAGTGAAATCGAAAACAAATATTGTAATTCGTTGTTAACTGTATTAGAAGAGAGAGATGTACTGTCTTTCTTCTGTTGCTTCATTATCTATAATGAGCCACGCCCCGCTCCATTGAAGAAAAGAGCAGAGATCATCCATATTCATTAGTCAACCCCACAGTCAATGGACATTCCGTCTCTGCAGCCATTCACTGCTGTGTTAAGTTTTAATCCGAGTGCTGGAAACATGACATCTACTTGTTTACTCGTGACTGTAACTAAAGTTATCTCCAGACGCGAGTGTGACTCGATCGACGTCCAAACGCACACACAAACACACAATGCCTCATATTTGAAGCGCTTTGTGGTATCATTATAAAAGATGCGATTGCACACATCACATACTTGTTTACTCGCGCCTAAATCTCCAGACAGACGCGAGTGTGTGTGCTTCGTCAGTGTGATGGGATCGATGTCTGACATATAAATCCTTATTACTTGCGGATGTGTGTCAGTATCTCCAGACGCGAGTGTTTTCTTTGTCTTCCGTCAAACAGCTGAGGCGACGGGAACGCACATACACAAACACGCGAGTCAGGAAACTCGACGCGCTTTTTGGTATTCTTATAAAATACGCGATTGCAAACAGTACAATCCTTATTTAGTTGCGTCTAAGCGCATATCTCCACACAGCAAGTTTATTAAACACAGGATCATTCGCATGTGCACACATTCACTGCTTTCATGATCAACATGTGAGGTAATGGCGGCGGCTGTAAACAAACATTGATAAGTTTATCACGCGTGTCCCTGGTTATGTTTCTACTATAATGATTACAAAAACACAAATAGGAGTCCAGACAACGATAGGCAGTTGTTCTTTTGAGCTTTTTACTGCACAAAAGTAAACCTCTCGCTGGCCAACCAAACACAAACCCTGTGTTCACTTTATTACTGATACTATGGTTTTTAAAAGGTAACTTATACTTGTGATATTAATAGAAAATATTTCAATAGAAAAAAAAAAAAAAAAAAAAAAAATATATATATATATATATATATATATATATATATATATATATATATATATATATATATATATATATATATAGCCTATATAATGTGTGTGTGTGTGTGTGTGTGTGTGTGTGTGTTTACATTGTATTGAAAAGTAAACCTTATCATGGTTTTACTGAGGGTTACATTCCTGTTGAACATCCACACAAGGCTCATTAGTGGCTCATTATTCAACTCTTTTGTCTCTCAGCTGTCAATCACTGATTATTCAGGAGCTTTCCCGCCTCCATGCATACAGCCTTTCCCAAGCAAAAGTGTCTTAGAAATTGTAAATCAATGCATTGCTTTATGTGATTGAGTAGGCCATATGATTTTCACATCATTTTGAAGAATAAACTCTAGACTACTAGATCCTGTTTGGAAAGTCTTGGGAAAACATGTTTAGAATGAGTTTTGTGGAGTTATATCAGTGACTTAAAAATTTTGCTTTTTCAAAAACCACGCATAAACATTTTTCTCTCAAAAATACAAACATGTACATACATGTTGATTATATGATATTGTAGCCCAGTTTGTGATGAACACAGTGTTATGAGACTTTTGCCATTAATATGTTTTCAAGCAACTGAAAAAAGCACAAATGTCAGTGCATGTCAAAACTTCCCCAGGGCCCTAAAAACCCCTTAGACCCCAGAGGGTTAAGTTACGTCTGCGGTTGGGTTAGTCTCTTGAAATTCCTAACAAGGACACAATAATGCAGGAACCGAGAACCAGTAATCCAACCAGCATGACTGCTAATCCTGGAGTAAACAAACGACAGCAATGAGCAGATCAAACACAAGGCAATAGCTGGACAACAGCATGACAGGAATCATCTGGAAACAACACAACGTGTACGTGACAAGAGGAACAAAGGAAGGGGTTAAAAAGAAAGTGAGAAATTACACACGGCTGGCAGACAATTAGAGCTACGAAAGGGAGGGAATACAGTGAACACAAGAGGAAAATGACAAAACATATACATACAAAACACACAGCTGCCAATCACACTGAGGTCGTGACAGTAACCCCTCCCCCAGGGTTGGCACCGGACGAACCCCACCCCGGGGAAGCCCACGAAGATCCTCGATTAGACCAAGGTCAAGTATGTCCCGAGCTGGTACCCAACACCTTTCCTCCGGATCCTGGAGTAAACAAACGACAGTAATGAGCAGATCAAACAAACACTAGGCAAGAGCTGGACAACAGCATGACTGTAATCACCCGGAAACAACACAACGTGCATGTGACAAGAGGAAAAAATGACACTCGCTGCTCAAAGTGGTTGAAGGACGTGTTTCAACACAGCCTAGATACTGAACTACAGGCCAAGTTCGCTTGTAAATGTCACAGGTCGAGGCAGACTACCACTACTCTAGCCCCTGACTCCAGTACCACCTCGAGGAGACCCCAGAGTTCCCAAAAAGCAGACAGACAACGAATTAAAAAATAACAATTTGATTTTTTTAAATTTAATTAAAACTGGGCACTCTAAAACTAAACTTCTTTCTGGCTTCTCTCTTCCAGCCAAGCCCGCAACAGGTGGACGATGGGCCTCTTTCCGTATTCCTCTGAGGCCGGCCCAACACAATGGTAAGTAAGTATACAGGGGGGACTCACTTTTACAGGTCGTCAACAGTAAGTATACAGGGCAGGCTTTCCTCGGCAGGTGTATAGGAGCTGATGTGCTGAAGTGGCTTACCTTGAGAGAGCAACAATAGGCATGTAGACAAACCTTTCCTTCTTCAGCAAGCAACCATAGCTACCAGAAGGCTTTCCTATGTACACAGACAGTGGTAGATATACAGACAGGTTTCCCCTGGGTATGCAGGCAGTGGTAAATAACAAGGGGGCTTTCCTGTATGAGCAACAATAGATGTAAGCAGAAGAAACTTTGCTTGCAATGGTAAATATGCAGACAGGTTTTCCAACGTGAACAAACTGCAGTAGGCACAAGGGCTTTCTTATAGAAACAACAAGGAATATCCCGACTGGGCTTTCTGCAGAAGCACACAGCAATGAAAGCAGGGGAGGCGTTTCTATGCAAGCAGCAATGGTAAAGATGCACACAGGTTTTCCAACGTGAGCAAACAGCAGTAGACACGAAGGACTTTCTTATAAAAACAACAAAGAATATCCAGACAGGGCTTTCTTCAAAAGCACAGCAATGGGAGCAGAAGAGACATCTCTATGCAAAGCAGCAATGGTAAATATGAACACAGGTTTTCCAACATAAGAAAACAGCAGTAGACACAAAAGGCTTTCTCATAGAGACACAGCGGTGAGCAGGTAGATGTGTGGCCCGTCTAGATAGATCTTATAGTAGCTATTCCACAGATTAATAGTGGGAAACTTTAGCTTTACAAGTGGGCGGTACTCACGGTCGCAGGCACGGACACCAGCAGGACAGGTGCTCCGAACACTTCAATAATAGTCAAACAATCCACAGCAATGCACATGTGTAGTTATACACGACACACAAACTGAAACCCAAGTATTCACAGCAACGTAGGGCTTATACTTCTCCGCCTTGACCTTGACCAAATTAATGGTCTGGTCCTTTTACCCTTCTGGTACTCACTGTTCTCGTGTCCACTCGCTAAACTGCTACCTCTTCCTCCAACCGGAATGGGAATGAGAGCTCCAGAAAAGCAACAACAACAACAACCCTCTTCCTTCTTTCAACATCCCTTTTATAGCCCATCCTTCCCTGAAGTGTCCCAATCGGCCATCGCCACGTTCAACTGGCACACCTGGCGCTCGTTTGCTCATCAAATCTTTGGGGAAGCGATCGGAACTGGCTGGGAGTTACATTTAAATCGGTCCGACGGGAAATCGCCTCCACAAAAGTAGTTCTGCTTTCGTTTTCACTTTCATTTTCGTTCTTTTGTCACCCCGTGACATAAAGGTGAGAATCTTACATTCTCTGAATATGTCTCACTAGCCGTCCATATTGATAACCTGATGAGAAATTCCCCCGCTAAACCCAAAGTCAAAGTTTCATCGAGTGCCACGACTCCCACCTGTAAAACCAAGAATCCACCTTTCACTTCCTTAACCACCAAGGAACCTATGCAGCTGGGTATCATGTCGATCTCCATGGAGGACAACGCCGGCTTGATTACAATCTCTGTTTCTATTGTGGAAACGCTGGACATGTCCTGCCCAGCTAAAACTCCACACCATGCTAACCTGGTAAGCCATCACAATACCATGTTGCCATACCACAATATGTTTACTCAGGAAGTTTTTATCACACATTGTCCTTTTCAGCATTGATCGATTTGGGTTCAGCCCTCAACTTAATTCACTAAGATGGCGTGAAAAAATACCATATCCCCACATTACCATGCGAACCAGCTCTTCGCATCACAGCCATTAATAATATCCCCATTGGTAATGGTATCACCCATCATACTGTTCCACTCTCACTCCAAGTTGGTTTACTTCATCACAAAACTATCTCCCTCTATGTTGTTACCTCACCTCGCCACGACATCATCCTGGGTCACCCCTGGTTGACTGCACACGATCCCAAGATAGCCTGGAGAACCGGTGAGATTCAACAATAGTCATCTCATTGTGTAAATGTCTGATAAATTGCATTAATATTCTCCTACACAGTGTTATATTTATGTGTTAATAAGATGTCACAGGTAGGGGTGGACCCAGGTGTAAATAAGGCCACGCCCCTTTCTCCACCTCGAGGAGATTCCCAAAGCCACCCCAATGACCAGACACACAAGGTAAGCATAAAATTAAAATATACTTTATTAAATTACTAAAAAATATTAAATAGGGAAGGGGAAAGGGGAACTTAAAATAACGGCCACTCCAGGCTCTCCTCCACAGCTCAATATCTCCATGTTCACGTTGGCTCTCCTTTTCTCTCTCCACAGATGACTACTGGGACACAAAGGCACAATGAATCGGTTTCCAATGGTTCGCTCACCTCTGCGCTGACTACAGCTTTAGGTAGGTATGGCTCACTTCACAGTTCGTTATCTCAGCGTTCACGCTGGCTCTCTCTCTCCACAGATGACTGCTGGGACACAAAGGCACAATGAATCGATTTCCAATGGTCCTCTCACCTCTGCGCTGACTACAGCTTTGGGTAGGTATGGCTCTCTTCACAATTCGATATCTCAGCGTTCACGCTGGCTCTTTCTCTCCACAGATGAGATAGCGGCCTACACGTTGTGTCAACTGGACAGTGGTTTCCTCTATGCCGCCGGGGGCCAAAACCCTCTCGGCGAGCTCGTTGGTCTACAGAGGGGCGAGAACGTCACGCCGGCACACCGGGTCGAGCGCTGCCCTTTCCCCGAGACCCGTTGGTCAATCGAAAACTGGACCGGGGCGCCCTTTCGTCGAGACCTCGGGCCGACGGATCTCCTTCGCCTCAAGCTCTGTGATGATAACAAGACACAGGTAAGGTAGCAATATTATAAGTGATACTCACACACCGCCGATAGCACAGTTCTTCGCCGCCACTCCTCAACTCAAGTTCGCCAAGCGTTTGGCTGGGGAAAATACTTTGAGATGCCGCTCCGTGATTTTAAAACTGAAACACACTCACAGCATATTCATGTCTTACTCTAGGACCGTTCTTCCTCTTCGTCGTCTCAGGAGCGAGTGACTGGAGGCGGGGGTACGTCAGACAAGACAACAGCAATCTCACTGCAATACACAGCATTACACAGCACCACTTCAAGTGAAAATTTCTATATCCAAGGCTCACCCTCCACGCTCAGTGCACACAAATAGACGCCCGTCTTCCTTTTCTTCGCTCTGGACGAAAATATGGAGATGGTAACTCGGCCTAGTGTTTGTTTTCGTCACCGGAGCCGTTTCAGCACAAAAACCCTTCGGCTCACCCACCGCGCTGGTTCAGGGGTAGGGCCACCCACTCTCTTTCGGAAACACTCAAAGAGATATACAGGTCAAATACATGTACAACACTTCCATAAGGAGACTCCGTTACTCACAACTGCTGCACTTTCTTCGTCCCACGTTCTCCAAGGTTGATCTCACGCTACTAGGACCCCAGATGCATAGACAGGATGGTTTTCAGTCACCAACACCACTTTTCCACAAACGTATACTCACAATAGTGCGTCTTTCCTTCCTTCGTTTCTTTCATCCAAGGTCAGTATTCGTTTAATTCTTCTACCTATAAGGTCGTCGGTATCTCCATCAATGGAAGTTAACAACAGGGATAATAAGCGGTTTCGGGGTGCTCCTTTCAAAAGATCCACCGCTTTTCTTCCTTTCACCTCCTATGGCTCTGTCCTCTCTCCGCTCGCTTTAGCGATCCCCGGATCAACAGAGCTTCGGGCTCTTCAGAAGATGCGTGTCTTTATATTGCCTTCGGCAAAGGAGCTCCCCCGTGTCACTCGCCTCTCGTGTCCATCGCGCTCGTGTGAATCGCCCCCAAACTGTGGTTTAAACTGCCCTGAAATACTCTCCTGAGTATTGCCATCGTCCAATCACCCGGCGCTCCTCTTAATGACTCTCAGCTGTATGTAATTTGGCTGATTTCAGCGTTCGCGACGCTACCGGATGTCCGGTGTTTCAGTTCTCCGGTCTGGGCGGAAACATCCGGGCGGAACCAAAGTTTCCCGACTTTTGGTTCCGCCCAAAAGATCGTCACCTTGTGACATCCTCCCCCGCCAATCCGTTCTCGTCCCGAGAACGTGTTGTTTGGGGACTGATAGAGCGGTGATGGGAGGTGATCTTAAAAAAATGTGGTAGGCCATTGGGGGACCTTGGTCTCAACCCGAGGTGGACTGCCGACTACGCCAAATCTGTCACAGGTAGGGGTGGACCCAGGTGTAAATAAGGCCACGCCCCTTTCTCCACCTCGAGGAGATTCCCAAAGCCACCCCAATGACCAGACACACAAGGTAAGCATAAAATTAAAATATACTTTATTAAATTACTAAAAAATATTAAATAGGGAAGGGGAAAGGGGAACTTAAAATAACGGCCACTCCAGGCTCTCCTCCACAGCTCAATATCTCCATGTTCACGTTGGCTCTCCTTTTCTCTCTCCACAGATGACTACTGGGACACAAAGGCACAATGAATCGGTTTCCAATGGTTCGCTCACCTCTGCGCTGACTACAGCTTTAGGTAGGTATGGCTCACTTCACAGTTCGTTATCTCAGCGTTCACGCTGGCTCTCTCTCTCCACAGATGACTGCTGGGACACAAAGGCACAATGAATCGATTTCCAATGGTCCTCTCACCTCTGCGCTGACTACAGCTTTGGGTAGGTATGGCTCTCTTCACAATTCGATATCTCAGCGTTCACGCTGGCTCTTTCTCTCCACAGATGAGATAGCGGCCTACACGTTGTGTCAACTGGACAGTGGTTTCCTCTATGCCGCCGGGGGCCAAAACCCTCTCGGCGAGCTCGTTGGTCTACAGAGGGGCGAGAACGTCACGCCGGCACACCGGGTCGAGCGCTGCCCTTTCCCCGAGACCCGTTGGTCAATCGAAAACTGGACCGGGGCGCCCTTTCGTCGAGACCTCGGGCCGACGGATCTCCTTCGCCTCAAGCTCTGTGATGATAACAAGACACAGGTAAGGTAGCAATATTATAAGTGATACTCACACACCGCCGATAGCACAGTTCTTCGCCGCCACTCCTCAACTCAAGTTCGCCAAGCGTTTGGCTGGGGAAAATACTTTGAGATGCCGCTCCGTGATTTTAAAACTGAAACACACTCACAGCATATTCATGTCTTACTCTAGGACCGTTCTTCCTCTTCGTCGTCTCAGGAGCGAGTGACTGGAGGCGGGGGTACGTCAGACAAGACAACAGCAATCTCACTGCAATACACAGCATTACACAGCACCACTTCAAGTGAAAATTTCTATATCCAAGGCTCACCCTCCACGCTCAGTGCACACAAATAGACGCCCGTCTTCCTTTTCTTCGCTCTGGACGAAAATATGGAGATGGTAACTCGGCCTAGTGTTTGTTTTCGTCACCGGAGCCGTTTCAGCACAAAAACCCTTCGGCTCACCCACCGCGCTGGTTCAGGGGTAGGGCCACCCACTCTCTTTCGGAAACACTCAAAGAGATATACAGGTCAAATACATGTACAACACTTCCATAAGGAGACTCCGTTACTCACAACTGCTGCACTTTCTTCGTCCCACGTTCTCCAAGGTTGATCTCACGCTACTAGGACCCCAGATGCATAGACAGGATGGTTTTCAGTCACCAACACCACTTTTCCACAAACGTATACTCACAATAGTGCGTCTTTCCTTCCTTCGTTTCTTTCATCCAAGGTCAGTATTCGTTTAATTCTTCTACCTATAAGGTCGTCGGTATCTCCATCAATGGAAGTTAACAACAGGGATAATAAGCGGTTTCGGGGTGCTCCTTTCAAAAGATCCACCGCTTTTCTTCCTTTCACCTCCTATGGCTCTGTCCTCTCTCCGCTCGCTTTAGCGATCCCCGGATCAACAGAGCTTCGGGCTCTTCAGAAGATGCGTGTCTTTATATTGCCTTCGGCAAAGGAGCTCCCCCGTGTCACTCGCCTCTCGTGTCCATCGCGCTCGTGTGAATCGCCCCCAAACTGTGGTTTAAACTGCCCTGAAATACTCTCCTGAGTATTGCCATCGTCCAATCACCCGGCGCTCCTCTTAATGACTCTCAGCTGTATGTAATTTGGCTGATTTCAGCGTTCGCGACGCTACCGGATGTCCGGTGTTTCAGTTCTCCGGTCTGGGCGGAAACATCCGGGCGGAACCAAAGTTTCCCGACTTTTGGTTCCGCCCAAAAGATCGTCACCTTGTGACAAAGACATTGTAGTTCTACCGTGCCACCTTGTGGTCTGTTCTGCTTTTATTTTGAAAAGCGCGTCTTCTTCTTCTAATGTTTTGTGGTGCTAAACTTCCTGTTACACAGTTCGCAATGTGGTGCTGATGCATCATCGGAAGAACGGTAAAAAACTTGTAAACATATTAGTGGTTTATCATGTTCATCCATTTGAATCCTGTAAGGAAAAAGTTTACATTGTGATTTACTAATTTTTGTATTGTTCGTACCTGTTATTTTGAAGAGCCTTGAACTTTGAGGGTGTGTGTGTGTGTCGAGCTAGAGAGCATGCTAGCTGATGGCAGAACTCTTTAATTAGTGCCCTTGGAGAGCGGAATTAGGTATGAAACTCAAAAATGTGTATTGTATATTATTATCAGAAGAGATTTTGTTTGTGGAAAAAGAGAATGTCATGAAGTTCATTTGTTTATGAGTTCATTACACGTGTTATCTTGATAAAAGCAATATATTCTTTCTGTAAACATTTGTAATATTTTGTACTTAATTTAAAGAAGCATGTGATATTTTATTTGTCATAATAGCTTAAAAACATTGTTCATTCTATATTGGTTATTAGTTAAAATGATTTACATATGGTGTAAACATGATTTATATGTGAACATGATTTATGGGCTAATTATTTGTGAAAGTACATAGAAACACTTTGTATTTCTGCTGTTTTTGTTGTAGTTTTCATGGTGTTCATGGTGCTTATGGTGCATGGTGTTCGTTGAGAGGAAATAAACCGACACCCATTTGAAACTCTCTGCGTCTTTTGATTAATAAATCCAAGGGGCCGCTACACATTGTTTGGCCAACTGCATAAAAGACCCCCTGCACAAGCCCTGCCTAACCACGGATATCGAAAGCCCATCGAGTAAAACTGTTCATATCCCTAATTGTTACCAAGAGTATCATATATGTGTTCAGCAAAGCCTAAGCGACAGAATTACCACCCCACAGACCATGGGACTGTGCAATCGAATTACTCCCTAATGCCATGCCACCGAAAAGCAAAATTTATCCCTTGTCTCAACCAAACACTCGAGCCATGGAGGACTACATATCGGAGGCTTTTAATAATGGCTTTATTTGCTCTTCTATGTCCCAAGCCACCGCAGGATTCTTCTTCTTTGAATAGAAGGATGGCGGTTTAAGATGCATTGATTATAGAGGTTTGAATAATATCACTGTGAAATTACCATACCCTCTAACTCTTGTCCCAGCAGCCTTGGAACAACTACGAGAGGCCAAAGTCTACACCAAGCTCGATTTATGCAGTGCCTACAATCTGATTCGCATCCGAGAGGGTGACGAATGGAAAACTGCATATCACACCACCAGGGGGCACTATGAGTACCTTGTCATGCCATATGGTCTCTCCAACTCGCCGGCAGGGACGTGCACAGACATTTTGAGGGGCAGGGGCTCAAGTGAAATAAAGGGCACTTCTCATAATTATGTATATATTTTTCTTTTTTTTAAACAAAAAGTATATATATTAACGCAATTCTGACTTCCTTTTTAAAAAAAATATTAAAAAAGTTAATTAATTTTATCTTCCTCAAACTCGCGCAATTGTTTAATTTTCAAAATATGTCTACAAAATAATCAGTTCACACAGACACCATGGTCTCCTTAGTAGTCTAGGTTTATAGAGCAGCAAAGGAAGCCATTACACAATGTGCATGTTTTGAAAACATTAAATTACACATTAATTACAAATTTGTTAAAATGCTAAAAACAAAGTTGTGACTGCTGAGTTAGCGCTACATGCCAATAAATGCTATATCATATGCTAGCGTTTAGCTGATTAATTGTTAGTTGTTACTCAAAATGTATTTTTGTCTGATAAGGGCTCAAAATATAAGGTCTGTTTACTAATGTGAGCTTCTGGCATGAGCCTCAGAGCAGAGCAATCAGAGCAGAGCTCAACATTATTATTCATGACCCTTTCAAATAGGGCAAAAATAGACCATTTAATTAAATTGACAAATTCTAGGGTTGTAAATAGACATTTAACTATTTAAGAACTTAAAAACGTTTCTGGATAATTTTTGCACTTAATAAAGCAACATACCTTCTATGTAATTGTCAAAGAACAATTTGACATATTATGACAACACATCCTATGGCACCTTTAATCTTAGGTTTCATATTTATTAGGGTTACACATGTCAGAAACAACAAATATAGATTAGGCCTATTTTATTTGTATTTTATATTTTACTTTTTTGTGATGTCAGTGAAAATTCAAAACCATCAGATTTCTTCCCAATCTACTCCAGCACTCCAGTATAACACATTATACTTATTTAACAGCCATTACAAAAAACGCAAACAAAAAAGCTTTCTACTGCAGTTAGCAATTATTTTATTGTTTGTGCTTTATTATTTTCTGAGCAGTCTGTTTAAACTACACTACACTGTTACAAGTTTGCAACTCTTCAGGTTAATATGGGATTTCCATGGAAAACAATGTCCCTGAATCGTTATGTGTAACAACGTGTCCAATATTTTGCGCATAAAACTGTTAATATAAGAATGCTTTCTTCCTCACACACTTACCGGTAGCCTGCCTGCATAATCATGCACATGATCGCGTCTCGTTCAGGCTGAGCTTTGGCGCTTGAAGTGCGAATGATGCAGCACGAGTGTAGACAAACCAATCATAAAGCGAAGTAAGTTAGAGAGGCGGGACTAAGGAAAGGTAAAGCCAATCATATTAGCGATGTGAATTTTGGAGGCGGGACTCATCTGTTAACCGTTTGTGTGCCACAAATAGCGCTAATTTTCTTTATATAAGAGTTTAAATCTCATAAATGATTCCTGAATAAATTCATGTTAAATTAAATAAGCAACAAGTAAAAAACACAAGAAACAGACAGACATCAGTTGTTATATGAATAAAGATCATATTATTATTTTTTTTAAAAGCACCCCAGAAAAAAGGGCACTTTCTCTCCAGGAATAAAAAGGGCAGGTGCTCAAGCCCCCTTTGATGTCTATGTGTGCACGTGCCTGCTCGCCGGCTATCTTTCAATCTTTCATTAATAAGGTGTTCTTCTTCATAAATGTGTCATAGCTTACATTGGTGATATCCTGATTTATTCCAACAGTGTAGAGGACCATGTTAATCATGTCAAGGAAGTCCTGTCTTTCTGGGGTACAATATAAGTTCACAGGGTTACGAGATGGACGAATTCAAAGTCAAGGCAGTCACCGAATGGCCAATACCTCATACTGTCAAAGATCTTTAAAGATTCTTAGGATTCGCCAACTTCTACCGGCGATTCATCTGTAACTACAGCATGGTTGCAGCTCCACTCACTTCTCTACTTAAAGCAACACTATGTAGTTTTTTTACCTTTAAATAATGTCTCTAAAATTATTTCAGTGATAAAACAACTTTTAACTGGACAAATTGTACTGTTGCTGCAACCTGAGCAACCTCCTAGCTGCTACAAGCACACTCTGAAAGTGGTGGTGGAGGGTAGAGCACACAGCCCCGCCCCTCCCCCTGCCTGCAGAAGAGTGTCTGATACCAGGCACTGTTGCACTTTTCAACCACATGGGGGAGCTGTAAGTCATTTTTACATGGAAACTACATAGTGTTGCTTTAAAGGCAAACCCAAGAGATTAGACTGGAACCCACGAGCGGAAGATGCATTCAACAAGCTTAAGGTATATGCTTCACTACTGTGCCTATACTGAAACATTCAAATGTACATTAACAAATAAGGAGTTACTTATTGGATAACATATATTATAGTCATTTGTAAATCTTTAAATTGCATTACCATGTGAATTGAAAAGGTAATAACATTTGTAAGAATTTTAAAAGACATTAACTAATAATCTGCTAGTTGTTATGTATATTCTAATAAATGATTAACAAGCACATTATCTCATATTTCTAGCTATGTAAATATATCCATTAAGCATTCACTAATATTTATTAAGGACTTATAACAGTTATTATAAAGTGTTACCCAAACAACAAAATAGCAGGACAAAACAAGATAAGCAGACGTCACAGATAACACAATTCATTAATGTCAAATCACTATTTAAACACAAGATGTCAGTGTTGCCTGTTTTAAGGTTGGACCACTTAAAATTAAGTGAAATTAAGAGATATTTGTAAAATGACCATGCATATGCAAAGTATTATTTGCAATTCTCAACCTCATGCTCATGTAAGAGTTACATCTCTGGTATTTTGTTCTTGTTGTCATTGTGCATTTGTGTGCTTAGTTTGAACTGGTAAACTACAACTTTCCCTGTAGCCTAAGTACTGCTGTTTTTTCAACGCACTCATAAACTGGTCTCAAAGCTGCTGATCTTGTTTTCAGTTTCAAACTACTTTTGTTTACTCATTTTAATGTTAAAAATTTTAATATTCACCTGTGCCCCACAACTTATGTGCATCAATGTTACCACAAGACATTCACCTATCAAAAATGATAAACCATGCAAATATTGTAAACATCATTTAGACGGAGAGTCTTTTGTGTTACTTGTTGATTTTATCATCATACTTTTGTTTGAGTGTTTAAAATGCGTACATACCTAAAATAAGCCAAGCTTTTATAAAACAATGTAATATTAAAATTGAGGCTATTAATAAAATGTGCATTGGTGGGCAACTCACAGACTTCCCTCTTGGAGACCACTGATTTAGACCAAGCAAGTAATTAATCAAATTATATTTTTTCAGTTTTATTTTTTGCAGAAAACCCTAACAGAATAATTGTTTGTGTGTCTTTGCACATACATAGTACTATTGCATTTGAAGCCAATAGAAATTACATAAAAATGGTTAAATGATTTACACAAAAATTTGTTCTGTCAGAGTTTCATTATTGAGGCACATAACAGCAATGTTTGGCAGGTACTGACAAGTGTATTGACAGGTTACAAGCCTTAAAGTCAACATGAGATTAATTAATTTTTACTTGGTAGTGGTTTGACTCTGACATCCAAAATACTTTCTTTTATTATTTTAATTTAAATACAGGATCAGTCAGTAACAGTTACAGTGAATTTTCAGGATTCACACAAACATGACCAAATAATAATTTGTTGTGGTTGTAAAATTGATATAATGCCATAGAAAAATTACCGTTTAAGCAAGACTCTGGGTGGAACCATAGAAACGCGACAGGCTTTTGTATCTTAAAGTTTACCCACAGTAAATGTAATAATATATCATTATGTTATTCAGCTATGTTGCCAGATAGACACATGCCACAAAAAAATAATTGCGTGCAAAACTCAAGATAATTAAAGGTGCCAAAGAATGCATTTAAACAACCTGTTTAATTGTTCTTTGGTATCTACGTAGACGGTTTATGGCTTTATCACGTGCAAAAATGATCCAGATATTTTTTTACATTGCAATTTACAACCCTTGGGTTTGCCTTTAGAATTAAATGGTCTATTATTACCTAATTTGGTCACAAATAATAATGTTGAGCTCTGCTCTGATTGGCTGTTTCTCAGAGCAGCTCCTTCAGTAGCTCTGTGTGTGTGTAAACAGATCATATGTTTGAGTCTGTAACAGACGAAGATACAGATTTTGAGGAATAATCAATTGTTTGGAGATTATTAATGGACATTTTTGAGTGGTATTTTTTTTCAGGATAAACCTGCAAAACGTAACTGTAACGTCAATAGTAGAACTTCAGCTCAAACGCTAGCATATAGCATTAACTAGCATGGAGTGCTAACTCAGCAGTCACAACTTTGTTTTTTTAGCATTGTAACAACGTTGGTCTTAATGTTTAATTTGATGTTGGGGCGTACATCTGGACTGTAACATTACAGTTGGTGTTATGTTGAGATTGGTCTGTTTTCCAGCGGTCTTTTGCATGCACTAGGTTTACATAAGTTTTGCATTTTACAGCACATTTTCACTGACTTCATATAACTGTAACCTAGCCTGGTCCAACCAGACTCTTATACATTCATTTCATTTCAGAGAGTCTGGCCACGCTCCATTGCAAAGCGTTACTTCCGTTAAGGAGGGTCCATTGTTGAAGTTTAAAACGATTGGATCTGCCCAGAGTCACTCAGGATCTGCCATACGCAGTTGCTAACGTGTGGTCGTGACGTATATCATGCACCGAAACCGACCAGAAACAACAAGTATGAAAAATCAGACCAACAAAACTTTGCAAACCTGGTTCTTGCTCCGGCTTTAACTTCTGTATATTCGGCAGCTTTGCAACAACGGACCGAATAGCTTTTCTCACGTCTACAACTCAAACTGACGCCAACCTCAACATCATCGTTTTTAGCCACCCCACTCTGTTCGCTGATTGGACCTGCAGATTTTTGCAGGAGAAAACGAAACTCTACAGAGCAGTCCCAGACTGCTCATTTCACTTTACTGCTGAAGCGAAATGAAAATTAAGCGGAAGCACGTAGGAGAGCGGAGCCAGGCTAACTGTAACCAGGGGTGAAGCAACATAAAGTAGGGGCCCCAAGCAAAAATAATCAGTGGGGCCGTATTAATAGATTTTTCCTAATATATCTTTGTTACCCAGACACATAATAAAACAACATACTAGTCAAAACACATCTAACAGAACATAAAGTGTTTATTTTAATCAAAATAATGTCATCAATTCATCTTAATAGAAGTCAGAATAGAACATAAACTTTGAGGTACAATACAATCTTACTGTACAGTAAGTCATTCATCATCTCGTCATTACTTACCGCTGTCCTGTTTCCTCTTTTCCTCCTCTTCTTGCTTCTTCTTTTGCGTCTGGCTGCCTGACGAATAAGTCTTTTTCATGTTTCAAATCATACGTTTTCTACAGTACCACAAGTTTAACATTATGCCAGTTTGAATCAAGCGGCAAAAGTATCAAGAGCATACATGCATAATGAGAGGGGGTCCCACTACGGGGGATGCAGAGATGCAGTTGCATCACGTATTTTTAATATAAAAAATTTGGATCGTTTAATTTAGGCGGTTGCCTATGATATTTACGCAGTGCCCGAAAATAGTCCCCAGCTATTGAAAGTTACCAAGGGGACTATTTTGGGGCAGTGCATAATATCATTGCGCCTCCTGCAGCCATGTTACGGCAGCAAAGTCCTTGATTATTACGCCAGAATGAAAGTATAGCTCTTAGCCATATCTGCCTAGAAAATCACAACTTGATGTAACTACAGAGGAGTCAAGTTTTAAATAGGAAAATTATCCTAAAAGTAATGTTGCTGTGCCTTAGAATAGATGTAACATCATGCTAAAGAACAGTTTGTAAATCTAGAAAACAAAGACAGATTTTTGGAGACCTAACCTTTGCAGATTTTCTTGTGGTAAAAGATCAGATTGTAAGAAGTAGGTATTCAAAACCTTTGTCTCTGTGTTTCGATGAATACCATTGAGGTCTGTCTGTGTCTGTTTTGAAGTAAGAACTCATTCTGCTTAAGCAGACAGATTTCTAACATGAGATTGATTTCATGAGTTCTAAAATATGTCTGAAACGTATTGCATTTCATTTCATTCTCAGCATTGTCACGTTGTGATCAGTTTTCACTTTTAGCTTAATCTGCTGTATTGGCAGAAGGCCAGCTTAAAGGGAGAATCTTGCTCAGCAAGCTGCCAAACATGACACCTTAAAACTCAAGTTTCTTCACATGATGGTGCCACAAAAATAAATTAAATATATAAATCAAAATAAGTTGAGTTTTAAAATGCCAATAAAGTTTAACGTTTGCTATTTTGAAATCCTAAAACATGCACCAGCCAGTTCTGGAACAAACACCATTTCAATGGAAAATGTAGATCTACATAGTGATAAGTTTCATGTTATTCTCATTGACGCGCATTCAACTGTGATGGGTTTCTGCAGATCGGGACGCGTTTGTTTGTATAGACTTCATAATAAGGCTGATGCAATTCTGAAAGTGTGCTCCTGCGGTTTGTAAGGTAGTGCTGCTTTACTCATTTGAGCTGCAGATAGCCGCAGGGAGGTATTGATATGCGATACTCTTTGACATTTTAAAGTGAGCTATTACAGCAACTATACATTGAGGGAAAAGACTAGAACAGGTTGAACAGGTTGGGGGACGCGTCCAAACGACAAATTCATGGCAGCCGTTGAGCTACAAAGTCATTCGACGCAACATGCTCTTGATTAAAGTGAATACTGCACTTTATTACTGTCATCTGATCAACTGTCCCAAAAATACACAAATAATACTAAAACACTCACAGTGCAACATCATCACAGTAGTAGTTCAACAAAAAAAAAAAAAAACACAAAAGCCTGATAATAACAGTGTTTATGTTTCATCACTGCCCCAAGGCAACAACAGACCCAGATATGTCACATGCACCTTAATGTTGTGATAAGAAACAACCCAAACAGGTGTCTCTTATAAACACCTTTAAACCATAGTACTGTAATCTCACATACTTTCAGTGGGGTTTTCATCAAATATCTCTGATGCTTGCAAGGCAGCACTATTTTGACACCATTTTCATTAAGGATTCTTTAAAAGCCCCAACCTTAAATACAGAGACAAATATACCCAAACCACACCCTATAGGTGTTTGTCTGTTCAATTGCAAATGTACATTCATGTTCAAAGCAAACTTACAATTAATTTAAATCAAATGCACTTTGACAGGCAGAGTTCATCTATATGCCAAGAATTTTTCAAAATGTGCATGAAGATTCCCAGGGAACACACATACCATACGGATATAATGTATGCTTTCAAATCCACTGCAAGTCGTTCTGGATAAAAGCCAAATACATAAATGCAAAGACTTAAATCCAGGGTTTCCTCTCTAGGCCAAATTCCCTGACTTTTCGCTGACTAAAAAGCTGAATTTTCATGACCTATTTTTGAGATGCCGTGAGCCTTGTACACCATACGTTTATAAAACATTTAGCTTAAAGGTGCAGTGTGTAACATTTAGAAGGATTTCTTGACAGAAATGCAATATAATCTAAATAACTATATTATGAGTGGTGTATAAAGACCTTACATAAGGAACTGTTATGTGTTTATTACCTAAGAATGAGATGTTTTTAATCTACATACACCGCGGGTCCCCTTACATGGTAGTCGCCATTTTGTGCTGCCATGTTTCTAAAGTAGCCCTAAAAGGACAAACTGCTCCAAAGAGTGCATTTTATCACTACTGTATTTTTCTAAAATGACAGCTTTCGTCCTTGTTGCAGCTAACGTAGCTTCTCTATGCGTTTCGGTGAACGGTGGACTGAGCCGTTGGTTGCAGTTAACAATCTCACTGCTAGATGCTGCTAAAATCTACACACTGCACCTTTAAATGCATAAACAAATGAATAAACAATATCAAGAAGCGGCTGTTAAGATGGACACAGCATTCCTTACATCACAAAGCAGATTACATTTTGATAAATGCAAAAATTAGAGAGACAAACAAAAGCCCTGATATTCCATGACTTGGACAAAAAATATATAAAATTCCATGACCTTCAATGTCTAGAATTGACCTTTAAAAATTCATGATATTCCAGAAATTACATGAACCCTGTACATTTTATTCTATTGCTGCCTCACAAGCATTCTTCTTTTCTTCAGGAAATGAAATCCTTTATCATTCATTATGACACATATAACAGTAGAAAAACACCCTCATCCCATATTTGATGCCCAATATCCCTGATCATTTACTATATTGCTGTTTTAGTTCAAGTTCTCAGTCTCATACTCAGAAAAAGCCGCTATTCTTTCTGATATTATTGTCATGTTTTCATCAAATCGGGTCTGCAAATTGTTGCCAGGCCATTGAACTTGCCGTCCAGATTATTAAGCATTTCTGGATTAAAGTCATTCTCTGGTATTGAGATTTCTTCCAGATCAGTATCTCCAATAATTTCTCCTTCATCTGCGTAACAGCGCGGCTCATAAAAGGTCATCTCATCCTCGCGGGCTTTGACAGCAAGCAGACTCTGCAGAAGAAGAATATGGTTTTATCAGTCAGATGTTTGGACACTTAAATGTTCAGTGTTGTCCAATGTCACTTATGGTTGTGTGAAGTGACAAAGTAATAAATGAGGCTTTAAATCACCTTGTTGATGCGAGAGGCGAGCTCTTCCGTGAAGCCTGAAGTGCTGCAGTGCATTTGATTGTAAGAACTGGTGCTTCTAAAACTCGATCTCTATATGAAAGATACACAGATGATAAGGTGGTTAAAGGTTATGGAGAGCTGGAGAAGCCATATGATGTTAAAAGCAACTTCATTTTTGTTTACTTGAAAATTTCTGTTGCTCCTGTAGGAACGCCTTGCGGAATTCTGAAAGACAAAAACAAACAAACAAACAAACAAACAAAGAAAAATAAGAAAACTAAACTGTGCATGTTATACATGTTCCACATACCTAACCGTTTAACTTAAATAAAAATAAAGTGTAAGTAAAAGCTGTTGTTGTTATTAAAGTGAATACTTACTCTGTATATAGATGACCTATCAAACATCTGATCGGGGTAAAAGATCGTCGGTATCTGTGGGACAGCCTGAACGTCGTTGGATGCAATCTGGATGTTTTTAACATAATTACTTTGACATTTATACATTTCATTTGATTGAAGTATATTTCTGGTAATCACAGCTGTAGCTGTCCAAAAATCTGAGACCACTAGATCTGAAATAGTTCTAATGTGGAAATTTGTGCAAAACCTTAACATCAATATTAGTGTTTTAATATGATCAGACACAAATTTGCGTATGTTTGATTACTGACCAAAAACAAATAATGGATGACTTATTTTACCATTATAAAGTTTTCAAAACCATTGCAGCACAGTACCTCAGTAAGGATGACCACCACCAAAAAACCAAATGTAGGTAACAAAGTAGTAAGCTTGTGTGGGGCAATGTGGGACGTTACATTGAAACATAACCTAAAACTGTCATACAATAATATAATGAAATTCTGGGCCCTATCTTGCACCCAGCGCAATTGACTTTGTCAGTGACGCATGTATCATTCGTATTTTGCACCGGCGCACAGCGGGTTTTTCCCTCCACAGTCTGCAAACTAGGGAATGAACTTGCGCTCCCTGGGCGGTTCAGCGCAAAAAAGGAGGCGTGTTCATGCGCAAACCATCCCTGATGCTATTTTGCAGTTTCAAAAAACAATTGCGCCACTGACCAAAAAAAAAACTAGTCTAAAGTACGTGGCGCGTTGCGCGTGGTTCATTATGCAATTTTAAGGGCGCATGCTTGACCATAATGTATAGCGTGCACAACGCGCACACACTTTGCTTATCTAATCTACACAGATGCAACAGTTATTTTTGCAAATCATAATTGTTACAATAAAAAATATTAAAACATGAGATAAGGGGAATCATAGTGGTGAGCATTTTGGCAGATCCACCTCCCGTTACACGGCGTGCCCGATTTATGCTGGCAAGCTTGGGATTCCCCCGTCTCCTGACATCATTGTAGCGCTTGGCGCAACGATGGGGATGCCAGCTGATGAAACTGTGGCTATTTCCTCTCACGCCTGTTTAACCGACGCTGATTTGGGCGGGTTTCTCCTATCCCCATACAAACAACTTCTCTGTCTTTGACTGCTCTTACAAGAACGTCGGTCTCCTCGTGCGCCTGGTAAATCCGCCATAATAATAGCAACCCGCCATGGAACTTGCGCCCTTGCGTTTAAAGGGAATGTTGGATAGCGTTCTGATTGGTTTATTTGACGTTACGCCCAAACCACACATATGAATAATTAACATACTTCAGACCAACCCCTTATTGATTTGCGCCTGGCGCAAGAGTTATTTCTCCCGCCGGGAAAATAGCAACAGCGCCCAAGATTCGCCCACAAAGTCACTTGCGCATTGCGCTTCGCACTTGCGTTTCAGATCGTTAAAATAGGGCCCAATGTGTGTTTGGGTTTGAGACTCTAGCTCCACCAGTTTGATTGATGGTCGTGACCATACCAATCAACCCTCCCATTTTTCTAGGGATTCTCCTGTATTTTACCATTCTATCCCGCGTTAAAATAGTTTAGTGTATTTCTCCCGTATTTTTAATCTTTCTGTAAAAAATCCCACTGACCATATTTGTACAAGGGTGCACAAGAGTTGTATTTTGGGACAGATTTGAGCATCATGCCGGAAATAGGAAGAGAAGTTGCCCATCCGTGTGAACTCCTCCCATTCGTCATCTGATTGGTTTCGCAAGGACTTCTGGGTTGGTGAAGTGCGTGAAGCCTGCAACTGTCGGTGCTTCGCTGAAAACCGCATCAAGGGTTCAAACGGTGCGCACTTCGAAGCATAAAAATGACAGATGAGACACCCTACGGCTTGTTTACTAAGCGAGCACATGCAATTTAAGGCCACGAGACCGAAAGTCCACATGAAGTGCACCATTTGGGACAGGGCCTGAGGGCGGACGATGATGAGCCAAGTCACCACAAGAACCATCAAAGTATTGCGGTTCTTTGACATCATCCGCCTTTCAGTTCTTGCGGCACCTCTTGAAACTCGCAAGCATCTATTTGTGTGAGCGGGGGTTGCTGCTTTTGACGTAGCGCTGTCAAATATGGGAGAAACTACCCTACATTTTTAAGTCATTTTAAAGGTCACGTTCTTCCTGATACCATTTTTTAAACCCTAGTTAGTGTGTAATGTTGCTATAATAGCATAAATAATACCTGTAAAATGATAAACCTCAAAGTTCACTGCCAGGCGAAATATTTTCTTCAATAGAATTCCTCTTTAAAAGCCTACAACAAACGGCCGGTTTGGACTACCGCCCTCTATTTACTGCTTTAATGACGTCAATAAAACAGTTCGTTGACTAAACTCCGCCCACATGAATACGTCAGTCACCAGCTTTGGCTCAAACGGCTCTGGCTAAGCTAAGCTGGTATCATATCACAGCACACTAAACAAACTACTTCTGAAGGAGGGACTTCACATAACAAGGAAGACATCAGCCTGTTTTGAGGACAATGAAAACAGCGCTATACAGATAAGTAAGTTGTGTGAAAAATACCGCGTTTTTTTACACGTGAAACATGAACACATGTTATATTGCCCACTATAAACACAATCAAAGCTTCAAAATCACAGAGAGAACGGGAGCTTTAAAGAACGCATGCATGTTTGTCACGGTCCTGTCGGACATCCGTGCTAGATGATAGGTCTGAGTGCATCCGACAGGACCGTGGCAGTATCATGTTCTGTGTGGGGACATGTGGGATCACATTCTGTGTGTGGCTTCCACATGTTCCCGGTGTCTTGTTGCTGTCGTGATCTTGCCAGACCTTAGTATAGGTCCAGGTCTATGTTCTGAGGGCAAGGTCAGGGCAGCATTGTGTTTTGTGGGAACACGTGTGTTTCACATTATTTCTGTGTGACACGTGTTCCCCAGTGTGGTGTGGCTGTCATGGTCTTGCCTGACCTTGGTTATTATCCAGAGGGCAAGACCAGGGCAGCATTGTGTTTATGTGGGAATACGTGTTGATTCACATCATGTATGTGTAACACGTGTTCCCAGTGTCTTGTCACTTTTACCCTACTCCCTTATGTAATCATGTCTTAAGTGATTAATTATGTTCACCTGTTCCCCATTGATGTGCTGTCTATATAATGCCCTTGTGTTCTCTGTGTGGTGTGCGTGCGTTGTTGTAAGTTACTGTGTTGATGTTCCCCAGTTACCCATCCGAGTTATTCTCGTGTTCTGTTTATTTTGTGTTTCATCACAGTGTTTTGGTTCCTTTCTGTTTTACCCCCTTGTGGGTGTTTCAGTTTATTTGTAAATAAATCTTAGTTTATTTATACATCCTTTGCGTTTGGGTTCTCCTTTTGGTTTTCACTTCCCGGTGTAGAACCGATCGTGACAGAACGCACGCACCAAACTGAACCCAGCAAGGATGTTTGCTGGCAGCCGCCTGGCGATTCGGGGAAGGAGATCCCGCCCCGCATACGAGTCGGGTTACGAGTTTTATGACCCACTCGTATGCGGGCCCGAGGGTAAGGCCAGGCGGCGACCGACTGGATCGGCTGGATCCCGCCAGACTCAGTCCATTATGAGGGACATGATGACCGGAGCTGTCAGGATGGGGAGATCGACTCCCATCTCCCCGGTGCTGGATACTACTCCCGGGGCCAGTCTCGGACCGGCACACCCTGCGTCGAAAGGGAGGAGGAGAAGGACGAAGAGGGCCTCGGAACCGGCGCAGCCGGAGATTCGTTATTCACCGACACTCCCGGAGACACGTCACCCGCCGGTGCAGCCGGAGACACGTCACCCGCCGGTGCAGCCGGAGACACGTCACCCGCCGGTGCAGCCGGAGACACGTCACCCGCCGGTGCAGCCGGGGACACGTCACCCGCCGGTGCAGCCGGGGACACGTCACCCGCCGGCGCAGCCGGGGACACGTCACCCGCCGGCGCAGCCGGGGACACGTCACCCGCCGGCGCAGCCGGGGACACGTCACCCGCCGGGGACTCGTCACCCGCCGGCGCAGCCGGGGACACGTCACCCGCCGGGGACTCGTCACCCGCCGGCGCAGCCGGGGACACGTCACCCGCCGGGGACTCGTCACCCGCCGGCGCAGCCGGGGACACGTCACCCGCCGGCGCAGCCGGGGACACGTCACCCGCCGGCGCAGCCGGAGACACGTCACCCGCCGGCGCAGCCGGAGACACGTCATCCGCCGGCGCAGCCGGAGACACGTCACCAGCCGGCGCAGCCGGAGACCCGTCACCATCCGGCGCAGCCGGGGACACGTCACCCGCCGGCGCAGCCGGGGACACGTCATCAGTCGGCTTTTCAGCCGCGGGACTTTAATAATCATGTTTCCCATGGACATTTTGTTCCCCCTGTTTTTTCCCCACCTCCCCTTCATCATGTATTGTTTTTGTTACACCATCCCAACCCGTTTGTCACATATGTTTGTTTACCTTTGTTGTTTGTAGTAATGTTGTCGTGGTTGTCTTCTGTTGTGCAGTCGTTCGTTCCTCGTGTTTAATGTTTTTGTTTGTTTTTGTTGTGACGTCTTGTATCCGTCTTTTAAGAGGGGGGTACTGTCACGGTCCTGTCGGACATCCGTGCTAGATGATAGGTCTGAGTGCATCCGACAGGACCGTGGCAGTATCATGTTCTGTGTGGGGACATGTGGGATCACATTCTGTGTGTGGCTTCCACATGTTCCCGGTGTCTTGTTGCTGTCGTGATCTTGCCAGACCTTAGTATAGGTCCAGGTCTATGTTCTGAGGGCAAGGTCAGGGCAGCATTGTGTTTTGTGGGAACACGTGTGTTTCACATTATTTCTGTGTGACACGTGTTCCCCAGTGTGGTGTGGCTGTCATGGTCTTGCCTGACCTTGGTTATTATCCAGAGGGCAAGACCAGGGCAGCATTGTGTTTATGTGGGAATACGTGTTGATTCACATCATGTATGTGTAACACGTGTTCCCAGTGTCTTGTCACTTTTACCCTACTCCCTTATGTAATCATGTCTTAAGTGATTAATTATGTTCACCTGTTCCCCATTGATGTGCTGTCTATATAATGCCCTTGTGTTCTCTGTGTGGTGTGCGTGCGTTGTTGTAAGTTACTGTGTTGATGTTCCCCAGTTACCCATCCGAGTTATTCTCGTGTTCTGTTTATTTTGTGTTTCATCACAGTGTTTTGGTTCCTTTCTGTTTTACCCCCTTGTGGGTGTTTCAGTTTATTTGTAAATAAATCTTAGTTTATTTATACATCCTTTGCGTTTGGGTTCTCCTTTTGGTTTTCACTTCCCGGTGTAGAACCGATCGTGACAATGTTTTCTTAACATGGCAGTTAAAAACCAACACTAGCTGGGTTTCAATCCAAACGTGATGTGAATATTTTCAAAATGCACAAAATAAAAACAAAGAAATGCCAGTAAACAAATCAATGTACGTGTGGAAAATGGAGGCAGGACTGCATATAGTCACGATGGGGCAATTTATTAATATATTTGCCGTGCAGCTTGTAATTGCCAAACTGAATGCTGTGCACCGAAGAAGAAATGCAGACTTTTGATGAAGGCACTAGCAGCAAGGACATTGCAACAACAGCGACAACTCCAGCGGAAACAGCTAAGTAAGTCCCGTGGTTTTAATGTGCGCTACGTCAGAATTAATTCGGCAAATGCATTTCCATCTCCCATTTTTGATTCTTTATCTCGCATGAATCAAAAACCACCTCAAGGGAGTGAATCAAGAGATGTTTTATCGAAATTTGTTTTCGATGCAATACTTCAAAATGGGCATAAAGTCATGGTGATGGAAACATGGCTACTGATAAAAATGCGAGACATTTTTCCTAATATGCAACGTGTGGGACAAAGCTTCAAAAGGCTGTGGAGTACAACAGCAAGGGTGGTCACCCTAAACTCAGTATGTAGCACTTTTGCTTCACAGTGGCAAGGTGTCATAAATGTAGGCATAGGTCAGCAGTTCTTTTATTTTAGATTCAAAAGAGTGTGATCTCAGACTTTTTTAATTCACTTTAAATTTTTGATATATCCAGACCCAGATATACACTCACCGGCCACTTTATTAGGTACACCTGTCCAACTGTGCATGAATGCAAATTTCTAATCAGCCAATCACATGGCAGCAACTCGATGCATTTAGACATGTAGACATGGTCAAGATGATCTGCTGAAGTTCAAGCCGAGTGTCAGAATGGGGAAGAAAGGTGATTTAAGTGACTTTAAAAGTGGTATGGTTGTTGGTGCGAGATGGGCTGGTCTGAGTATTTCAGAAACTGCTGATCTACTGGGATTTTCACACACAATCATCTCAAGGGTTTACAGAGAATGGTCCGAAAAAGAGAAAATAACCAGTGAGCGACAGTTCTGTGGGCGCAATTGCCTTGCTGATGCCAAAGGTCAGAGAAGAATGGCCAGACTGGTTCGAGCTGATAGAAAGGCAACAGTAACTCAAATAACCACTCGTTACAACCGAGATATACAGAAGAGCATCTCTAAACGCACAACACGTCTAACCTTGAGGTGGATGGGCTACAGCAGCAGAAGACCACACCGGATGCCACTCCTGACAGCTAAGAACAGAAAACTAAGGCTACAATTCACAGAGGCTCACCAAAATTGGACAATAGAAGATTGGAAAAATGTTGCCTGGTCTGATGAGTCTCGATATCTGCTGCGACATTCAGATGGTAGAGTCAGAATTTGGCCTCAACAACATGAAAACATGGATCCATCCTGCCTTGTATCAATGGTTCAGGCTGGTGGTGGTGTGTTAGGGATATTTTCTTGGCACACTTTGGGCCCATTAGTACCAATTGAGCATTGTCTATTGTTTCTGACCATGTTCATCCCTTTATGACCACAGTGTACCCATCTGATGGCTACTTCCAGCAAGATAACGCGCCATGTCAAAGCTCAAATCATCTCAGACTGGTTTCTTGAACATGACAATGAGTTCACTGTACTCAAATGGCCTCCACAGTCACCAGATCTCAACCCAATGGAGCATCTTTGGGATGTGATGGAACGGGAGCTTCGTGCCCTGGATGTGCAGTCGACAAATCTGCAGCAACTGTGTGATGTATCATGTCAATATTGACCAAAATCACTGAGGAATGTTTCAAGTAACTTGTTGAATCAATGCCATGAAGGATTAAGGTAGTTCTGAAGGCAAAAGGGGGTCCAACCCGGTACTAGTAAGGTGTACCTAATAAAGTGGCCGGTGAGTGTATGTGACCCTGTCTGTGAAATCTATGTTAAAGTCGTCTAATCTAAAGATGAGATGAGGAGCATTAAAGTTTAATTTCACTTTAATTTTAAATTTCTGACATGATCTTATTCAGTCAACATTGAAGATATCAAGATTATATTTTCACAGGATTTTCTTTACATTATGTAGGATGATTTTATGTAGAAAACATTAAATCACAAAAAAAAAACGTTAACTGCGTTTTCAAAGGCAGGGTCACAATTATAAATGTAAAAAATAATTTTTAAAATATTTTGTTTGCAACTCACTTTTTTTATCCCATCCAGCTGTGTATATGAATTTACACTGTTTCTGGTGGAATGGTGTCTTTTTATGGGTAGCTGCATGAAGAGATGATAAATATACAAGATCATTCGAAAATTTTTGCAATATTTGAAAAACAAAATGTAAGTGTTGTTGCGAGTTTTATGATGAAAGTACCTCACAGTCTGATCCTGGGGTTTCAGTGTTGGCTTTAAGCAGATGACTCGAGTTATCATCCATTATTATCATTTTTTTGTCATCCTTGCATGTCATCAGAAGTGCCATTAAGAGCATTGCTGAAAATTAAAGAAAAATATTGTTTAAATTCGGTTACATTCATAGTGAAACTGTTTAAATTTTTACTAAACTTCACTTTCAGTATATGATCTGCAGTTAAACATTACATTATCATCAATTTAAGTGGAATGTTGTTTTGTTTTATTGACAGATGTACTATGTCTGTCACGAGTCAAACCAGATGATTCATGTTACATGAATCAAGAGAGTGTGTTGCTTTAAGGAATGCAAGGAAATTTAATTGAAACAATATTACCTAGATATCACAAACACTTGACAACTGGCATCGAAATATTTTAGATTCATCAGATTCAATTTTGATATAGAAAATAGAATATTTAAACATCAAAATGCTGCTATATTTTAAAATTTCCAAAATCATAAAACCTTATTTCCAGATTTAATCAAAAGAATGTTTATTTTAGGAATACCCTGAATTTTAATATGTATGATAAGCAAGCATACAGTACATATTCACCTTGTTAATGTAAAATGCTGTGTGCATTTCCACTGAAATAATTACAAGCCCTCACATGTTTATACAGGTTGTTTAGAGCATTTTTTTACGTGTAACCACAGGTATGAAAGTTAGTTGAGACCACACCACACCTCACCACGCTTGGACTGAAGGACAGTATTATAAAACTGCTTGCAAAAATCTATTATTAAAGTATTAGAGTCAAATTAAACAGCTTACAAACTGCCCATCATCACTGGTTTCACTTACAAATGTACTTCACAAACTCTGCGTTATTATAGTGGTTGAAATATAACAAATAATGACTTTCTTAGTATTTTTGTCTTGTTTTCAGTAATAGCAATATCTAAAAATCTTTAAATTATAATGTATTTTCTTGATAAGAAAAATGACCTGGGAAAATAAGTCTAGTTTTTAAACAACAAATATAAAATTTAAGTGAATTTGTGCCTTAAACAAAGATAAAGGCTACTTTAAGACTTATTTTCTTAGGTCATTTTGCTCATCAAAAAATTCCTTGGTTTTAAGATTTTTTTATATTTGTACTGAAAAAAGACTTCTATCCATCCCTGATGCAAGGCCTATTAAAGTCCCACTCCCCACCGGTATGTATAAAAGAACATGATTTATTATCTTGTTTTAGTAAATTACTGAAAATGTAGTTCAGTTTGAAATATTTAGTCCAACACAGTCTAAAGGCAAGTTGTGTTATAGTAACGAACATTTTTATTAATTTATTCATGTTTGATGACAGGAATTTCCGCTGTTTTTTGTGTCTCTAGAGACGAATGTCTTTTTCGCACTTCCCAGCACAAATTTCTATCAATGGCTGTTCTTGTCTGTGGCACGACTTTCTTTATCGTGTCATTTTATATTTTGTTTTCTCATCGTTCTTTCCTATTTTTAAATCATTATCGGGTTAAGGTTAGATTTGGGTTTGCATTATGATGTCATTTTATGCATTGGTTTCTACATGTTTTTCGTCCGCTTTTAAAACTATTCTCGCCTAGAGTTGGGGTTTTGGTTAGGAAATTGCAGAAAGTGATTCTAACCCAAACCCCAAGCGACAATTTTCAAAAAATAGAAAGTGATAAAGAAAGTCGTGCCACAGACACGGACAGCCATTGACAGAAATTTGTTCTGGGAAGGACAAAAAAGACAGCGTCAAAAACAAATAAATGAATCAAAATTTTCATTACTATACCACGACTTGCCTTGAGATTAGGTTGCTTTAGTCAGTTGCACTTACCTATGAGGAACAGAATGGCAAGGACAACGATCCAGACAGCGGAACTGCCTATCCGAACCGTCGACACCATCTTTTCATGACAGCTTGAATCAAGCGAGCAGTCGCACACAGTCACTGACAGATTCTGCATGTTGGAAAATCCCTGCTGGTCTGCGATTTTCATCTGGATCATGTGATGACCTGAATATGCGTTGTTTTCTTTAATAAGCCATACAGTTGTCCCTTTATTTTAAAGAGATAGAAAACAGAAGACAATCTTTTCATGTCAATGGTCATGGAATATGCATCTCTTTCAAGACTATTCAAATGTTCCTCTAGTCTAACAAGTAACAGCTATTAACATCCTGTAACATCACACATCGGTGTAGGTTTGGTTTGAGTAAATCGGTAGGGTCATGAATCATAAGACCATGTTCAAAATGTTGGTGGTGTTAGGAAAATGTCATTGCATTGGGAGTGTGGTAATACAGTAGAGGTAAATAACTCATCTGTCCCACCATTATACACATGACTGCAGATCAATCCCTTTCTGATGTCACTGACATTTGTCATTACCAGTCATTGTGAAACTTGTTTTACAATTTTCCAAAAAGTCATCCACTTCCAACTCCCACTCACCGTATTCTACTCAAACACACACATTCGTAATTTACAGATTCACACCAATGCATACACACAAAATATACATGACTGTTATATACAGGCTGATGTGCCAGCCAATGTTGCATAACAGAAACTAAATGTGTCTCATGGGAAAATGCAATTCTGGCTGACGCAGCGATTTTTTGCATGACTGGCATGCTGGGGAAAATAAAGTTTGATCTGGAAACAGTGTGTTTATCTGTTGTAACTGTAACACCCACGTGCGCACACACACAATAAACCATTAATTTGTCCAATAATTTTTAATTTCAACTTCGCAGGTTCAAAAAATTAAATATATACAGTACAATAGGCTCTTTCTTATAGGTGACGCTCCTTACTGTTAAAGGATTCATGCATCACATTGTTTCTTATTTTAATATTTAATATAAAGTTCATATATTTTGTTAGTGATTTCTTGCATGAGAAACATTTATTTATTTACCACTGATTTATTATTTATGACCCTTTATGGTGCTTTTTTGTCTTTAAACTTAAATGCCCAGCCCAAAGGTGGTCGCTCAGTGCCGCGCTGCATTGAGTTGCGTCTAGGACAACTCGGAAGTATCATAACACCAAATCAAGCGACAATGGTTTTTTAAATAAGGAAAAAGCAGTTGAGTAACCAATATTTGCCATGGAAAAGAAAGTCGGAAAAATGCAGAGATCCGTGAGAATGCCACGGAAAAATTAGCACAAAAAATTGGTGACTATCCCACAGATCTTTCTTTAATGGACTATGGACCCCTTAAAGTAGCCTTGGCCACCCCATTAAAAAAGTCGAGTTCTGCCACTGGATATTTGACAAGTGCTGAGCACGTCCACCTCTGGCTCAGCGCCAACAAATGTGCAAAGCAGTTTGAATCTGGCTGGCAGTTCTGTGACATCATTTATCATATTCTCAGGGCACAGAAATTAGAATCCACTTTACGGTGCCATTATATCATGGTTATATGCTTATGGTTAATCCTTTGCACAGTAATATGACACTAAATGTGGCACACCCAGATTTTCAGAGTCTCTTTTCTGGCTACGCTACTGATCAATGTTGTATGAATAAGATTTGTGAAATACATTACAGTCAGGGAATAAACTATATTTTTCTTTATATTTTTCTTCTGCTTGGTTTCCCAGCTTGAATTTTTGTGGTGTGAAACATCCTATCCCACTGTATGTCAAAAGATGACATGACTAGGGTTGCCAACTGTCCTGTATTAGCCGGGACGACCTTTCATTCAATCACAGCACAATCACTATATGTCAAATAATACGATTTCATGATTGCTTTTTTATATACTGTAGTGGGTTATTTAGCTGTTTGCAAAGCTACAAAGTTCGGTCTCAATTCTGAAGAGATTGCTGATCCAGACCTGCCTAAAACGCCCCAAGGCATTTCCAACTTTGCTAGGAAAATCTCACGCTTGTCATTTGCAGACTGCGTGTTTTAATGAAAGTATTTGATGTTGACTCTAAAAAAACCAAAGGTTACAGAATCTACGTTAGTTTAGTTTGTCATATTAACATTAAAGGAACAGTATGTAAGAAATTTATATAAATTTATCATAAAATGGCCCTGATATGTCACTAGACATTAAGAAATCATTTTCATTTCAAATACTTATATCACTGACAACAGTGGTCTGGCCAGGATATTGTCATTTAAAAAGTGGAGTTGCAGCCCTCAACTGATGTTTATGTTGTCATGTTGTGTATTGGCCACCAGCTGTGTGATTGCAGTACCAGTTTTAGCCACAAGTTTTGTGATTGCAATACCAGTTTTGGCCACAATCCTACATACTGTACCTTTAAGGGTATAACTTTTTACCCTTAGATGTCATGTTGGTTAAGACACAACCACAACTGTCCAAATATTACAGTTAGGTCAACATTTATATTTTAAATGTTCTTTACATTATCATTACTGTATGTACTTTCAATATGAACAATGAAATAAGACAATTGTCCAATTAAAAACGGTGTTTGTTTTTGTTATAGATAAGAGTAAACGGAAAGGGAAGCAGCAGCTCATTTGGATTTAAAGAGACAAACACAACACCAGCATTTTTTCCTGCACACCCAAATATTTTAACATGGTATAATAAATCATCTACAAGGAATTTGGTTCTGAAACTTAACAGATACACCTAGGAACACCTTAAACTAGGGGTGGGTACCGAAACTCAGTATTTAATGGGCCCCGGGGCAAAATTTTGAAAAACTGAATATCGATAAGCTCAGTCTTTTTACATTGTGCTATCAGTACTCAGGAAAAAAGTCTTTATGTTCTTGCTACATTAGGGTTATCTTGCACATTTTATCTCACCAACGGTTTGCGGTAATATTAAAAAATTCATCTATGGTGCATGTTTATATTCCAGAACCAGCAGAGCGTGCGCACAGCCTCTCACGCAGCTTGTGTCTATGCTGCTACAGCGCACACATGCATGAATGCACACACCCAAGATGCTGCTCGTAATTAGCAATGATGGACACTAAACGCTCAGAAGTGTGGTTACACTTCATTGAAGTTGATGCTGACAATGCTTGTTGCCACAAGTGCAACGAAACTTTTGCTTGTACTGTAAGGGCGGAAACCCAGGTAATCTGTCAAAGCACCTGTCAAAAGTGCATTATGTACAGGCAGATAGATGCACTGTTGTTTAACCGCTTAAATGTGGTTTAACTGCTCTCTCAATGCCCAGTCTACCTCAGATATGTATGTTAAGGGCTAATACAGATTATTTGAACTCTATCACTTATGCTGAATATACGAAGGGGTGGTTTCCCGGACAGGGATTATCTTAAACCAGGACTAGGCCTCATTTTGTAATTTTTAAAAGCATTATTTATAATTATACAACAGTTCTTTCTGGTTCTCGAATCTGATTGGCTAAGAGCTATGCGATATTGTGCTGATAACGGCACTGTAACCGCATCACCTTTCGTATTATTCCGCCACCTAGTGAATGGAGGTCCTAAGCAGGCTCATCTCTGAATGGAAAAACACAGACGCGCTGTTTTGAATCACTCTCCGTGTGTCTCATTAGTTTACTAGCTCATAAATCAGTCTGTGAATCCCCAATCGGAAGTAATTATTCTGTCAAAGATCAGCGCTCTTGGATGTTACGTTAAAGTTAATGGGAGAAATGTCTTGTCACATCGTGTGGACGATTAACACTTGGAAAGAGGAATATAAACACTCGTTTTTTTCTGGAGCTATATCTTTTATCAGAACGCGAAAACACCGTGGAACTGCAGGTAAGCACCGCAGCTTTTAAATGTGGACATTGATCATTTACTTTATCGTGATGTGACTATTAAAACATGTTATGAGATATCGCCACTGGTATATTTATAAGCAGCATGCAAAAACATCTCTCTGACACTTATAAAAAACCGTTTTGTATAGTACTGACAAGAACAAAGTTTAATAATAATAATCGAGTGCTCGTATCGCGTTAAGAATAAATGAGAAAGCAATAGTAACGTTATACAAGTATAGTTTTATTAACTTTTACCTCGTGCCAAAACAATAACAACACAAAAGACACTAAATATGAATAAAAAAACAAGTAATCGTTTGATCATGACACCACATACTGCTGATTTGATCTCATTTTGACGATCATAAACAAACAAGGCCAACATGAGAGCCAGGGTATCTCTGTCAGAGATGTAGCCCAGAGAGGGCGTTGGTCAGCGGGGCGAGTGAACACTCACGTCCGCTCATGCTTTGGTTCTCATTCGTACCGAATCTCAGTAAGCACTCGTTCAAACAGGCGCTATCTTTACTAATCGACTGCAGATTTAAATATAATACATATACATTCTCGACTAAACTAATCTTAAAACTACACTTTGTGACCAAGAAACGGTAATATAAAGAAACGGCTTTCCGTCCATTGAGTTGTTATGAGCTTCAAAGCAGCCGAAAGTTTTACCTGTCATTCTGGCCGCCCTCAAATCCGTGGCGGAAGAAGTAGTTCTCAAACAAAGAGGCTTTTAAAATAACTCCGTTGTTGTTTTTTAGTTTTCGTTTTTCAAACGTGTGCCGTCGAACTGTTGTATAAAAGCAATATCGCTCTCGGAGTCGTGTGATATAACTCTATATCATCACGGCTGTGATTGCCTCCGGCACTCGGCCTACGGCCTCGTGCCTCTGGCCTAATCACAGCCCTGATGATATAGAGCTATATCACACTCCTACTCGAGCGATATTGCTTAAATAAATATTACTGGTGTGCATCTTGAGATACAACATTCACACATATTTTAAGATATATCAGAGCAAGTTGTTTTCGATCAAGACAACACTAACATTTAAATTAGTCGGGGACAAGGTTTAAGCCCTGTCTGGGAAACCGCTCAGAAGAGTTCAGATGCAAAACCCGCTAGGTGAGTCTGACATTATTTCTTGTTAATACGCATTTTTATCAGACTCTTAAGGGCTGTTTACTGTACATTAAAACGATAACTATAACTATATAAAAATGTAGTTTAAAAAAATTATTTTATATTAAAGCAGAATTGAACCCTAGACATTTTAGCCTGTTACCACGGGTAATTTATTTCTATTTTGCATTTTACATGAGGAAAAAACGAAATTTGCATGATTTCGATTATTAGATTGATAGTGTGTTGAAGTTATCAACTATTCAACTATAATGATAAGGATACAAGGAAGATCTTGTTGGGATCACCTTTTGAGTGATTTCCCCCCCAAATTATGAACAATAAACCAATGACAGCCAATCAAATCTACTTTAATCTAAAAAGCACGCCCATTTAAAATGACAGATGACACTGTGAAGAAGCTCATTGCCGGGGTCCCTTACATAAAATTACCCCAGGTGTCCAGAGGTGTTGCAGTTGTTGTGAAATGGACTTTATGATGTTTTTATTTTACTACACTAACTATACCAAAAGGTTCGATGTTAGATTACACAAACTAGTATAAAAAGTGTTTTTATTAAAGGAAATATGCACTATTAGTTAATGCCACTGAAGGTAAATGATTTGCGTGAGTACAGCGCCTCGCAAGCGAATTAGCATGAAGTTATTGCTATCACCGGTGGTGCTAATATCGTTATAGTTAACATTGTAGTTATTGTTATAATGTGAACAGTACTTTAATGAATTTAATGAACGGGTGGGATTAAGCAGGTTTGATGCGAAGGAACGTATAGTTCATGCCAAGAGCATTCGGTTACAATAATTATCACATTTTTGCCGATTAGCATTACTACGGTAATCCAGGTCGAATGTGTTTTGATAGTACTGCATGTTTTAACATGTGAAACTATCTATACCGTAAAATTACCAGAATCGATAAGCAGTATCAGTGATAGTAGTAATGCCAATAAAATCTTTTCAATACCAATCCCTGGGAGTATTTTTACACTTTGCAATATTAGGTGACCTTTAAATGAAAACCAAATGAAAGATTTGCTTCTATCAAAAAAGACAGTTCGAAAGTGATTTTCCTTTTCATAAGCTTTGAAAACCAACAGATTGCATAAAAAAGGACAGTGTCCTCATCAGTCTAAAAATTATTGGACTTTACCTGTGGTGGGATCAAGTCTCCATTTGCCCTCAACGTCTCCTAAAAGCTCATAGGAGAAAGGTGAGCTGTATGGAGGAAGGTCCAGGTCTACAGCTGTGATGTTGACCATTGCGGGCTCCTTGTTCAGACATATGTTAACATGATCCACAGTCAGTATTGGTACGTTATCATTTTTATCTATCAGGTTAATAAATAAAGTCCCTGTGCCAGTCAGCGGTGGTTGACCTGTCAATTGCATGCATACAATGATCATAAATTCAGCCTGTGTACAAAATATTGAAAAAGAAAACATGGCGTATACTTTTATATTGACCTAAAGTAACTGTGATCCTAATTTTTTGGGGGGTAGTACTAGAGATAAACGTCTGCACAGTTGGAAGTGTAAGATCAGAAGTTAATTCTACAATGTTTACAAAACTGCTCTCTTTCAAGAAATAGCAAGAGACTACAAAATAAGTATAGAAATATGTGAACTGGTAAAATAAGAACTTTCGAATACAAGAATATTGATAACGGTGATGTTTGTATCTTACCGTTATCAACAGCATACAGGATTACTTTATAGGTGCTGCCATTTACATATTCGGATTCTCGGTCCACAACTTTAGTTGTAGATATTAATCCAGTCTCCGGATGAATGGTTACCCATCCAGCAGGATCTTCCCCTACAATAAATCTGAGAGTAGGAAAAACAGCCTGGTAAATACTGCTATATTTCTACTGTATCCTATAAATTGTTTTTCCAGCATGCCATTTTATTTTTATTTTTATTCTGTATTTTATTTTAATTGTCTATTACATTAATATTTGCACAATCTAAGTTGTGTATGTGACAAATAAACAAAGTGAATAGCTCCACGTACTTAAATGTGTTATCGTGGCCTCCATCCATATCTTTGGCCGTCATGGTGGTCAGATGGATTCCTACATCTAAGTTCTCCTCTACCACAATACTTTTTTCTGGTGGTATGAATACCGGAGGATCGTTGACGTCTTCAACATTAATGGTCACTGGAATGGACTTGTAACTTTTTGGATCAATTTTGTTAGGAGTTTCAAAAAATGTTTCGAGTTCCCACCTTCCCAGTGCATTCGGTGTGCGTTTCTTAATCTTACAGAAGAAGTAAGGAGCTTCATTGTGCACACTGATGGACAGATTTTGATATTTTTGCTCCTCGTAGTCCATTGGCTGAGTGTTTGGAAAGAGTCAAATAGAGCCACAAGAAAAGTCATGCAAAAATTAAAAATAAATCGAAAAAACATCCTCACATTGCACAGCTGAAGTGTGTAATTGTTCAAATACTTTCTCCTAACACTGCATAATATGTAGAAACAAGAGCTGTGTGATTAATTGAACATTTACAGTATATTTCCAAAATGTGTGCTATGTAAATCCAACTATCTTGTAAAGATTGCAAGAATTTTAATGTTACTTTTATTCAATGTACTCATTCAGCAAGGTTTGTGATATTTCTTGTCTCGCTACTTGCAAGCAAGAGAGCTTTAAGATGATCTGTGAAAGCATCTCCCCTTACAAAAATTAAAAGCAAAGTAAACATGTTTTTTGGTGTATTGATTATTATCAGCAAAATTATGGTTTTACTACAGTAACCATGGTGTAACTATGGTTTTTGGTACCAGGGTTGTCAAAACCATGGTTATTTTGTGGTAACCATGGTTTTTTTGTTAACTATAGTAAAACCATGGTTCATTTTCGTAAGGGTCTGGTTCAATCGATAAAATTTTTTATTAATTATTTATTATTGTAATCTTTCAGAAATGTTGAGATTTAAAATAATATATTTTAGTGCTGGGAGAAGATTAATCGCGATTAATCGCATACAAAATAAAAGTGATTTTTGCATAATATACAAGTGTGTGCTGTGTGTAATTATTATGTATATATAAATACACACACATTCACGTATGTATTTAAGAAACATTTACATGTGTATATATATTTATTTATATTTTTATATATTCTATATTGTATATAAATAAATATAAATAAATAAATATATGTATATATATATATATATATATATATATAAAATTTCTGAAATGTATATATGTATGTGAGTGTGTTTAAATATACACAATAATTAGACACATAATACACCTTTTCATATAACATGTGGACAATGCAAATCTTCCTAAGTCACCCAAAACAGCTACATTGCTTACACTTGAACTAATACACAGAAGTTTTTTACAAAAAGATACTTGAACATTCTCAATACATTCAACTGGCTCATAGCCCCAGATTTCACATCCATAATACAGTATAGGGGCGACCATGCGATCAAACAAAAACAGGGCTTGAGTGTAGCTAATTTTTTGCTTACGAACAAACCTTAGCAAAGAAAACATTGCTTTCTTGCCTTGGTTTGCTAAATTATGTACTGGGTAAAATTAGTGTCTATGCTTGATTATCGTTATCCCAAAAAATGTTACAATATGCTATTGGAATTGGATAAAGTAGGTAGAAAAACTTGGGTTACCAATATTAAAGTATTATTGAATTTTTATGGTTTTTCTGCTGCTTGGGAGGCCCAAAGTGTAGGTGATATAAGAATATTTACGGCAGTTTTGAATCAAAGATTGAAAGAAAAAGCACATGAGGCGTGGTATGCAGCAGTTTTAGAAAATAACAAACTAAACATGTACTCACAATGCAAGTCTTTGTTAATACAAGAGAGCTACATAACATCTGTGTGTAACGTGCAACTGGTACGGTCATTGCTCCTGTTTAGATGCTCAGGTCATCAGCTAGCTATAGAAACGGGCAGATGGAGTAATACACCAGTTGCAGAAAGAATCTGTCATTATTGTAACTTAACAAAAATTTCTGTGATAGAAGATGAGAAGCACTTTTTGTATGTTTGTCCTTTGTACATAGATTTACGTGAGAAATATTTAAGTGAATTTACTCTTGTAGGTGATGTCCACAAAGATGTCTCAAGTATGTGTGATTCTGTGTATGCATGGCGATTGGCACTGTATATATATCAAGGAATGAAAAAGAGATTGTCCGCCATGGTATGATATTTGTGGAATTTTGGGCCGAGAGGCCATATATTCCTGAAATAAACCGACTAAACTAAACTAAAAAAAATAATTAGACACAGCAAACACACATATATTATACAAAAATAAACTTTTATTTGCATGCGATTAATCGCGATTAATCTTTTCCCAGCACTAATTTATATTTGTTTAGACTTAAGTATTTAATTATTATATCATTAAGTGTTCGAGAGCAGTGTCATACACAGAAACTACACACTTCACCTCAAACCTCATGACATTCAGGAAATAAATACATTTTATTTAACTTTGCCAGACTTGTGTGATATCTTCCAACAGAATCTTATTGCAATTTGTATGTATTTTATGAGGTGGCAAATTCATATTTGTACAACCACAGTCCGTCATACATGTTTGTACGATTTGCTTTCACCCCATGATGTTGGAGTTAGGGGCGGGGTTATGGGTGGGTTTTCATTATTGTTTTGATCTTAATAACCGTGCCTTTGTGTAAGTTTGTACACATTCACACAAATTAGCCATTTCGTAAAATACATATAAATTCCCTTGAGATCAGGATGTCTCAGCAGTAAATATATTTAAGAGCACTGACTTACCTTAACAACAGTTAAAACGCCTTCGTTCGTAGCTGGGTCTGTTTCGATTTGAAAAATGTTTTTCGTATCTCCATGGATTGTGTATTTAGCTATCCAGGCGTCTGTACCATAACTATCTTTATCTGTTACTTGAAGTCGTAAAACTTCTGTGCCAGTCTCTCGCTCTTTTACCCTCCCAGTGCCCTAAAACAGAAATCAAATATGCCTTTATGATTTTAAGGACTTTTATGACAGCACAATGTGATTGCAGGCTGAATTTTGTACGTCCTGAAAACCTTGCCTTTCTCTCTGCGCTTAAGCTGTAATTGTTCAAAAACTGGCTGTGCCATCACTTTTGATGTCAGTAGCAGGCTTATACACTCACCTAAAGGATTATTAGGAACACCTGTTTAATTTTTCATTAATGCAATTATCTAAACAACCAATCACATGGCAGTTGCTTCAATGCATTTAGGGGTGTGGTCCTGGTCAAGACAATCTCCTGAACTCCAAACTGAATGTCAGAATGGGAAAGAAAGGTAATTAAGCAATTTTGAGGGTGGCATGGTTGTTTGTGCCAGTCGGGCCGGTCTGAGTATTTCACAGTCTGCTCAGTTACTGGGATTTTCACGCACAACCATTTCTAGGGTTTATATAGTGTGAAAAGGGAAAAACATCCAGTATGCAGCGGTCCTGTGGGTGAAAATGCCTTGTTGATGCTAAAGGTCAGAGGAGAATGGGCCAACTGATTCAAGCTGATAGAAGAGCAACTTTGACTGAAATAACCACTCGTTACAACCGAGGTATGCAGCAAAGCATTTGTGAAGCCACAACACGCACAACCTTGAGGCGGATGGGCTACAACAGCAGAAGACCCCACCGGGTACCACTCATCTTCACTACAAATAGGAAAAAGAGGCTACAATTTGCACGAGCTCACCAAAATTGGACAGTTGAAGACTGAAAAAATGTTGCCTGGTTTATGAGTCTCGATTTCAGATGTTACAGTCAGAATTTGGCGTAAACAGAATGAGAACATGGATCCATCATGCCTTGTTACCACTGTGCAGGTTGTTGGTGTAATGGTGTGGGGGATGTTTTCTTGGCACACTTTAGGCCCCTTAGTGCCAATTGGGCATCGTTTAAATGCCACGGCCTACCTGAGCATTGTTTCTGACCATGTCCATCCCTTTCTGACCACCATATGTACCCATCCTCTGATGGCTATTTCCAGCAGGATAATGCACCATGTCACAAAGCTTGATTTATTTCAAATTGGTTTCTTGAACATGACAATGAGTCCACTGTACTAAAATGGCCCCCACAGACACCAATAGAGCATCTTTGGGACATGGTGGAATGGGAGCTTCGTGCCCTGGATGTGCATCCCACAAATCTCCATCAACTGCAAGATGCTATCCTATCAATATGGGCCAACATTTCTAAAGAATGATTTCAGCACCTTGTTGAATCAATGCCATGTAGAATTAAGGCAGTTCTGAAGGCAAAAGGGGGTCAAACACAGTATTAGTATGGTGTTCCTAATAATCCTTTAGGTGAGTTTATATTTGCTAAAAAGAAAGGTTTTGATTTCATTAGTGTTTGCTATAGAGTATATTCATGTATTTATTATGAAAATATTTCTTTAGGAGTAAGTCTGCTCATCCCCTGCACTTCATACAGTATGTCAACCTTGCCAATACATTTTTTTAAGAATCCAAACGATAACTGAAAACATCACAAGTATAAACACTCATTCAGTCCAAACTCACAGTTTGGCCGGAGAACTCTGGAAGATGATTGTTTTTGTCATCAATCCAGACTGTCACTGTGCTTGTGCTCGACAGCTGAACCTTCTCTCCGCGGTCTTTTGCCTCAACCAGAATCTTGTATTTGTGAGCTTTCTGAAATATATAGTTATGTACTAAAAGTAACATCTGTAACTGCTGGGCTATTTTCAAGCAAGCGTTGGGTCAAAAAGGGAAGAACCCAAACCACTGGGTTGTCATTTAACCTACAGCTGGATTGATTTAACCCAAAATGCTGGGTTGTTTTAACATATTATTGGTTACTTTAAATATAAACATTTCTAGGTTACTGTAACCCAACAAATGGGCTTGTTGCATTTTGACCCAACACTGTTGAAAATAACCCAAAACATTTTAATGTGGTGAAAATTACTTTTTTTCTGTGACACACAGAAAGTGCACAATTGTACGGAAGAGGATTAGGGCCACTGGTGAAATTTTTTTTGAATTCTGACTTTATTCTCAGAATTCTGACTTTAAACTCAGAATTCTGACTTTAATCTCAGAATTCTGACGTTAATCTCAGAATTCTGAGATTAAAGTCAGAATTCTGAGAATAAAGTCAGAATTCAAATATTTTTTTCACCAGTGGCCCTAATCCTCTTCCGTACAATTGGACTTAAAACGGATACTGAAAATTTTTTTTGCAGGTTTTGAAAATTCACATACCAGTATGCATAAAAGTTTATAAACACCTTTATTCACATGAAAGACAAGTGAAGTTTATACCTCGTAGTCCAAGCACCCATTGAAATAAATAGTCCCTGAATCGCCATACTGTTTGAGATAAAACTCAACGTTGTCAGTTTGTGGCGTGACAGATTTGATTGTAAAATCGAAAGTTCCATTGGGGGTATTTGAGTTGTCGCCATCAGATGCCAACACTACCAGAATGCGTTTATCTGAATGAACATTGATAAAAGAAAGTGTCAAAGGAAAAGATCACACAAACATCATGTCATTATTTACAGAGGACATTTCACAAGACTCTTTTAAGATGTAAAATAAATCTTTGTTGTCCCCAAAGTACATATGTGAAGCTTTAGCTAAAAATACCATAAAGATAATTTATTATAAATGGCCACTTTATAAGTATAAGCAAAATGTGTCATTTTTGGGTGTGTTCTTTTTGGGTTCGGTTCGGCCGAATACCAAATCCACTGTTAAGATTCGGCCGAATCCGAAACCGAATACCGAATCCTACTCGCATCCTTATTCCATTACAGGGCTTGCAAAATTTCAAAATCCCTGGTAGCCCTTCGGGCAGGCACTCTTCAGTTTTTGGTAGCCCGAAATTTTGCCAATACAAAGCCAATAGGGCCTCTAACCACAATGTTTAATCTGCTATTCTTGTTGTTGTTTTGATGCTGAAACAAAAAAAATGGATTTCCATGTAAACCAACTGTTCCTGCTCATCCCCAGATATACCCACCATTTAAAAGTGGTTCAGTGGGTCACAAAACTCACAGTTTGGATCATCCAGTTAGAGATTGGATCATTTTTTCGATCAGAAAAACAGGGGCTACTGTCGCTTTAAGAGCGATTCTGCGTCACTCTCTTCACTGCCCGTACAATCTATAACACTTTAAAGCTTGCTGCGAGAGATTTAATTTTCTTACGTGAGGATAGTCATGACTGACAGGACGAAGTTGGAGGATTTGCACAAAAATCCATGACAAATCAGTACGGATTGCTTCCTGTACTGCGGCTTCGCCCGATCGCGAAAGTTAAAGTAAAACTCGAGCGCGCGTTCAAACGCAATTTAAATACCCAATTCCTGAATTTCATGCACCACAATTACCAATCCAAATCTGTGAGAGGATACATAAGCATTTAAATATATTTTTTCCTCCCTATAAGTCAAGATAGCCCGACGGGCAGGGCGGGGATGCATTTTGATAGCCCGACTGCAAAGCACAATGAAAGCGATGCGATGCGTTAGTTTTTCCAGGTGCGTCCACGAAATGTGAAACGCCCCTAAGGCTCACTGAAAAAAAAAACACTTATCTCCATGTCAGCACCTGATGTGTGTAATCAACGGCCATGTGACGTCGACCAGCGTAACGCAAGTTTAGGGTTCGGTGGAAAAAAAATCTAAGATTAGGCCGAACCCGAACCCCGTCAAAAAGCCCGGTATTCGGCCGAATCCGGTATTCAGCGGAATTATTTTAGTAAAATCCCCTTCTGACATCACAAGGGGGGGGGCAAATTTCAATAACCTATATTTTCACATGTTTGCAGAGAATGGTTTACCAAAAATAAGTTACTTGATCTTTTATACATTTTCTAGGTCGATAGAAGCCCCAGGGACCCAATTATAGCACTTAAACAGATTTCTGATTTCATGATATGTCCCCTTTAAGCCCTTGTGTTGTTACTTTATCAGTGGAAATTAAAAGTTAGAAGAATTGTTATTCTGGTCATATATATATAATGATAGTGACCCAAAAAGCACCTTTGATGAATATAACTACTGCACTTATTGCTACAATGATTTATCAATAATAGTTTTTGTGTTTCCTCCTTTCTGTGAAATCCAGTCTAAGGTCTCATAATCTAATGAGCATCAATGTTTGATTTCACTCATTGATTTCAAGATTTGTCATGATTTTACTCAGTCAATATAAAATATATCAAGATATTTTTACAGATTGTTATCTACATAATTTAGGATGATTTATGTAGAAAAAAGTAAATCACACACACACACACAAAATGACTTTAGCTTGAATATTTTAAAGAATACACCTAAGAAAAAGAGGAGTGTGAGTAATAAAAATTGTGTGTGTGTGTGTGTGTGTGTGTGTGTGTGTGTGTGTGTGTGTGTGTGTGTGTGTGTGTGTGTGTGTGTGTGTGTGTGTGTGTGTGTGTGTGTGTGTGTGTGTGTGCACTATAGCTTTAGTTTCACATTATCTCATATAATGTAAGGACATTCACATACCCTGCTGACGTGATTCCTCCACAGTGGTTTCATAATTTGGTGGTTTAAACATTGGGGGGTGGTCATTTACATCCAGTATCTTGATCTCAACTCCGAGCCTCGTGTCCACTGCATTATTGGATCTATTTTTCGCTTGAAATTGGAGCTGTAATTTGGTCAGATAAAACTCAATATACCATATACAGTTCTTTCATGCAGTGTGTTTAATTAAATGACATTTTGATGCAATTAATAAACTGTAGTTACATACATTTAGAGCTTTTTTGCTGTCAATAGCTTCATAATCCACCTTTGCAAGTACTTCAATTTCACCTGTTTTGCTATCAATTCTCAGAGTATTTTCCGGATATAGCTCCACACCCTCGCCAGAGAGCTCGAAATTTACTAAATACTTCCTATCAAGTTCAATCTAAAAACACACACAACAACATTTACATTTATATTCATTCAAATTAATGAGCTTCTGCATGTCCAGAACTTTAAAACAGGCTGTTACAACACGACTCACCTTGCCGAGTTTATATGGAAAAGGCCCAGGGTGTTCTTCTTCTATAGAAAAAGAATCAATGATCCATGCACGTTTCTCTCTTATCCTTCCTGTGTCAGCCCATGCACACATGGTCCAGGTGAACTGAGTTAAAAAAATAACCATTTATAAACTTAAAACAAGGGTTAAACAAGCATCAGATTTTCTACAAAGCATAAGATAATAATGATCTACAAAAATTATGTAAAAAAGCAAACATCACACAAAGAAAAGTGTGCAGGTTCTGTGGTTTAAAATCTAGATTGTTATTCAAGTTTGAACCCTGTTGAGTTCACACCTTTTCCCCTTCAGCGGGACTATTAACGTCATATTGCTTGAGGGGGATTTTTTCTGTAACGTTACGGCGTGTCAAAGTCAAAGAGTCCATCGTGATGGCTTTATATTAGCTGTCTTTAATTACCATGTGTACTGACAGAAGAATAGAGCATTTGACAGATGTTGCGCATATGTGTAGAGTTTAAATGCATGTTAGGTGCATTTAAGTGAAGAACTCAGATGCAAAACAACACCTCCATCAGTAATGAGATAAAGATATTGACCGAATGCTTCAAATCCACTTAATACAGCGTTGTCAGCAGAATCCACTAAACACCACGTCGACTTTGTGCACTTGTCCTCTTAATGCATGAAAGATAAATTCGACGAGTAAAGATGTGCAAAACACCTGTTGATCACATTCAAACTTGTATCCCCTGTGAGTACTTAACCCTGAATACAATCCCTATGTGACACTTACACACCCTAATGTGTGCCTTGGTTTCTTTTTTGTTTTTACACTTTGACGTTCATCTTTGGCAATGTTTTTAGTTGCATCTTCAGTGATTTTCTTCTCCAGAAAAATGTATTGTTTTAGTAGTGGCAGTTTTTGCCGCAAAAGCTTGCATGCATTTAGAGGATTTTGCAACCAAAGACAGTCAAATTTGCTCAAATACCAATGAAATGACTAAACTGACATTTGTGAAAATAAAGCATTTCAATTACTGACGAATAAACCTTTTCATTGCCATTAAAGTGAAATTACTGAACCTAAACACAAGAGCCTGATAAAAGAAAACAGGTCAGATGCACTTACTGTAGACTACGTTCAGAACGCAAGCTTTAATGCTCAATTCTGTTTCTTAGCTCAGATCTGATTTTTTGTTTGACTTTTTACATTATTTAGCTAAAATCAGACACCTGCTTGAACTGGTCGTGGTCCTGAACTGCACCGCATGCGCAAAAGAACAATAATACGTCACGTGCAGCACACCGTATTATGGAGATGAACTTGCAGACTACTCAGTGAGTATAATGAACTTCATACGAAGCGGCGCAGACCGGCCAGTCGACGTGTTTTATCCCAATTCTGTGGGAACAATGCTCTGCATGGTCCGCATGCGGGTCAGTCATCTGTACAATATTGGTGCAATTGTAGCACATTTCAATCTAGAATGATATGAATTTCGATATGAATGTTCAGACTGATGTGGCACTGCAAAACATCTGACCTGTAATTTGATTTAAAAACAACATATGGAAGTGGCTCAAATCAGAATCGAAAAGATTACATTTTATGTGGTTTGTGCTGTTCACACGGTCATACAAAGAGACAGACATGGGTCACATATCAACAGAAAATCGGATTTTGACTCCAGTCTTCAACAGTTTTGCATCCGAACTCTTCAATTATTGAAGAATCATATTATACTGTATAGTGGGATCAATAGTTGTGTTGAATGTGTAATTATTGTAATATATTTAAACAAGGTTTTTTTTAAATCTTATGTATTAACTTTTTGCTAAGAAGTTTTCAATGTATTATAATTTGTTTTATCATTCCTTTTTAGAGAAATGTAATTCTCAATTTGAAGTGTTAGTCATATACTTTTACCCTTGATATACAACTTTTTATTAATGAATAACTGCATTATGATTCGACTTAACTACAGGAAACAAAATTTATGAGTTTAGTGCTTTCTGCCAGTAATAGTATTATTTGTGTTTGTGTAAGTAAGGCCAATCAAATTTCCACTGACACTTCTTCAGAAATGCTTGAGGGCATCCTTGTATAAACTCTGCAAACCACCTCATATATTCTAGTTTTGACACGTCAAAGCCTTTGAAATAAAGCCCACAACACACTACTAATTCTTCTAAACTACATTTTTTTCTCATTACAAATGACATTATCAGCAGAATTTGAGTGAAAAGCTCAACATTTCATAAGGACTTAAAAATTCACATGAATTTAATGACAGCATGCATTCTTATACATGCTCCATACTTAAAGCAAAAGTTAAAGTTGGACCAACTCAAAAAATTACTTAAATTGGTAAAGTCTAAGGTTTCCCAGACATGGATTAGACTAGTCCTAGACTAAAATAAATGTAAGAGCTGTCAAAACTGAAAACAACTTGCACTGGCATATCTTAAAATACATCAGTGCCCTTTGTTTTGCCTCAAAATGCACACAAGTAACGTTTTTAGTAAGGCGTGTTTGTTCAAACTAGTTATATTTGCTAATTTAACTAAGGCCTAGTCCTGGTTTAAGCTAATCCCTGTCCGGGAAACCACCTCTAAAACTTGAAGTGAAAATTTTTTGTTGAAAATGTTTAAATATTTTAGCTGTTACCAATTGAAGTTTTTCACCTTACATTTTCCACTTAAAGTGATAAAATTAAAGTTTATAAAAGACATTTTGTTTAGGTTTATCAACTGAAGTAAGTTTTCTAAGTAAAGCAGCTTTCACTTTTCACAGTGCCTGCTTCAAAGAGCTTAAATTCACATTAAAGGCTTAACAGTGCACGTTTAGCTAATCTATTTTATCCAAAGCCATTCATTTTGACCATCACAAAGCACTCTTTAAACACTTACTAACAATCTTGTGTCATGGTCTGAAAAATGCTTGGGAATGAAAGCAACTTTTCTCCACACCCTACAGTGGTAATTTATACACTGTAACAAATTGCTGTAGTTTCTACAGCAAAATTTTACAGGAAATTCCTGTTTTAACATTTTACAAGATTTTAGTGTAGTTCACAATGCATTATGGGTAAAAGAAAGTATTACAGCTGTTAACAGTATATTTTCATTTAAACTGTAATTGAATTTACAGGCAGGAGGTGTTGCCACTGTATATCATATGTTTTTACAAAAATTAATTGTGAAATGGCATCATGGGATTGCGTGGGTGTATTTACGTTTGAAATGGACTTGAACACTGAAGAGTCATCATTCAAAATTGTTGGTAAGTTCACGTAAATCATTCAAATATAGTACAGTATTAAACTAATATAGTACTATTATGGTCATTTAAATAGTGATATCTGGTATGCGACCGCTATACCAGATATTATTAACATAACAGATGTTAATAATTTGTATTTCACAACAGCGTGTCATTAAGACATGTAGCAAAATATAAAATTAAATTCTTTACATTATTTTAAATGTTACATTTGGTAGTTATGTGTCATTAACTTTATAACGTTTCAGATGTTTTTTTCAGGCATGAGCGAGGCAGCAAAAAGCGCGAGGGGTCCGTAACGGCTGGACTGCATGGTGGCAAAGAGTGGTGGTGAGACGAATCTTCGAACTTACAGGTAAAAAACATTGTACATGCTGTGCATTTTATCATGGATGCGTGCTAAAGTGTTTTTAAACCATTGCTGTTAATTAAACGCGACACTGAATTGCTTGTTAAAGAAAACTACGTTATAAACGCGTACGTTATTTGCTGCCAGTTTTAAAAATAAGATATGGTTGGATATCATGCAAATTTCTAGTTTATTTCGCCAGCTTATACTCCTTACTAAGGGCACGTCAACATGTTTAACATAATACCCGCGTTATATCTGAGTTGAATGTGCAGGAGTTTTGAATTCAGGCGCAAGGCAGCAAAGATGTCACGTCATACGGGTCAACTTCAGGGTGGTGAGACTAAAGAAGCACCAACAGAAACATCATACAGGACGTTTTATTTTTGCATACGGCTGTAGTTTGTTGCCATTTTGTTAAAGTATTTTGGATTGCTGTTAACTGAACGTGATATTTAAACGGAATTGCTTGTGAAAGAAAACGAACGTAAGGTTACACGATAAATGCGTATTTGCTCTCATCTTAGAAAATATGTTAACATGGTTGGATGCTGCGATTTTCTATTCTAGTTTACTTCGTCAGTTTATTTTCCTTACTTAAGGTAGTGTTACACATATTGTGTCATACTTAAGTTAATGTGAAGCAATTTGATGCCTGTTATTTCGACCAGAAATATTTTATAACATTAGCCAACATAGTCAGATGTAATTAATTTTCCAGTTTGTAGTTCACTTTTTACATGTAAGTATAGGTGCTTTTGCAGTGTTGTTTTAAACGTGAAATTTGGTTAGGTTGGAGTGTAATTAAGTTTAACATTGTTTTTCAGGCACGAGACAGCAGAGATTGCAACTCTTAACCTGACTGGTGGTGTGAGACAAATGAGAAAAGGTGAAAAACCCACTGTGCCCTTTTTCATGGATGGATGCTATACTTCACTGTTGACTTTGCTATTTTATAAAGTATTTTTAGACATGTATCACTGCAAGTTGTGTCAGCATGAGAGCAATACTATTATAGGCTTTACTTAGCATATGAAAGTACACAGTAATGTTTGTAACTTGTTCCTTTACATGTGGAGTACCTGAATGCTCCCGTGCATTCAAAAAATTTCAGCATTCAAGTCTCATTTAAACAGAGACCTAAGAGGGTATCATAGAAGTGTCAGATTTGACCAAACAGGCACCACATTGACTTGACAAATTTAAGTTTGTAATTTCACATGTACAAGCCTAAAGGACTTTATTGGACAATTAAAGGAACGCGCCCAGATTTTGGGAATTTAGCTTATTCACCGTATCCCCCAGAGTTAGATAAGTCCATATATACCTTTCTCATCTCTGTGCGTGCTGTAACTCTGTCTGACGAGTATATTGTATACTGTTAAAAGATAGTTGTGTCTCATATCACCTTGTTATTTATACAAATCACAACACATAAATAGGAAAATGTTTGCGTTATTTTGTCACTTATTAGGAGCAGTATACTAGCTGGAGCCATTTGCTTCCAGTCTTTGTGCTAAGCTTAGCTAGCGGGGGCTGCGTCAAACAGAGTTACAGCAAGCATAAAAATGATAAAGGTATTTATGGACTTATCTAACTCTGGGGGATACGGTGAAAAAGCTAAATTCCCAAAATCTGGGCGTGTTCCTTTAAAAGACCATATAGATGAAGGCAGGGAGATAAAATGCCCTTTTAAGAGCTGTGAGAGGACATTTAGTGTTAACTTCATATTTGCTTCTCATGTCTCAAGAATACACAATGTTTTGAAATCTGTTGTATTTGTTCAATAAATGTTGACTGTTATATTTTCTCTTACATTTTATATTTCTTGTTTTCAAGATAATTTTTAGGTGAAATCCTCAATGCAACTCAGTGGATGCTGAGTATGGACGGTCAGGTGGTTGTGAATCCACACCCCAACCTTGTGGCTGGATTTGCAGCTTTGTTCGCATCATACTACAACTTCAACCTGGTTTATTAAGAGGAGGCATCCTCCACACTTGAATTTGTTCTAAGGTAATTATATTCACATAGGTAGCTATTTGTTTTATAGCAGTGTTTCTCAACCAGGGGGATAGGACCCCCCAAGTAGGCCTTAAGACTTTTAAATGACAGTTATTCAAAATACAACGAAACAAGCATGATAAGCTAAAACAATCAAAAATCAAGAGATTTCTTATTGTTTGGATGTTTTTGTAACAAATTTACATTGTGTAGACACGCCAAGCTCTAGTACAGAGGTGCCCAACCCTGCTCCTGGAGGGCTACCGTCCTACAGACTTCAGTTCCAATCCAGCTCCAACACCAATACCTGTCTGTAATTATCAAGCAACCCTGAACACCTTGATTAGCTGCTTCAGCTGTGTTTGATTGGGGTTTGAGCTAAAATCTGCAGAATGGTAGCCCTCCAGGAACAGGGTTGGGCACCCCTGCTCTAGTATATTTTATTTGGTAGAAATAAGACTTTTGACATTGTTTTGGACAATAGGTTGAAAAGAAAAAAGGTTGACAACCACTTTTTTAAAATGTGTACTTTCCTGGTGTATATGTTGTATTTATAGATAAATATGGTAACATAAGGTTCTTACTTTAGAGTATGAACAGGTTAATTAAAAGAGACCATTCTTGTCCTCAGATAATCAAAACAGTGCTGTGGCTGCGTTTGTAATTATTTTTGTTGGTGAAAAAACAGGAAATATGCTGTCTAAAATGTAAGCCTTTTAATACTAACTTCTTCACAATTTTTGTTTGTAATTTTTTCTTACTGGATTTCATCACGTAACGTAACGTTATGTGGGCACTCTGTAGATGTGTTTTTTTCCTGCATTATACTTTTTTCATTTGAAAAATAAAATTATATATACACACACACCAGGAAAGTACCCATGCTACCATATGATATTTAAGTGTTTATATGTACATTTGTCTGTAAATGTACATATATGTACATGTATATTCTAAAATTTATTTTTGTTTGTTCTTTGTGCAGATGTTTTGTTGGAATCACACCTACCACTGGCATCAAGACAGCCAAAACAAAGGTTGGAGGCAAAAAAAGTGGAAACGCCTCTGAGAAGAGAAACAACACCATCAACCCTCATGTGTGTACTCTTTTCAGAAAATTATTGGACTTTGAATGGTTACGCATGTAAGTTCTTGTTCATGTATTAAGACCAAAACATATTGTAAATAGGCCAGTTCTGTGATTGAGCACTTGTGTTTCTAGACATACAAGTTATGTTATGTTCTAACACAGATTCAACAAGATCTTAAATGTAACACAAACCGTGTTTAGATGTTTTATAGATGCCATTGTTTTAGAATATTAAGGATTGAGTGGAATATTTGCTGAAACAACATAATTTTTTTGAAAGTACTTTGCTGTCAGTTTTAATAAATGTTGTTCTTGAAGCACCTTTGAGTTTGGTTGCATTATTCTGTAAACTACATTTAATTCAGTTTTCATTCTCATGTATTTACAGGAATAGATTTGGTAAATATATTACAGTGTAATAATGTAGTAAAAATTCTTTACAGCATTTGAATGTAAAACTATTACAATATCATCTTGGGTTTTGGGGAATTTACAGGATTTTATTGGCAACTCTAGTTGCCAACTATATACTGTAATTTATTGGAATTACAAAAAAATACTGTAACTTATAATACAAGTATAATTCATTATAACTGTAAAATAAACAACAAAGTACTGTATTTTACAAACAACAATTAGCTGTAAATTGCTTTACAGTATAATGCTGCAGTCCATTTTACAGCAATTAATAATTTTTTTACAGAACTTTATTGGCAACTTTTTTGCCAGCTAAATCCTGTAAATTCTACAGTCAATTTTTTACAGTGTATCTCTGAGTCAACATGCCCTTGCTTTGCCTCCTGTGCTCTTTAAAAGGTTTTAATCCATAAACACACAGTTTACAATCACCTCAGCAATTACTTGTTGGACACCACTCCTTTAGTCACCTGTTGTGCATTAACCTGGCTTTGAACAGTGTGAAAGACACACTTCATTTCTAAAACGTAAACATCTACTGTTTATGAATACGAGCACTCAGTTGAAGTCCTTTAACTCACCATCAGCAAGAGAAAAGTCAGAGGTAGAGTCATTATGTTACCGCTGTGAAAATCCAGTGAACTTCAGTGAACGGTCCTGCGCGACTGACACTGACTATTCCTCTGCCTTCAGTATTCAAGGCTTCTCACATGACAAATAAGGGAGGAGGAATGAGGGTATTCAAATATGGGTGGGCTGGACAATTTGGAGGAAGTTACTCTATGGAGCCACACATTACCATACTGTTATAATGTGTACAATAAAATATCCAGTTTGAATTCAAATGATATGTTCCACGGTAAAACACTGTATTCAGAATTTTACCAGAACATAACAAACCAATGTTTGTTTCAGTTTGAATTCATTGTTGTTACAAAACAAAGCATAATTATATGGTATGCTGCGTTGTGTAATGTCACCATGGTTTTAAAGTCACCATTATGATGATTTCTGAATATTATTTGGCTGTGAATCACTTTTAGCCGTTTTCCCCAAGCCGGTCTTACAGAACACAAGAGCAACATGTAACATGTAAAAGTATACACATTTTAGCGTTAGCAATTCTTTATTGTAGTAGTGAAACTGCTGAAAACATACACCTACACAACCACCTGCAACATTGAGCGATCTCATTAGACTTGATTCCTGCAGCGACAGATTGATATTGTGGGGTCAGAATTTAAACATCATGGATACATGGACCTGTCCTGGATGTACGGTGTAGATTTGCAACAATTATCTGGTTTTGGACTTCACCAGTCATGTTACCTTACTCACCTCTCCAGTTAGACCTTCCAGCCATTCCCATTCTCTTTCCCAGTTTTCCATCCAAAGTCAAATTCCTGGCTGTCTACCCTGGATTTCTGGTTTCGTCACACATGTAAACAATGAAGTCCCTGATACGTTGACCCTTTTAAAATGATCAGAAAAGATTACACCTGTGACCTATAAGCCTTCTTATGACTGTATCCCTCCACCTATTCTGTCTCCCTGTTGAAACCTGCTGGGGATTATAGCTGTCATCATGTGAGACTGTCCGTCGGGTCAGATCCCTTTTGGAATTAACTTCCCTATTTGGAACAGTTTTTCCAGTCATTGATTCTGATTGGTCAATAGGTGTGTTTATGATAAAACACACATGGGACCGCAACGATTCTTTCACTGCACAACACCCTTAGCACTGTAACTATATACAGGATGTGAAACATTCTGTTGCTGTTCACAGTCGGTCAGGTAATTATTTTACTTCATGAAAGTTGTGTTGACAATTTTTTTTTTTGCTTAAATATTTGTACCGTGTGGTAATCTTTTTATAAAAACATTTAAGGTACCCAAGGCTGTTCTGTATAAGTCATGGCTGAAGGGTTTGAATTGACTTCAGTTCAGACGTGACTTATTCATGATTCGCTGCAGCCTTTTGTACACCTACGTAAAGTTAAAAGCAGCAATGAAACTGAAGTTTTCCGATTTATTGGGTTGAACATTTTTACAGTTTCGGGGAAGGATAATGCTTTCTTTACTTTCGAAAATAAGGCTTTGTGAGAACATGGCAACACACTGACCGAATCAAGTTAATCTATAATTTGTGATTAGATAATTACAAGACAAACCATTTATATATATATATATATAGGCAAAACAACATTATACACAAGATCTCAGCTTTTGCTTTCAACTCAAATGACATTTGCTTCATCGTTCTTGAGGACAGAACAGGTTTGTCAAGCTAGAAAATGATAAGGGTGTTGAATCTATCTATCTGTTCGTTTGTTTGTTTGTTTCTCTATCTTTCGTCGTGCAAAACCATCACAAAGGATCTATTTCTTTATCTTTTAAAGAATAAAGTATTTCTCCAGTATATTCTATAAGAGAGTAGATTTATAATATAAAGTCATTCCATTCATTTACTTTCATCTTTCTGTAGAATGATAGAAAAGAATTCCATGGAAGTGTGAGACAGGCCTGACAACTTATCACAAGGAAAATGAATACAGATAGAGCAACAAAACAATACGTGTATTCATACACAGTAGGTCAGTTACGGAATGAAGCAATGCTGTTTTACTGTGGAAGTGGGGAGTGGTAAGAGAAGAAAATAGGTTTTACGTAACAAAAAATGATTGTGGGCACCTAATGGTTCTATAGAAACTAAAACTGTGTATCACAACAACTTGATGATACATTACCCATCCTGATACCACGGCCATAAAATAATAAACATCACAAGCTATGGCAGCTGGGGAAAATTATCTTGCATGCCTGATCCATCCCTGGCACGCATCTACAGAAGCCTAGGCCTAGGATGAGGTGAAAACGGATGGTAAGGTTCTCAGCATTCACTTTCCACCTCTATGCCGAAAAAACTTGATGGAAATCACGATGGAAGCTGGCCTTATTCCAAACAACAATGTAGTGAGGGTGATCTATCTGTGCTGGCTACCTCTGGTCAAGTGGCATAACGTTGTTTTGAAAAGTGGTGGTGGAAGATGTAATTTGTCTGTCCAAATTTAGATTAGCTGTCTTACAAATATATTAGTGAAAAAAATGGGTAGCCAGTCATTAAGAATGGGTTCCTCCTTGTCTGTGCTTCATTATGGACACAGGTACGCATGAGCTTGTCTGGGAGTGGAGCACGTCGATCAGCTCTTGATACATAATTACATTTGCAGTACCCTCAGTTAGCCCACCTATACACATACAACTGTTTATATGGTGCTTTACACATCAAGCTCAGTTTTCCTTAGCTCGCTTTAGCTGGTTAAATGGAGTCTCATTCAGCGTCTCTCCAGCAAATTAACTTACAGTCCATTACAAGCACAGCATGGGATATGTTCCCCATAGCATCAGCTACTGATGCAATGTTAAGTGAACTGTATTGTAAGAGAAGGATAAGGTTACTCATGTAAACTGGTTCCCTGAAATAATGGGAACGAGCATAATGCTTAAAGGTCACGCAGAGAGTGTTTTTTTTGACTGCACGCTTCAGTTGAAAAAGTACTCTATGGCATTCAACCCGGATTTATATAGGGTGTAGTCTCAGCCCCTTTTTGCAAGCTCAAATTTGTGTACAGTGTGAAATCAGCAAAAACACGAGGATAGTGCGTCTAAATGGGAAAAAGCTGTTGTGCGATAGACTAACAGATTTAACAAGAATCCGGAGCTATCGTTTTACAGACTGCAAATAACCCTGAAAGAAGAAGTAAATGGATTGTCCATGCCAACGTTCACTGAACACAGGTGGGTTGACAAGTTGCTAGGGTCCCTATCAAGTCCAACTAAATTTAATAATTGCTTATAATTGTCACTTAATGATGTTTTATTAACAAAGTTTGGGAGGAACACATTCAAATAATCTACCTAATCATCTTGTAACTACCTGTTGTCGACAGTTAGCAATCATGTGTCACCTGATCGGCATCAACAGAAGCCTATATACCGGAAATCAACTCACCCTCATTCCTTGATAGTTTCAGCATTCCTCCACCTCCCCATCTCCGCGCGGTTGGCTGGTCACCTTTCTAATTTCTAATTTTTCCGAGCCTGGAACCCTCTCCCCACCAGGAAGCGCTCAGGCCATTAACGAGCTTGGAGCCCTCTCCTCGGACAGCATGCCAAATACACATATTAATAACCCTGTTCTGACTTTATTTATAAGTGTGAACTCGTGAATGCTGCGTTCAGACTGCATGATTTTCAAAGTAGTCGTTCACATATCTTTTCATACCGCATGACTATCTGGGGTAGCGTTCAGTCACTGCTGTTTTCACACTGCACAACGGATCGGCGACAGGAGGTTTCACACGGCATGACTTTCCCATAGGAAGAATCACCGACAACTTGGTCCCGGTCCGCAAACAACGTCTCTCAGCCAAAAGAGAAGCCGAGAAGTGAGAAGGAAACAACGTGAGGTCGTGCATGCGAGACCGTAGTTCCTACGTAACACTTCAGATTATTATTAAAAATGGTAGCCCGCAAGAAGCTTGCCATAACTGCATGTGCGCTCATTTGTAGTAAAAAGAAAAAGAAAAGAAGCCCTTTTCTTAACCAAATCCATGCTTGCTGATATTATGGGCTGTACCTTCATAACTCCTGTATGTTGCTCTCTCATTGGCTGTAGGTCATGGCCGATGTTATTTTCAGTCAAAACACATTTCACACGGCATGATTTTGAATCGCTGACAGGTTCAGATATTTAGCATGCCAAATATCTCACAGGGGTCGGCAACTCGTCTGCAAATCTCTCAGATCGCGTTTTTAATAATTCACACTGAGTGATTGTCACTCGTGTGCACGAGCACAGATTTGCCTGTGATTTCGGGCATTTGTCTGCAATTTTTCAAAACCAGTCGGCAAGTCAAAATCAGGGCTAAAATTGTGCAGTCTGAACCCACATTACACTGACATTTTGCTTAAAGGACAAGTTCGGTATTTTAGACTTAAAGCCCTGTTTTCAGATTGTTTATGGTCAAATAGAATGGTTTTGACTGAAATTTCGACATTTTCGGCTGCCCTGAGAATTTTCGCGTGTTTGTGTTTCAGCTCAGACCTCTACAATGGGTTTAATGGTGCACTGGAACAATCCTTCCTAAAATGCATTAAACTTTCGTTTACAAAGACGTGAAACTCACCGAGTGGTCAGGGGTGTTCACTGATATGCTCACACAAAAATCGCTGCAAAAGATGCTTTCCAACAGCTGTTTTAGCATTCGTTGTTAACTTGTGGACCTATTTCCCCAAACGCCTCACACCCGTACATTCTTCCGCTTAGAGCTTGAATAATAAACACTCCAGCCCAGGTGGTGGCGCTAATCCGCCTTTGCCAATTGCAAGAATAGAAACAAAGTTCCCGGCGCGGAGTAATACCGTACCTCACAGGACGTCTAATACAGTCAATGGAGTTGGTAAAAACTACGATAAAACCTGTTGGAATGCGTCTTTTGGAGCGATTTTTGTGTGAGCATATCAGTGAACACCCCTGACCACTCGGTGAGTTTCACGTCTTTGTAAACGAAAGTTTAATGCATTTTAGGAAGGATTGTTCCAGTGCACCATTAAACCCATTGTAGAGGTCTGAGCTGAAACACAAACACGCGAAAATTCTCAGGGCAGCCGAAAATGTCGAAATTTCTGTCAAAACCATTCTATTTGACCATAAACAATCTGAAAACAGGGCTTTAAGTCTAAAATACCGAACTTGTCCTTTAATGTTTGCAACTCAACAGGGAGAGCTCCGGCATGGTCACGTGGAAAGTGCTGTCAATGCATACCCTCTATCAGTTCCGCCCTACACGTCCCGAACATGTTTTCGGGTGCATTCTCCGGAAGTCGCATTGGTCGACCGCATACATCATCAAGGTTTAATATTTCGGGTAAGAATGAAACTACAATGATTGTTTGTCTTAAAAGAAATCAATCTTAATTTTCTAAAGTATTTCAACTGAAATGTGAGAACCTCGATGACGTATGCGGTCGAGCAACGCAACATCCGGAGAATGCACCTAAAAACATGTTCAGGACGTGTCTGGCGGAACTGGCACGAATGGCCACCCTACCCTCTATACCAGATAATTGCAAGCAGGTGAGTTTGATCAGGGTTAGAGCTAAACTCTGCAGGAAAGTGGATCTTGAGGGCCAGAGCAGAGAATATAGCGACGCTCATTGATTCTTGCGTGTTTCATTAGCACTTCTTATATGCATGTCTTATCTAATCATCATGTGACATACAAGAACCAGTGAGATTCCATACATTCATTTTAAGCAGGTATACATTGTTTACCATGTAAATATTTCTATAGTAATGTTTGTTATTACTACAGCAAACAAAAGAAATGTTCAAGTCATCATCTCTCACACCCTATAAATCTATTTTTATCGTTGTTGACTTAAAGCTTTTTCACATCAAAAAACACAATGACATTAAATGAGTTCCTGCTTTATTCTTTCACCTCAGTGTTTTTTTGACAGTATCACATGTTCGTCAGGGTAAATTGTTGCGCACAAAACCTGGGCCAGACATCAAGGTATTTTTCATTGACTATAAATGGTCGTTTTGTTGTTTTCACCACTGCAAAACATATCAACACTGGTTTATGGTCAAAACACACCAACCTTGTTTCAGCAAGTTTAAAATTGCACATGCAGTTACATAAAACTAGAGTATTAAAACCGAAGGTGCTGTTTATGAATTATTGCATTTTATAGAGTTTCTCAGTCCTATTCCTAGTGATGCACTGCTCTGCACACTTTGTTAGGAATGACAGAACTCAGAGATCCCAACGCAGAGATTTTATTACACAAAATATAGAGGAGACAAACACACAATGGTTTCAGGAGGATGGTGGAAACACTAATGACAGTCAATATGTATAGTAGAAAAACTCTCTGTGTCCGTGTGTGTGATGAAGAGGTGAAGAGACAACACAAGCGAGGCGGACCACAATGATCTCCTCAGAGTAGCTCACAATGTGGGAAACACAGCCGGGCTGTAGGACATCCACAGAAACGAAGACACAGACGAACTCCTAGCGGGCACGGAGAGAGTTTCCTGGCGGGGCACAGAGAGAGAGAGTTAGGCTGACGGAGTCTTCAGCTGACAAAGCGCTGAACAGCGCACGCTACTGGTCAGCACAAGCCGCTGGACAGCGCCCGGAGAGCCACAGCTGTTGAGAGCGCAATACTCGACTGTGCCACACAAATCGGGAAACCAGACTGCAGTGATATGGAGTAAACCAGCAGAGATGGAGGGCGAAGACTGGAAACTTATCCACAATAGCGTGACAACGGGGCGGGGAATATAAGGGACAAATGTACCAGAGAGCAGTCAGAACTGTCAGAACCCTGCCACACTAGACTAGATATAACTACCAACAGGACTCCGGCAGGATCCTAACAGTACGCTCCCCTCAAGGGCCTGACTGGCGGCCCTCAAGGAGAGACACAGGACAAGACAGACTGGACAGAAGACAACACCCATGAAAACATGACAAACACCAACAAAGGAAGACAAGACAGAACAACAAGAGGGTTAGGGTGAGACAACAAGAACAATAAACAAGGGAGGGGGGGCGGGGGAACCAAACAGTTCACAGGGGGAGGGAGGATGGGACTAGGTGCAGAGCGAGCCTTCTGCCCCCGGGGAGTCGCTGTGGGTTGGTTGCGTGGAGGCCGGGCTCGCCTAACCGGGTTCTTAGGGGAAGGAACAGCTTGGGGCTGGACGGGAAAGACGGGGTCAATGACGGAGGGTGCAGCAGGCGGCTGCAGAGACGACACAGGGTCACTGACAGGGAGCGCAGCGGGCGGCTGCGGAGACGACACAGGGTCACTGACAGGGAGCGCAGCGGACGGCTGCGGAGACGACACAGGGTCACTGACAGAGAGCGCAACGGGCGGCTGCGGAGACGACACAGGGTCACTGACAGGGAGCGCAGCGGACGGCTGCGAAGACGACACAGGGTCACTGACAGGGAGCGCAGCGGGCGGCTGCGGAGACGACACAGGGTCACTGACAGGGAGCGCAGCGGGGGTTGAGGCTGAGGCTGCACCAGCGAAGGCAGAGGCTGCTGCCTATCAGAGGACTGAGGGGTGGCAGCTGGCTGAAGAGCGGAGGAGCCCTTCTTCCTCTTCTTCTTCTTTGGGCGCGGTGCAGTGAGAGCGATGGCATGAGGTGGTGTGGTGGGAACGATAGGCTCGGTAGATGACCCTTCCGATGCAGATTCCCAGGACACTCTTCGCTCTCGTTTACGCCGAAGGCTGACTGGCGGGGCGGAGCTTACCGGACACGACGTCTGAAGTCGCATACTGTCTTAAGTAGGTACTTATATCAGTCAGTCAATACCTAACGAGTTCATAATAAGTATGCTATTTATAGTATGAGTAAAAATCCTGACATACTACATGTCATCGTCATGTTGTCATTGTCATGTGACCTACCAGGGTCAGTTGCGTCACATCAGCTCCATTTACAAATCGTCTCCCATGGGATACAAAAGTGTCCATTAAATGCACAATAATAGAATCTAACCAGAAGTAGTAAAGCATCCAGGTACTTTTTGCCTTCTCTTCTGTGAGTACTGTGGATTCAGAAATAGTTCTTTTGTCACATATTATTGAACACTATATAGTAGGAATGTATGTGGTTTTGGACACAGCCGCTGTCTCTCTTACCTGACACACACACACACACACACACACACACACACACACACACACACACACACACACACACACACACACACACACACACACAAGATAATCAGGCTGAAGTTGGACCGATTTTCCCCTTACGAACAACCTAGGTAATGTCAGATTTTCCTGTGATGCGTGGTGTTTTAAGAAGGACTGAATCTGTTTTGAAACACATCGGAGGCTCTTCGATCACAAATTGTAAATCTTCAACATGTTGTGTATGGGGGATTTCCTGCGTTCTCAGTCGAGACTCGAGTTGTTTGAAAATGGAATCTAATGATGTGTGGTGTGCTGTCATGCCCATATAGCAGCACTCCACACTGTTTAGGTACAAAACCATTTAATCATATTTTTTCATCATGTTTGTGTTTTCTCACATTTTAAAAATCTAATAAGATTTAAAAAAAATCTTTTAGTGTTGCCCTAGCTTCATGGATCTCTCACCTAAGGATATGACAATCAGAGTCAGTTGTGTGAGATGATGACAAACAAAATGTGCAGACCATTGGATCACCATGAACAGGATTGAGTAACACTGCTGTATTTTTCAGTTTCAGGTCTCCAGCACACCTGACTAATTTTCCAAGTTAACCTAGAGACCTTGACTAACTGGTTCAGGTGCATTTGATCGAGCTACATTTTAAACTCCCCAAACTTTAAATTCTGCTGGGTAATTTTTAACCAAATGCTGGGTAAACATTGGAAAGAACACACGTTGGGTTAATCAATAAACCAATGATGGGTTGTTTCAATGCAATGCTGGTTTGTCTCAACTCATGGTTGGGTTACCCATGTGTTTCATATTTACCAAACATTGGGTTAAAAATAACCCAGCAGGTAAGCTGCCCTTGTAGTGCTCTCGTGTGTACATTTTTATTTGCACTACAATTAAACTTTATAGCTCTTATGAAATAGACAGCTAAGACAGAATTTAGGAAAGCATGGAAAGTAAGAGAGGAAATGTTATATAGACATTTCTACTGTAGGGTATAGGACATGTTAGATAGTGTTGTCGCTGTGATTATTTACTGCTTTGAATAGCTTTGGAAGCAGCTGGCTAATATAGTACTGAAACCTCTTTAATGTCATCATGCAGATCCCATTACAATTTAATGTTTAAATAAAAGTGTAGTACATTTTTATTTATGTATTTGGCTGCAGTGGCTGTTTGGTTAAAATATCCCTTTACTGTTTGTTATCTACTGAATTTTTAAATAGATGAATTGAAGTAATATGGATTAGTGAGTGAATTTCATTCATTAGGTCGAGTCTGAAGTGCAGTATTTTGCTGACTGTATGCAAACAATTTTGCTATTAAAAACAGGATGGGTAAGTTTCTGGTTTCTAGCAAAATGTGATATTTGCTTTAAAGCAAAAGTCATGACCCCTATATATTATCATAAGATTAATATTACTGTGATAAAATAAAACATTCCCAGCACTTCTTTATTCCCAGCTTGTGCTCTGGAATGAAATCTGTTGACATTCTCAGTAGACAGGTTTATTTCACATAAAATTTCATTTAGACGTCTTTCTTGACCTTGACGTATTCTGTTTAACACAAAATAAATATTTTTTTTAATTTTAAGCACACAGTTGTTTTTCCTACTATGAAAGTCAACAGTGTGTTCATCATTTATAAAAATATTTTCTTTTGTGTTCAACAGGATAAAGAAACTCATACAGGTATAGAATAACCTGAGGGTGAATAAATGATGACAGGATTTTCATGTTTTTTTTTCAAATGATCCCTTTAAGTAACACGGTTCGCTGACAAAAGCATGCTTTTGTTTTTTGGCAGCCCCTTTGACTCATTTGTAAAATTAATTTCTTAGAAGATTTGAACATATGTATTAAGAAAAAAATCACACTAAAATTCTCGCAAAGTCCCTAAAGCCTCATTACAGTATGTACAGTTTGTTAGTAGGAAAGCTCTTCTTGACACAAAGTCAATGTTCTCGCCTACAGTCATAGCCATAAATAATGGCAGTGACATAAACTTTATGTTTTGCAAAGTTGTCTATTTAATTTGTTACGGTGTTCATTCACATTGTTTTAGCAATGGTTCGCTCCAAAGAAATATGTGCAGCCAAAATTTCTTTGTATCAAAATGGCCTCACATAAAAGGAAATTACTTTGCACTTGAAAAAAAAAACATTTACTGTAGGGTGACCATACGCATCCTGGCCAGGTTTTTTCGTGTGTCTTCCGGAAGTCATATTTGTCGACCGCAAATACGTCATCAAGGTTCTCACGTTTCATTCTTACCTTAAAATGTAATGGTTGCTTTTCTGACATAGAACTTGAAATAATAAACCTGATGACGTATGCGGTTGACGAATACGACTTCCGGAAGATGCACCCAAAATCAGGAAAATAGCACGTATGGTCACCTTTAACGAGAGATGTTTGACAGTGAAAAAGGCTTCAGGACATCCCAGAGTGTCCAGCAAGCACCAGGACCGTCTCCTCCTAAGGGAATCATGTCACATCCAGTGCAGCGCTTGGTCAGTATTGGCAGCAGGTGGGTGTCATGCAACAGTAAAGCATCCCTAGATCATCCAAGCGTGGGGTTGATTTTCAACCAAGGCAGTGTTCTCTCTCTCTCTCTCTCTCTCTCTCTCTCTGTCTGTCTGTCTTTCTCTCATATTCTGCCCCAAAACAATGTCATGAATTAAGAATGTTATGAAAAACGTCCTGCTAGAGCAACTTCTCCCAATAATCCAGGAGCAGTTGGTGATCCATGCATTTTCCAGCATGGTGAAGCACCATGTCACAAGGTGAGAGTGATAGGTCACATAGAAGATGAGAGGCAAGGTAACGTAGTCAAGGGCAGCAGATATATCCAATAAACAAAGAGAAACACTCCAACCAAACAACAAGACAAAAGGGTACTCCATGAAACCGTAATCCAGCACTCTAAATTATTTTTAACCCAATTCTGGGTAAATATTGGACTGAACACATGTTGGGTTATATATAAACCTACTGTAATAAACCTAACTTCATAGCAATGCTGGGATGTTTTAATTAATGGTTGGGTTAACAACAACCCAGCATAGGTTTATGTAATAAATATTTATCCAGCATTGGAACAAAATAACTCTTTTATTTTTAGAATTTAGAGTGAGTAAACAGGCACAATGGTCATAACGTGAAACATGGAGATGGAACAATGGCAATGACTACACTTCACAATGGCTGCATCCAAAACTGCCTACTTACATAGGCAAAATGCAGTATGCAAATGAATAGTATGTCTGAATTCTCAGTATACATAAAATAGTAGGCAAGAATAATAGGGTTTTTCTTGCGCGATTCACGCCCTGTCCCAAATGGCACACTCCGGACTTGTGGTCCTCCTCAGAGTCCACACTTTGATGACATCACGTAGTCCAGACTTTAGGGACTCTTGATGCGAGTCCACGTGGGTGCACCGGAGTCGTATTTTGGGACAGACTCGAGCATCACACCGGAAATAGGTAGAGAAGTTGCCCGTCAGTGTGAACTCCTCCCTTCCATCGTCTGATTGGTCTGATTGGCCTTTCGCAAGGACTTCTGGGTTGGTAAAGTGCGCGAAGCCTGCTGCAGTGCGGGCTTCGCTGAAGACCGCATCAAGGGGGCAAAGGAGGCGCTGATGAGCACACTTCAAATCGTAAAAATGACAGATGGGACACCCTACGGACTCGTAGACTAAGCGAGAACGCGCAATTTAAGGCCACGAGACCGAAAGTCCACATGAAGTGCGCCATTTGGGACAGGGCATCAGAGGTACCTATACTTAAGTTGCATCCGAAACCGCCTACTTACCTTCTATATAGTAGGAGACACAGTACATGAAAAGAGTAGTATGTCCGAATCCTCAGTATTCATAAAATGAGTAGGAAAGAAATCCCTGGATGCCCTTCTGGGTCCGCCCAGATTCTGAAGCACTGATCAATGGATACTTTTCTATCCCTGCTTTTCCAGAATGCCACAGAAAAGCCAAGCAATGATTAAATTGACCGAGGACCAGCAACTCGGGTGTTTTCAAATGTAAGTAGCTAACAAATAACGCCTTCTGTTTCGCATTTGTTGACCTACTGTTAATTGTTTAATGTGTAAAGACGGTATACTATAGTATATTTGTGATTTTGCTGTAAAACACATATTTATAGCTTACAGTAAGCTCCATTAAGCTCACATACCTCTTTAAAGTGGATTTACACATACATTCTAAAACATATACATCTTAAAGACATACTAATTCTGTTGAAATTACTTAAAAAGAAGTCTGATTTCGAATCACTCTTGCGGTATTGTGATGTCATCCTCCTGTCGGTTTTTGGGTATGTACGGACTCGTTAAGTAGGTACTCATTGTAGTTCCTACTCAGAGAGTATGCGGTTTCAGACGCAGCCAATGTTAACACGGAAAAGCTTAGTTTAATAACTATGAACAGGAAGTGGATGTAGAAGGAAGAGTGAGTCCATAGTCCAGATTGGGAGAGGATGCCCCCTGGTGGTGGGACAAATGGGTACCCTCACATTTATTACAGCTTTAAGGTTTTTTGCCAATAAGTCTTTAAAACTTAAAACTTTTTGTTTTTCAGTATACAATAAAAACATGGACGAATAATCTGCAAATACCGCAGCAACAAACTTTGCAAAACAGAAAATATATATCACTGCCAATACTTTTAACTGTCCTCACCAGCAGCTTTGACATCATTGAGCATTGTGTCCAAAACAATAATCAAACTCACATTGCACATTAAAAAGAGATAGGAGAAAGAAAAAAAGTCAAATAACCAGTTCAGTGTAATCTGATTAATCTCTTTATCATTACAGGAGGATTTTATTAGATTTGATGTAGCATCCTGTTCATGAATTCTCTTCAGACTGATGAAGTTATTTTTTAAAAAGACTGAGGTTGGCGATCAAAGTAAAACTGAAGACAAAGTCTCAGGAGCTCAGCAGCCCACATACCAAAACTATCAAAATGTACAATATTTACACAACTGTCTGTTAAAACCAATTAAAACCCACATGTCTACGTAAAAAACAATGGATTAAAAAACACAAGAAATAATAAACAGATGCATACTGCTGTATGTTTTCATGTTCACACACAAAATGTAAAAGTTATTTATAAACTTAGTGCAAAGTTACAGGAAGCAATAATGTGTTAGGCTGAAGAGATGGGAATTTAGTCTAGATTTAAACTGGATGAGATTGTCTGTCCGTATTGTTCATTGTGATCGGGCTCAACTGGTGTTTTCCTAATATATTATGTACACTTCCTTTCCTCCTTATTTTTCCATTAAACTGGAAAATTCAGGAAATGTTTTTCTTTATTGCATTTATTGTTTTTGATGAACCCTTAAGCTGCCACAAGTTCTAAAGCTCCTAAAACACACAAACCTCATAGAAAAGTGCAAACATCACCAGTAATCTTCATCAGTATTTTTTTGTTGTTTTTCCATCAAACCATCAAAAAAATTTACTTTTCATTTACTAATTAGCTATTTTGCTCAGCCTTTTGGCCAATGTTTACAAAACATATTTACATTTCAGTGTAAAAATGTCAACGGGTTAGAAAAAGTAAAGAAAAATTAAAATGTATCTCTGAAAAAAAAAAAATGCTACACAGGTCACACTTTTGATTCCTGAATTAATGCATCTTTATAATTTCAGGATGTCCTCCCTGGAAAACATGGCAGAAATTTTAGTCAGGTAATTAATTTTTTCCAGCAAATGCAGAAGTCCTGTGATTTTCACTTTAAGCAGCAAACATTATTAGCGCTCCCGTATAAATTCACCATGAGTGCACATTGTATCCCAGAGTTCCTTTATATCCTGTTGTGGCATTGAAGACTTGTTGTTTAAAGCATAAATCCATACTGAACATGTGCTGTATTGTTGCTATTCTCAGCAGCGTTGTCCTTCAGATTAAAGCTTCCAAGCAAAACCAAAATCCCTGTTACCGCTCTGTGTCCCACACCAATCTGCGAGGAAATGTTTATAACAGAAATGTTAGAAAAATATCTAAATAAAAAAGATTTCCACAAGCCAGAACATTCATCTTCAAACTCTGACGCTTTTGTGTGGCATTTTCTCTTGGCAAACCCCAGCCAGAGGGACGAATTTCGGCCCAAGGTTCTGCAGGAACTCCAGGTTATCTCCAAGATTGCTAACAGTCAGCTGATCTAATGACTCACATTCACTGCCCCTCCCTTCATATTCATACTGATACGCTATATAAACTGGATAGTCCTTCTGTTCTTCTTCAAACCCGTAGAGTTTCTAAAAGATAGAAATAAAAAGAGAAACATCAAATCCAAATCCTTAATATAAATTCAGAAAATCTAGTGATTTTTTTCCAAGCAACATCTACAGTGCAGTAGGGATGACGCCGTGATGACATTGACTGCTGATCTTCATGCAGAAACACTTACTGTGTTTGTGCAGTAGGTGGTGATGTGCACTAACTAAATGAAATTACCTTGTCAAGCTGATCAGCCAGGTTTATTCCTGATATTCCTGATCGTGAACTGTATGTTCGCTGCATCATCTGACTTCCTCCATTCTGAAACACAACGGTGACTTTACATTAAAACACATCAGGTTTTTGTTATTTTAACAGTTAAACAAGTTACTCTTATTTACTGTAATACATATTCAGCCTAAGATCACTGCACACTTAGTCATTCCGAGAATATAAAAAAATAAATATGAAGTCACGTTTACGCTCTGCCTTTAAAACTTTTGTCCTTTTATAAAATTTTCTGCGTTTCTTGATTTTTTAGCAAACATGGGAGGTGTTTTGACATTCAGAGCAACAGCAAACTCCAGAATAATGTCTGACAAGTTGATCCACTTTGTCTCACAGCACAAAGTATTCCTCACAAACAAAGTGAGGAATACAAAGAGAAGAAATGTAAATTAAGTGAAGGTGACGCGATTGTCAGGCATGGTAGCCTATAGTCAAAATGTGAACCCATCCCAGTAAGTAGTGAACTCACGCACACCTGGAGCAGTTGGCAGCTAACATAATAAAGACTTCATTTTGTATTGTTTCATGAATTCTTTTGAAATGGATTAAACAATACGCATGCAAGGTTTCTGTGAAAGTTTAGGATGACGAATACGAATAAACGCATATGCAAATTTCGGCCTTCAGTGTGAAGAACTTCAGTGTGCAGTTTTGATAGTTTCATTTTAATTTTAGTCTTGTGGCATACATAAAGACTGCAATTTTATATCAATAACATTATGTAACATATTTCCAATACTTTCAATTTTCTCCACTAATTTGCAAAACTTACCCTTAATGTGTTGGTTCGGGCCATTGAAAAGCTGCGTTGTGGCTTTAAGAAACAAAACATAAAATAGTAAATATCCATCATCAATAATATAATAATTAAGAACAAAAATATAAATGTGTCTATAAAGGGACAAACTAGACATGCATTTTAAAATAATAATAATAAAAAATGCACAATATTTTTTTAAAGTATCAATAAATTGGCCCATTTCTTAAAAATTTTCATTATTCTTTTCACAAATTACCACAAAATGATCACAGTTCCCTTTCAGTCGGTCACTTCAAAGTCACGTCGATGACAGACAAATTAGGAACTTGCTAAAGAGACCAATCCACCTTGAGTTTAACTACAAAAAGCCAGTGAATATTGGCATGCAGTATTTGCATCTGCTGAGGGAGTATAAATAGACGTCCACTCCAACGCAGCAACAGCCTTCATCTAAGCAATGGCGTGGAGCCGTACGTAGGAAGGCCAGTCCAGCTGCCCCCAAAGCCTCCTGGTAGATGCAAGGGTAAACTACCCTGAGACGGGCGAGCTAGAGATGACGAGGACTGCGCTCTTTCCCCCAGAGAAGGGGTCGGGTTGAGAATCTTTTGTTGGAGTTACTTTTTGTACCCAAATTCTCAGCAACGGACCAGTTTCCCACATCTTTGGGTCTAGGGCAATTCACAAGATGCCGTTCAAAATGTTGACACAGAAGTGCATTTTAGGATGCCTCTGTCCCCATGATTTGTTTGCAGTTTTCGACCTAAAGCATGCATACTTTTATGTCTCGACCCCCCCCCCCTTTCTACGTTTTGCGTTCGAGGGGCGAGCATATCAGTATAAATCAGTGCCAATCAGAATAAAGCATTCAACAAACCCATGGTATAATATAAAGTTGTTTTAAATATTTACATGAACAGGTGTGGGTGTGTAAATACCACATTTCAATGAAACAATCAAACCGTGTGAAGCATTTTGATTCAGTTGATATTTTTAGAAGGTTTTTTTGTGGTTTTCTTCCTGGAAATAAAAAAGCCCCTCCCAGTCACATGTCACACCCAAGTGTCAGTTTGACGCTGTCACTTACCAGACTCATTACTCCTCCACCGTTGGGGATGTCCGGATATGACATGTACTGTAAGAGATAAGAACAAAATCTTTAAGAACTGTACTGATACGCATAGGCTCATAAGGTCATTTGAATTATTAATATGTGTTTACACATGGGGTGTAGCAAGCGTTTTAAAAGTTAGTGGACACAGCTGTCAGTTGGTGTAACAGTCAAAGCTTTAACAAATACAGTACAGTATGAAAGGAATTACTGACGATGGGCCATTGAAATCTTTTGAAAATAATATACACCCGATGTGGTAATGCGACACGACCTGAAGCCACAGACTCAGTGCTCTGGTGGTACAGAAATTACTTAAAGTTTATCAGTCAAGACAAATTAATTATTTGTTTGTTGTCTGTTGTTTAACTAAACTAACAGCATTAGATTTACGCTGTCACTTGGATCCAATATACTTGCATGCATTGTATTTCTCATGTTATTACTCCTAACACTCTTTACCAGGAAGTCTTTACCATTTCTGTGTATTTGCATGCTGTCTGAAGCCTTGAGATGTGGCTTTCCAGGCACATGTGTAGATCACAAACACACACAAAAAAAACTTGTGAGTACTGCATTGAGATCTGAGAATTTAGAGTGTGTGATTGGCTGAATATTAGTTGTAATAGGCTTGAGAAAGTTTAAGGGACAAAGTAATTTTATCTAAAAATACCCATGGTTTTACTGTTTTGTCTAGATTTAATATCAAACGTTTAAGTGATCTAATTTACAATACCAAATATATTTAAAACCCTGATGGTTACAATATATCATCTCTTTAAGATGGCTGACATATGATGTCCGATAAACTGGAAGGAGAGTCGGTCTAAAGTAATCCAAGTAATCCAAAGAGGAAAACCCATTTGCAGTTTTAATAAACAGAAATGGGGGGCCTGGACCATGGAGCATTGGTGGGCCTGGACCGTGGAGAAATGGCAGGTCTGGGCCGTGAAGCAATTGTACAGACACACCGGCAACGTCCTTTGTGCTCTCAGCCTCATCCCTTTTCACCCTCCCCCAAAAAGTACTTAAGGGAGACGCCATCTTGGCAACAGTTTCAGCCGTTGCTGTGGCCATCTTGGGGACTGGTTCAGGCGTGGCGGGGGCCTTCTTGGGGACTGGTTCAGGCGTGGCGGCGGCCATCTTGGGGAATTGTTCAGGCGTGGTGGCGGCCATCTTGGGGAATTGTTCAGGCGTGGTGGCGCCCATCTTGGGGACTGGTTCAGGCGTGGCGGCGGCCATCTTAGGGACTGGTTCAGGGGTGGCGGTGGCCTTCTTGGGGACTCATTCAGGCGTGGTAGCGCCCATCTTGGGGACTGGTTCAGGCATGGCAGCGGCCTTCTTGGGAAATGGTTCAGGCGTGGTGCCGGCCATCTTGGCTGTGGCTTCAGGAGACTCAGGTTTATGGGCTGCAGTGAACTCCATAGAAACTGTAGTGCAGTGTGTGGCCCAAACACCACAAAGCAGTAGCCATCACCGTTAGTACTGCAAGCAGGGGACAGATCTCTGACTCTGGTTGAGCAGACAAGACTCCTTCCAGAAAATCCTTAACATAACCCTCAATGGGGCAGTTGCCCTGGCATAGCCTTCATAGTTTAACTGCTGGGTTCATGGTAGGTCAGGCTTTCTGTAAAGTTATCCACTGAGAGGCGAGTGATTAAGAACCCAAGTGTATTTTAAATAAACATAAAGAAACATACACATAAACAAGAACTAAGCTTATCATTAACAAAAACAAAGGCATGGCATGAACTCTACCAAACAAAAGGACAGTTTAACAAACCTTGAAAAAGGACAATAGGAACATGAGGGCTATATACTGTATACATACCAATCAGAACATGACACATCAAGGAACAGGGAAACAAGAGACAGCATGGCTGTGACAATATCAAAATAAAAGACCTGTGGTCTCATTTATATAGCGTGCATACGCACAAAACAGGGCTGGAAACTTGCGTACACCAGTTCTAACTCAAAGGTTGTGATCTATAAAAAACAAACTTAATGGGAGAATGGGCTTGCAGGGTGGGATCTAAGGATGATTCATGTATGCACACTTGCAGGTGATCTGTGATTTATAAAGGGAACATTGCACGTAATTTTGTTGCTGTTCTTTGAATGACAATGACAATAAAGTTTCTATAAATAGAAAATTGAAATTTGTTTATAAGTCCTAATGTTTTTTGGCGTATGCTATTTTTGGCTTTTGTGCTTACGTAGACTTTTAGTAAGGATTCTATGCAGTTTTATAAATGAGACCCTAGAACATGAAACAAGAACTTCAAAATAAAATACATGAACATAACTATTACAGTCTGAAAGGGGCTGCATGGGGTGCCAACCATCTGTGGGTGTATAATTATCAGATCCAATTTGAGCTTTGGATTCATAAAAAAAACGTGTGCGTATATTCGTATATTAAAGGCTCTTGCACTGGAATGAGCTTCTCTCCCATGTTGACATGGATTTACAATGAAACTGAAATTTCATTATGAGTTAGTGCTATACAAAAATACATGTGTTGATTATTTACACTTTTTTTGTGCAATGTTCATGTTTTTTATTATATGACCTATAACAAAAACAACATAAGTTATAACCAGTGGCGGCTGGTCACTACCCTTAAAGCTGGCCCGAGAGGAAAGCTACTTTAACATGTTACCAAAAAGTTAAATATATAGTGCTAATTAATACAAAATAAAATCATTTAGTTGTACTATTTCACTGTTAGTCATGTTATAATTCATTTAAAACAATTAAAAATCAAAACTGGGTTCGTTGTGTGTGTGTCATGTTTGTGTGTCTGGGGCACACCCCTAATGAGTGTCTATGTAGGTCAGGAAAAAGGGTAAAAACATGTGACTTGAGGCTGAGCTCTAAGTGGTTGGTTTCGGATCCGCCCTGGGGTGCAGGACTGTGCGCCCCAAACACTCCCGTTTATGTTGTAAGCGAATCAATATTGCTTTTAATGTTTTTTACCTCCTGTGATTGGATCGTTCTCAGAGTCTCATAACCGCGTTGGAGATTGCTGTGTTAACTGATAGCTACAGTACACATCAGTGAAAGCAAGTGAAATATCTTGAGATGAAGGAAAATATGCTTTTATCCTTACAAAATCACCCTATACAAGGTATTTAATTGATGAATAAATAAAGGATTAAGAAGCTTGGACCAGATCGACCAACGGAGTCAAATGATGGCAGTCTGTGTGGTGCTCCACCACTTCTCATGGCAAACGGAGTTGGCTAGCTGGATATCATGTAAGTCTTGAGTTTTATTTTTTTCCCTGTTTGCTGTTTTAAAGTCTGAATGTGTGATAGACGTGCAGGACATTCACTTTTCTGGCGCGTTTGAGCTTGTGTTGCGTGGACATAATGAGAGCGAGAGCTCATATAATCCGTTATATTCCGTGGCTTGGTCAACTTTGTTGTTAGTTTTGTTGTTGTAGAGTTTAAAAAAGCACCCACGAGAAAACCACTGTTTTAAATGAAACTTCACGAACCGTGCATATTGAGCTGATGGACTGTATGTACTTAGTCTGTTATGAGGGAAAAATGTGCTTGTGCTATTGCTATAAAAGCAAAAAGAAATGTACGAGTCTGTGATTAGGCAACTTTAATGTCTCTTTTTGTGTGTGTTCGGTCGCGTTAAACGAAAAGTCTTTGACGGAGAAAATTTAAGCAGGATAAAGACGCCATTTTGGCAGACTGCCCATACAACTCAACTTGAGAATGTAATTCCTAATCATGTCCAGTTGTTGGCAGTGTGTTGCTCAAATGACGCCCTGGTTTCTAAACATTCTCGCAATATTTTGAAGTCATACACTGATTGGTCTGCGCATGGCTGCTGAAGTTAAACACTACAGGTCAGGAGCGCTGCAACAAGACGCCTGTCTAAGGTGAAGATGCAAAATCTAATGACAAGAGTCTGCATTAATCTGCCTTTATGCGTTTATTACACAAGATGGTTTAGTTTAGTTCAATTCAGATTTTTACATGTTTATTGATATTTTAATCGCAGTAGTATTTTGTTATTTGATTTGTTCATATTTGCCTGTTCAGCATACAGCTCGCGTGTTTTATTGCCTCCGCTGTCACTGTGAGAAAAATACATTAATTCATCTGCTTCATGTGATGGTAAAGTGATGCACGGTCTCCGTTTATCTGTTCTCTAAACAAACACATTTGACTTGTATGCTCGTGTAAGTTTATGATTAGAAATGGACATGTGAACGAAAATTAAAATAATTAAAACATGAAATGACGGATAATAACTGACTGTGAAGGCCTCTTTACAACGCTGTTTATCCAAAAAATGACGGAGATTGAAAAAGTTTATCGCAACCTGTGTGTGTGTGTGTGTGTGTGTGTGTGTGTGTATGTGTGTGTGCGCGTGCGTGTGTGAATGATTACCTTGATATTAGTTCATTACAGTTTCATACTACATTTATTTCGTGCATGCGTTTGATTTCAACTGTAACATTTTCAGCATTTTAGCTAAGTAGTAGCCTAATGATACTCATTACCTGATAAATGGCGTAGAGTACTGCATTACTACAGTTAAAGTTTGATTTTGAGTGTGTTTGCGCCCCCCCAAAATTTTTTTAGCACCAGCCGCCACTGGTTTTAACATATATAATAGGGTAAAAGTAAATATATAGGTAAAAGTAAAACCTGTATAAAAGGTTAAAATTAGGGGTAATAGTATGGCCCACATCATGTTTACAATTTTTAAATCTGGCTTAAAGAAGAGAACTCAGAACCACATCACCATATCAATGACCTTAAAAAGAGTGGACTAAAATTTTAATATTAATTTAATGGATTCTTCAAAGATTATAAAATTAACTTTTAACAATTTAATCATTGTGACTGAACGTTATCATTATTTTAATGACAATAATGTTAAAACCCCACATGATAAAGTCATTTAAAAATGAGATGGGAATTTGGCAGAATAACTCCTAACTTGTGTAATCAGGTTGACAACCAAATAAAAAACAACCAAAAAAACATTGTCATTATGGGGCTAACAAACAGTTTATGCGTCACTTTTGCATGCGTGCAGGGACTCGCATTCAATTCTGCTGTCTTTAATCCAATAGCTTTGAGCCATATAGATATTAAAGATATAACGTAGCTCACTACAACAAGTAAGCTGTTATCATATATTAATCCATATGTCATTCTAATCCATATGATTCCCGAGGAAACTCCTGGCCACTTTTTGCAATACAACAAAAGTTATCCAAATATGTCTTTTAAAGCCATTTGACAACTACACGTAAATCAGTTATTATTTACAACATTTCATAGGCTCCTTAAGTAGTGCACTTAATGCCATAGATTATCAAACATTATTTCTAACACAAAGTCAAGTGTATTTAATATGTTACGAGCATCAGTCATTGAAATTTTAAATGTATCAAAAACCTTATCAAGATAGCAACACCAAAAAAACTCATATAGACGTTTGTACACAAGAAACGATTCGCTTCATGACACTGACATGTGATTGGCTAAATAAAGTTGTAATACGGTTGAGAAAGAGTAATTTCATTGCACTAAGTGACCTAATTTGCAGTACCAACTTTCTTTAAAACACTGGTGGATTTTAACATCTTTGCGACGTAAGAATTGTGGTAAAATTCAGTACCCAATACCAAAATTTAAAACGTGAACATTTTTACTTAGTGAACTCTTTCGCTAATGTGATGTTTTTAGGTAACCCATAAGGGTGCAATACAGAAAAAAATTCACATTTAATTGTCTATTAATAAGCTGGCATATGCACTCTCAGAATAAAAGTTTTTAAAATCTGTCACAAGGACCGTACCCTTTCAACAAGTACATATTTGTATCTAAAGAGATCATAATAGTACCTAATACACTGAAAAAATCATTCATTCAATTTACTCAATTTTTTTTTAAGGTATGTGGTTGCAAAAATGTATTTAAGCTACATTTAAACAAAAGTCTTTGGTTTTATTTAATTTTACTTTTTTTGTTTAAATGTAGCTTAAATAAATTCATTGCAACCTCTTTAAAAAATTAAGTAAATTGAATGAATCTAGTACCTTATAGTCAAGACAAAAAAATGAGTTTCTTGTCACAAACATTGATTTGATTTGGCACTTACCCCAACAGATTCTCTCATTGTGCCATTTTCACCCCTTCTGTATCCATCCATGTAATCAGGCTGAAAAAACAACAATATGTGGGTTGTTCAGAACTTGTTAACCATCAAAAATGAGGGATGGAAATGCCAAATTTCACATAAAAATCCATTAATTCGCAAAAAAGTTTTTACGCTCGCTTGAGGTGGTTTTTGACGACTACAGGTAAATGCGAATAATGGGAGATGGAAACGCATTTGCCAAATACATTCTGATGTAGCGAACATTAAACCCAGGTGACTAAACGTCTATCTATTTCCGCTAGTTCATATAAAGTTCTCAACGTCGTCTTAATGCCCTTGCTGCTAATGCCTGCATCACAAATGCTGCGTTTGGCAATATAAAGCTGCACTGTTAGAAAATGTATAACTTGCCCCATTGTGACTACATGCAGTCATGTCTCCATTTTCTAAGCATGCATTGTTTTATTTACCGTCGGTTACCGCTCTGACAACTTGATGGGAACGCTGCACGCACCTAATTCACATTTGTTTGTCTTTCTTTTTTGCAAATTTTGATAAGATTCACTTTACATTTGGATGGAAACCCAGCTACTGTCATTGTGGGGCTAACCAACTGTTTAAATGCGTCACTGTTGCATGCGTGCAGAGACTCGCATTCAATTCTGCTGTCTTTAATCCAATGGCTTGAGGCCATCTAGATATTAAAGATATACAGTAGCTCAATAAAGCAAATAAGCTTTTATCATACACTGTAAAAACAAAATGAAGCATGAAGTTAAAACAACTTGGTTTTTAACCAATTCAACCTAATTTTTTGTGTTTTTACCTGCGATAAGTTGACATAACTTAAAAAAACAAGTTGAAATTGTTTAACTTATTATTTTTTTAGTTAAAGTAATATAAAAATATATGTTGATTTGACAAAAATGCTGTGTATTTTAATTTGTATGTCATTCTAAATCCATTAAATTCCCGAGGAAACTCCTGGCCACCTTTTGCAATAAGACAAAAGTTATCCAAATATGTCTTTTAAAGATTTTTGCGTAACAAACAAGTCATTATTCACTACTTCTCAGAGCGTTTATTTTCCACATAAACTTTTTTTGAGTAAGAATTTTAAAGTAATTTAAGTATTAATATAATTCACACACACAGAGTAATTTCATGGCTAAAGAAGAATCGAAACGAAACCCAAAAATCATTGCGTCGTCCCCAGACCTCATTCGGTTTTATTACCGGAAAGAAGATACACCATATGTGTTTTAAAGAAGAAACAAAGGCATACATTTTGAGACAACATGAAGATGATAAATGAAGACATTAGTTTTATTATTGTATAGACTATTTTTGTAAGCCAATGAGATAATTCATAAAGAAATGAAATAATTAGTGCTGGGCAAAGATTAATCACGATTAATCGCATACAAAATAAAAGTGATTTTTTGGATAATATATGTGCGTGCACTGTGTCTAATTATTATGTATATTTAACCACACACACATTCATATATTCATTTCAGAATTATTTTACCTATATATCAATTTTTGTAATTTATATTTAATATAGAATATATAAAAATCTAAATAAATATATATAAACATGTAAATGTTTCTTAAATACAAAATACGCGATGAATCTTTGCCCAGCACTAGAAATAATGTTAAAGAAACTAAACCTACCTGTGCAGGTACATTCTTTACATAAAAAGCATTGACAGCAGATTCAGGCTGATGAGAGAAGGAAAACAAAAATGAATGTGTACCGTAAAACTTCAAATAATAGCCGAGTCCCAAATAGACGCCTGTCTCTTTTAGACGCCTGGTGTGACGACAGGTTTGGGTAAATAAACGCCTGTCTCAAATAAAGGCCTGGTCTGTTTTTTAGTTTCGGTTTGTATTTAATCTTCTAAAACCCGTCAGATATTCTGTTTAAGACAGTTCTATGGTGCAGATTGAACAGGATAAAGTTGTTTTTGCTTACCGGTAGATGTCACGTGACAGACGCAGTCGTTCCGTTACTCATCACTATGACAACACAACAAGCTTCGTCGCCAGGGCTGCGTTCAGCCCCGACAAAACGTAGCACAACGTTTATTAAACTGAAACGGTGATGCATTGAACACCCTGTTGTGATGACGCAAGAGTTGCAACTACGGTAGCTGAGAGGCCATTCTTTGTGTTCTTTTTTAAATGTTTCTAAAGCCTGATGAAATCGTTATAAATGTGTGTTTAATACTGTAAAATACCCTCGATGTTACAATCACTGACCTTGCTGTCCAAAATGAAAGACAACATTCCAACTTGAACCCATTGAGAGAGCTGTCTCTTTACTATCGCGTGGTTTTATACATCTTGCCGCTGATTGGGCTGACATTTCTGACACACCCACCAAACAAGAGAAAACGCTTCTAAAACCTGTTGCATTCCGTTGCACACCGTTTCCAGGAAACATGTCGTTCAACCCGGAAACCGTAGCAAAACGTTGCGCACCGGTGTGAGATTGAACATGCCCCAGGATTGAGGTGATGATGACAGTAGCGAAGTGGCAATCGGGAGAGTCAGGACTTTTCCCGGTGGGCCGGTAGTGTTTTGAGGCCACTGATAATAGCCGGGCTTTCAGTCTTTTGTCATGCATGCACTCCCGCCACACATTGTATTTCTCGCGCGGAAACACTATTTATCATATTTAATACGCTGCAGCGCCCAAAATGTATCTGGCCGCACTGCTCTCTCTCTCTCTATCAAGCCCGTCTTCCCTAGAGTTCTAGTCAAGCGAGCCAATACAAAAAAAAGAGAAAGAGGCTACACAATAGCCAATCAGAAAATAGCACTGTTGTATCTGGGTAAGATTTCACGCAACAACCAATAAAAAAAGAATATGCTCGTTTGCTTTATTTATGCTGCCAATAATTTAAGACTGTTGTTATTACACAAACTAATTTGTTAAACACATTCAAATTAAAAATAAAACGTAATATGTGGTAACCTCCTGCTGTCATGCTGGAACAATTAAATTAAAAGCCTGTCTCTTATAGACGCCTGTCTCTTATAGACGCCTGGTGTGATGATAGGTTTGGGAAAATAAAAGCCCGGGCTATTATTTGAAGTTTTAAGGTAATACCTTACACATCAGACCACAGACCAAAAACAAACAAAAAAAGTGTTTACATAAATCACTGATACTTTGAAATGTCCCTGCATGTCTTTAATTGTGTAGTGTATAGCATTCTTCTTACAGGAATGTAAAATATTGTTTTGAAGTTATAATACAACTAAAATGAATGGTACTTTCAAGCCAGTGTAATCTTTCACCATTCCTCAACTGACACGCCCACAATTTGCAGTGTTGGGACTCAAAAGTTTTCCCAGCAATAATTCTGACATCATGTGCATGTGCACTGAATATGATAACGCCAGAATGTCTTGAAGGCACTATAAATTACTAATTTGTTTGGAATACAATTAAAAAAAAAAGAAATAAAATACTATAATAAAATCTGATCGCTACTGTGTGCATATCTATGCATGTACAAGAAATCATTGTGACACTAGAAATACATGTTAAAGGGTCAAAGGAATTTTTCCTTTGGAGTCAGCATACAATGTAATGTTTTTGCTCCAAATTTTCCCAATATTAGGATTGCATGGGATATGCTTTAAGTGCTTCACCAATTTGTGTCAACAGCATTCTTTGAAGTGCTTGCCCATGAACTGGGATACAATTATAAACTACTGATTATTAAGTACTATTGAGTGATCATTAAGTACAACTTGACGTTACTTAAATCATGTGTTAAGTCATGAGTCATGTTGTAGTTAATAATGACTCTACATTAGTTTATAATTAGTACATACCTTAACTTAGCATTACTTCATATTTAAGTAAGAATGAATTTAGGTATTAGTAAGTTAATTATAAATCCTGTACCCTTATTATAAAGTATTATGTTTGTTGTGTGGGAATCCTTCAGAAGGGCATGCAAATAAATGTAAATAAATAAAAGGGCATGTTTAATCTTCAATTTTGTTTAGGAATAATAGCATGTAATTACCTGGGATCTGTCACTGACATGCAAAACATGGGTGCTTACACACGAGTGCATTCATCTGTGTGATGTCGTTAAAGTCCACAACAAGTTTTTTTTTCACAACTGGTTCAATAAATGTTTTTATAGCCTTGAAAAAGTTTTAAGGATTTAATTAACTGACTTAAAGCCAGGGCGCTTTCAATGAATAATATAACCCAGCCCATGAGAAGACAAAGGAATTATGAACAGCAATAACAATCATTTGTTTTCCCTAGAAACTACAAGCTACAAGAATTTCCTTAAGGTGACTCCCTGCTAAACATAACTATAAAAGAAACATTAGATACCTTATAGACAGAGCCTCCTCCCTCTTCATTGTATTTGACAAGGGTTTGGTTGCCCTCATCCTTCAGGTTCAGTGGAATATGTTGGAAGTTCTTGTGTTTTCCACATTCGCAGAACAAACACAACAGGAGCAATACTGTACAACAACAAATAGATGCAAATAAGAATTTGATATATATCCGAGGAACACCAATCTTTAAAGCATAATAAAGTTTTTTCATTCACAGACTATTTTTTCTTCTTAAAAATAAGGTTGCTACAAAAGTTTATCTTCTGCAACGTCATAGAATAAATCATCCAGTAAAAACGTTTTTATACTGACGCATTTTAGGTAAGAACCTTTGTGCAGCGCAAACACCTTTGCAATAGAAGGTTTTGATGTTATGGGTGTTCTTTAGGAAACCATACAGAAGAAAACAGTTTTTTTATGTCATTGTTTTTAAGAGTGTAGAGTGATGACTCCTTTCAATTTCCAAAAGGCATATAAACTGGCACATCCCCAATGTTGCCAATGCACAACTGCAGTTTCAAAAACAAGCCCAAGATTAATTATTATCATCAGTATATTCCTTTAAGCAATATTTGTCATCAGTAAATGAGCCTGAAACAAATTAAACTGAAACCACTCGAAGTTTACACAAGATCAGAATTACTTGCACAAGATTTTTTTTTTAAGTGAAGTTAAGGGGAACGGGGCGAGATGTTTAAAGACAAATTACGCTAGGACATTATCATTAAACTGATTGGCTGTTAGCTGTGAACAGACACTGTCAACCAATGCATTTGTGATAACTGCAGCCATAAATATAAAAACAATGTGGAAATTTGTCAGATTTTTCTAACAAGCAACCATATAAATTTATTTTTTTAAATAAACCCAAAAACCCCCAACCCATGATTATACCTCAACTTTACAAAGAAAGATGGCCAGGTTGCATATTTTAATCGGATTTGGCAACTCTTCATATAACGTGTGGTTCCTATAACACCAGTGTCTATTGTCAATGAAGCGAATACTGCATTTTTAAAAATCTGTATATGAGTCAATCATTCTGAAAATTTGTTAAATTTCATCAAATAGATGTCAGTTTTGCCAAATAGCTTTTGTATTGTTAGTGTGAGCGTTTTAGTTTGACAACTTACAGAACATGAGAAATCCTAAAATCAGAAGGCCGATGGCTGCCGCACCTAACTTGGAGTAGGGCGCTTGGCGTCCGCGACAAACACCCGCTTCAGTGCAGTCACAAACAACCACATAAAAACACTCTTCTGCTGCCAAGGCCTGCTGATCCTGGATCTTGAAGGGAATGGAGTAGTTTCCATATGGCAAACTCTTCAAACTTATCAGAGAAGTGCTGTCCCCTATGGTGTAAACCAAACAAATCTTTCATGTGAAATTTTTAAAGGTGCAAGAGAACAAGGTATCTGATTTCCTAACAGTAAACACATCTTGCTTTTATGTTTGATTTATAGTATTTCATTTGCAATCAAAATGCTAGCAATTATTTATTGTTATTACACGGCTCATTGGAATGCTTGATTCTGATTGGCCAGTTGCAACATTTGCAGGTTTGTTATTCCCAGATAACAACTGCTCAAATCTGTGAATCATTTTGACGGGTAAAGTTTAATATTACACAAAAATTCATTACAAATATGTCTTTTATAACCAAATAGCGTGTTTGTGACATCTGTATTCTCTTATAAATGCGCTGTATGTGGGAATAAATAGCTCGTTAATAGCGAGATTACAAATGGTTCAAAATTCCGCTGCGCGGCTGTTAACCGGCGTTCGTAAATACGAACATATTTCTCTTGTGCTAATGTCTTTACATTGGCTGCCGGTACAGTGTAGAATTGATTTTAAAGTGCTTTTGCTCGTTTTTAAATCGTTAAATGGACTCGCTCCCCTCTACCTCTCGGATTTGTTGGGTGAATATCGTCCAGAAAGAACTCTTCGGTCTGCCAACCAGAATCTGTTAACTGTTCCAAAGTCCAAATTAAAATCTAGGGGTGATCGAGCTTTTGCCATAGCCGCACCTAAACTTTGGAACACTTTACCGCTTCATATAAGAATATCCCCAACATTACATATTTTTAAATCTAAGTTAAAAACATACTTTTTTACTAAGGCCTATGACTCGTGATGATATTTGTTGTCTGATGTTGATGTGGTTTGTATATTTGTGTTTTTTTTAATTAGTCATTATCTCATTGTACAGCACATTGGTCAACTGGAGTTGTTTTTAATCGTGCTTTATAAATAAATTGAGACTTGAGACTTGAGACTTGAGACTTATCTTAAAACCAAAAGTAAAAGGGGTTTTGAAAAAAAGTTCTGCATTCAATGAGCAAATAAAATATTTCAAATCAATATTTAATGTTCCTCCGCTTCGCGTCGGGTCCTGATCACACTGTCAGCTTGGCGCACATTTTTTTGTGGTCTTTTATTGTGGCCAGCCTAAGGCACACCTATGCAATAATTGACCTATGGCTAAGCCACGCCCCCAAAAGTGATGAGCCAATCACAGTACGCATAGCTAACCCAATACACTCTGACATTCTCTGATTCCACATTCATTGAAATGCATTGCAGTGCAGTTTTCATTCGTTTTCTATATGTTTTTTCTTGTAATGTTAAGTTAAAAATGGTCAAATGGTGTGCATGGGGTACATGCAAATCTGACACTAGGTATCGAGAGGGTGGGTGACGTTGTGTCGTTTTTACTCTTTCCCAAGCCACATCTCAACCGAGATAATGTTAAGTGTCTGCTCTGGATTAAGTTAGGCAGTAAACCACAACACCAACTAAACGTGGATATATTAAACAAGGATGTCTACATCTGTTCTAAGATAAGTCAACAACGTTTTTGAACGTTATCTTTAACATCTCTAACGTAACGTTAACCTTAGAAGACGTTAATGTTAGCTTCTTGCTGCGTTGTACATCATGTTGAAACAGCCAGCAGTTAGGTTAAAACAACCCATTACTTGGGTCATTTTAACCCAGAAATGTGTTCTGTCCAATAGTTACCCAGCCCTGGGTTAAAAACAACCCAATATATTTTAGAGTAACAAAAAATCAGTGCACACTACTTGGCGCACTCAACTGGCATCTGCCCACTCCCTGCGTACACAAACTCGCACATTTGGAAGTGCATGGTGGTGGGCACTGCAGTTGTGCTTTACTGTCATTTAAAATGAACACACTGCTCAATAAATAAATGAAAACAATTTACACATGCTAGAGTATGTCTAGCTGTTTCGAAATTCCTCTCTGATAAGATGAGAAGTCCATATATACATTTTTAATGTAACTGTTAGATGTTAAAGTGATAGTTCAGCCAAATATGAAAATGTGCTGTTTACTTTTTCTTACCCTCAGGCCATCCGATATGTTGGTGACATTATTTATTCGGTGGAACCATTGACTTACATGAATCACAGAGCACTGTGGTTTCTGCCAAACAACTTCTTTATTGTTCTGAAGAAATAATGTCACCAACATTTGGGATGTCCTGAGGGTAAGAAAAATAAACAGCAAATTTTCATTTTAAGTATAAAAATTATGTACAAAATGTATGTGAAGTCACAGACCTGTGGTAGGATCAAACTTCCAGAGATCTTTAAGTTCCTTGTCCCCCATCAGAGAAAAGGTAAACGGACCCTTGTATGGATTTTCGTCCTTGTCTTCTGCTTTTATTTGGACACGGTCGACCTTGTTCCCGCACAAGACCGCGCCCTTGTTGAGCAGAACTGGGGCATTATCATTCACATCACCCAGATGTATCTGTACGGTGCACGTACCTGTGCCCTGTGGCTTCCCTGTGAACACCACATTGAAAAAAATTATTAGTTATTGAGATCTGTGAGATCAGATAAGATGAGAAAGTCTCAACACTAATGTCTTCTGTATTTAAATATTTTCTGTACGATTAAGAATGGTGAATGATATATAGGGCCAGATTTACTAACGGCTTGCGCCAGCAAAAACCATCATTTTGGCATGAAATAACGACTCTCAGGATTTATTAAAGACCCAAAGTGGAGCATTAGTGCTGAAAAGGGATTGGTTTAGTTATTTTTGAGACTGCCCTTATTGTATGCGTTTCTAGGAGTTTCCCTTTCAGACACAACATTTTTGGGAGGAGATGATTTAAATGATTCCCGCAACGCGATTAACTAATGTTACTGGTATTTGCGCCGTTTTGTAACACTGAAAAATACAAGTCTAAATCATTTTGCACTTGAAATGGCTTAAATAGTATAAGAGACCATGTGATACAATTCGTTGGGCATTATGGAAATCAGCTGTTGTTATTTAATTTGCGCCTTTTTAGTAAATAACACAAATATTACCACTCCCATCTGCGCTTTTTTGTAATTGCACTTTCATGCTAATTTGCCCCGTTTAGTAAATCTGGCCCTAAATTTGCTAAATGAAAAAAATGCTATTATTAGTTTTAAAGGTCACGTTCTTCCTGATCCCATTTTTTTTAAACTTTAGTTAGTGTGTAATGTTGCTGTTAGAGCATAAATAATACCTGTAAAATGATAAAGCTCAAAGTTCACTGTCAGGCGAAATATTTTTTTTAACAGAATTCCCCTTTCAAAGCCTACAGCGAACGGACGGTTTAGACTACAGTCCTCTACTTCCTGGTTGAATGATGTCAATGGTCCTGTCCCACATGGCGCACTTCATGTGGATTTCGGTCTCGTGGCCTTAAATTGCGCGTGCTCACTTAGTCTACGAGTCCGTAGGGTGTCCCATCTGTCATTTTTACGCTTCTAAGTGTGCTCATCAGCACCCTCTTTGCCCCCTTGATGCGGTCTTCAGCGAGGCCCGCCCTGCAGAAGTTCAGATTTTTCAACTTGCGCATTTCCCGCGGCAACGCTCAATCAGTGTGGCGCGAATGGCGTGGAAGGTGCAGCGCTGATTGAGCGTTGCCCGGGAAATGGGCGAGTTGAAAAATCTGAACTTCTGCAGTATGAGCTTCGCTGAAGAAAAAAATCTGTAACGCGCCACAGGATGCCTAATTGCGTCTGCATTGACTTAACATGTAAATCACTCGCGCTTGCCGCGTCTACCGCGTCTGGTGTGAACCCTGCATGAGGAGGACCACAAGTCCGAAGTGTGCCATTTGGGACAGGGCCAAACTCCGCCCACAGGAATACGTCAATCGCCAGCTTTGACTCAAACGGCTCTGCTAAGCTAAGCTGCTGTCGAATCACCACACAGTAAACAAACTACACAATCAGAACTCGATACGTATTTCTGAAGGAGGGACTTCATGAAACATGGACACATGTTATATTGGGGACTGTAAACACAATTAAGGCTTCAAAAACACAGGAAGAACGGGACCTTTAACTGTTGTCAAAACACCTCTGACACCAAGATTAACCAAACACAACATTAGGTTGAACACGCAAGATAATATTTTTCATTTAGAGATGAAATAGTACTCTTACTATCAATAATAAATATTCTGAATAAATAAATGCGTTAACAGTGCAGTAGTTTAATCCATACTGAATTGTATGTTTGTTCCCTCGTAATCAAACAAACAACCTTTGAGCTGCTAACCTATTTCTCTACCAACTGAGTTACACATTGTCTGGCTTTTTTATGTTTTTATTTGCTTGTCTAGTGTTTGACCTTCTTCAGTGTTTCATACGTACCATCATCTAAAGCAAGGATCACAATGCTGTAGGTGTTATTTTTGACATATGAGGACTCCCGGTCCATCTTCTGAACTGTAGTGACCTTTCCAGTCTTTGGATCAACAGTCACCCATTTGGCTGGATCTTGCACTAACTTGTAGCTTTAGACAGCACACATTAAAGAAATCAGACATGTTTGATTTATGTCACCTTTTATGATTCATGTCGTGATTTATGTACAGGATTCCAACTGCTCATGCACTCATACAGATGATATCTACAATGTATTATTTTACAGAAGCACACAAATAGGAAGTGTTGTACATTTTAAGAATAAGCATGATTGTTTTAGCATTTTATAATTTCCCAAAATATTTTTAATGTTTCCCCTTACCCTTGTTTCAAATGCTTTTAAGCCAACTGAATGCATATACAGATCATAGTGCTGCTGATATAGAAGGAGATAATGCAAAACAGCTGCTTGTATAGTTTGTGTATCCTTCAGTGACTTTATGAATGAAATGTCAAACGCACCTGATATTGTTAATGTCAGAGTCTTCATCCTTCACCTCGGGGGTAAACAGTACATCTCCTGGATCCATGTTTTCATTTCTGTATACGGTCTCTAGGGTCCTTTTAAACTCAGGGGGATCGTTCACATCAATGACTTTAACCTCTACTTTAGCTGTGTTTGGATTGGGACTGGAGTTTGTTACAGGATTTCCATTGATACACTGAAACAGCTTCTCCTCGTTCTCCACCGATATCTCCAGCTCTGTGATCTGAGTTTTCTCAAAATTTTTTCCCTGTGAAAACGCAACCATACATAATTTGCTAAATCATTTCTGTTGTCATATTTGACATCAGCTGTAGTTGTGTTTGGAGACTTGGTGATATTAGCTGTTTTCCAGGTGGTGTTTTTTGTCAATGGCTTTAAAAGTAACACTTCTTAACTAAAACTGTTTCTGATTCTAATAGACTTTATCTTAATAATCTACAAAACTACAGAGTTGTGCAAAATATAAAAGCAACATGTGTCACGTACCTTAATAACATACAGCACACCTTCATTGGTTTGGGGGTCGGTATCGATCTTATAGTTTCCCTCTTCGTTGCCCTTCAGGATCTTGAAAACAGCCCTTGAAGCAGATGTGTTTGGTGTGTCTTCGTCTGTTACACCGATTCTTAAGATCTCCTTGTTGGACTCCATTTCCATCACTTCTGTATTGTACTGATCCAAATAAACATGCATATTAATGCATCATAGCACAATCACTGAAAACCCAGCAAGCAATAACCTAGCCAGGAAAATTACGGCTAGTATAGTATATAACTATGTTTATACCTGAGGCTAAAGATTGCGTTACAACTAACCCCGCTGTGTAAAAATGTTTTCAATCCCAGCTCATTCATCAGTTACTAGGAGTTGCTGACATTTTCAAAATGGTCTTTTGTTTCAGGTAACAAGGCAGATATTGAAATAATATAAGGTTGGATTTGGTGACTTACACACCCAACTCAGAAATCGAAAAAAACATAAGTTAATAAATGTACTTTCATGCCTCCAAATCACTCTTTGTTCAATATCTTATCCAAAACTGTTTATAAATTCACAGAAGATCTTCTGACAGTAAGAGAAAAAGACCAAAAGCACAGATTGCTCGGCCGTGTATAAATATGTAAAGTAGCCGTGTTACAATTAACCTCCCTGCTAAAACAAACAATAGACATTATCACAGAACTTCTATTGGTTTTATTGGGAATTTTATTGGTTCTAATGGAATATGGCCCAAAACACACTACAGTGTAGTGGTTTTAATGGTAAAAGCTAATGGTTCCTATTGGTATTTGAAACCATTAGAATTTTCTGAAATGGTTTTATCGTTTTTTCAGCTGGGCTGTGTTAGTTTGTGCCCTGCTCACCCCTACTATATTCCATTATGTAAGCAAAGTCAACAGGTGTTCAAGGTGTTTGCTTTCATTTCTTGTATATGTTCTAAGCGTATACGTATGGTCTATTCTTGGGCTTAGACGTCTATTAGACTTTCACTGACGGCCCAAATTTTGCCTTGTTTTAGCCAAAATTGCTTGCTGGGAAGCTTTATGATGAAACGACTCATTAAAACCTACTGTAGTTCTTATTAAAGATGAAATGATGAAGCACCAAAGAGGTGCAGTTACACTTTTCAACTATGAATGGTTTCTCTGTACATCATGCACATCACCATTGCCAATCGAAGACTCACCTTGGCAGCTGTAAACTGAGGAAGATGAGTGTTGGAGTCGGTGATGTCTAGGAAAACTGTTGCGGTCGAGGAAAGCGCTGGTGTTCCTTCATCCTTGGCTTCAACACACACTTTATATTCTTTAGCTTTCTAAAAATAAAAAAACGAGAGACAAAGATGAAAGCAGATGCATGACTCTGTTTCCTTAAAATGTTAATGCGGTGGGAAGCATCATAATCAACTCACATCATAATCAAAGCATCCGGTGAGGCTGAGCTGTTTGATTGTTGTTGTTCCTGTGATGTCTTGAAGGGTTAACTTTGGGAGAGCAGGTTCTTGTGACACCAATCTCATGGTGAACTGAGAGTTAGGAGTGCCTTTCTGATCGATGTCATGAGCTTGGAGTGTTACTTGAAGTGTGCCTGAAATGACAAGGAAGCTTACAATGAATAAGAAAAGTATTGCTACTGTCTGACCTTCTGTCTGGTGTTTTGAGACACTTCAGAATTATATACATTGAATATAGTGGTATCTGCATGTTAAGCTTGGACAGAAGAAAGTATGTCAAGTAATATGTAGTTCTACAAACCTTCTTTTGTGTTTTCGGGAACTTTTTGACGAAAGGTCTGAGGAGTAAATTCAGGTGGATTATCATTTTTGTCATGTATTTCCACATTAAAAGACAGCGTTAGGTCCACCGGAGCACCAGTCAACTTGTCCAGGACATCAAAGTCCAGCTGCGAATAAATCAAAACAAATCCCACATGGAAACTCTTCTGAGAATTGCATTAACTTCGATCGCATTAATGCCATCACAAATCTCGCCCTGTATTTTGCATGTGCAGTTTGTGGACTTACGTGATAGACGGGCTTCAGCTCCCTGTCGACGGGCCGGTGCACGTACACATATCCCTCATTCTCGTCAATGCTAAACAAACCCTTTGGGTCTAAGTCTACCCCTTCTCCTCTGATTTGAAACTTGAGTTTGTAGTCGGTTTCTTTGTCATTGAACATCTAACATGAAAAAAAAATGAGTATTGTAATTCTTCACCTTGTAGCAAGTTAAACAAATTCAACCCAGGGGGATAACAATAAAAAAAACTTCAACTTTTTGAAGTAATGTATAAATATATCATTTTAAATCAAGTTTACAGTTTAAATGCAACGTGATTAAAGTACGTGGTAAAATTACCCGTGTTACTATAACAGGGAAAGGTCCTGGCATGTTCTCTTCAAGATCAATGGTAGACAGAACCCATCTTCTTTTTGAACGAATGAGAACAGCATCCTTTGGAGTAAACAGAGAGAGATAGATAAACAGAAAGCATTACCGGTTCGTGTTTATTTAGATGAAACTAAATACAGAATCTGAAATGTTTTGGATTTAGCTGTTGAACATGTTCAGTTATTTATCTGCTATATGTTTTAGTTACATGTGTAACTACAGTTTCAAAGAGATTGTGGGCATATTTTCTAAATGACACATTTGCAGAATACATTGAGATTATTTGATGTTGATAAGAGAACCTAACAAGACTTAAATTGGAATATAAGCATAAATCTCTTTAAAAAGGACTGATGAACATGTTTGGCCATGTTTTGTCCAATTCCTGTTCCTTACGTACCCGTTTTTCTCGGCGGAGCGTGACATTTGTGCTGGATGCATTCGCCTCAACAAGCTGATGAACAACAAACAGATCATTAAAAATGAATTTCCAAGCAGTTGTTATTGTTGTTTAATGGCCAATGTCCTCACATGATATCTACAGTATGTAGACTTTGAACATTAATAGCACATCTATTAACAAACTGAATGATTTAAGGTGTAATTCACAATAAGTGCAGGCTGAGATTGGTGTCAAAGATTCGGTAGTGTTAAGATCCAACAAACTACAACCAACACCAATATTATCATTTATAAAGAATGAGTTTTTTGTTGTTGTTGGTTGGATCAGTTTGAATTATTGAAATATATACCTTATATACTCCCTTAGAAATACTGTAGACATTCTCTTGACTTTTTAAATGTAACTGTGTCATATTGTTGCCTTTTTTTTTATAAAGGAGAATCAAGATCAGAAACATTAAAGACATCAGGGATATTTCAGATATTTCACAAATGGGTATGCAAGAATCACTTTTCAGTTCAGTTTTATTTATAAAGCGCTTTTCATTAACAGATGCAGGAGAAAACACAGAAAAAGCCAAGGACAACATTACCAGCAAAATACAGCAGGTAAGATTAAACCGTACTAGTAATAATGTAACGTATAGAAGAAGGTGCTAAGTTAAGCCAATGCCAGCTGACTCCCCCGTATTAAACACATTTAAACTTTTAAAGGTTAATTCACTGTATAATGTATATATACACCAACGTCTGAATGAACTTACGGCTGCTAGTTTACAATATATAAATGTGAAATATAGGACACTCGTGTAACTGTCATACAGACTGTCTGTCTGTGAAAACTCCACACTTTGTTTTGTTGGTTAACTCTTTTTAAAATATCCTCCTAACCCTATATAACCCTGTATATCCCCATATGAACCCTGTGCCCTGCGCAAGCATGTTCAAGTTGTTTGTACTATGGCGTACTTCAAGAATCTGAAGTGTATTGTATATGAAAAACACACAGTGATATGTTGCAGGTAGAAATCTAATACATGTCTAATTGAGACATTAAAGATTGTCATGTATTTGCTTTTCCTAAGGCAACTGATTTTAAGTAATGAGTAATCTTATATGTGACTCCATACAAACTCTTACAGTCTATTGGCTATTACAATGATTATCTATGATGTTAGTCATTTGAAATTGAGGTTGACGCATCAAAAATCTATTATTATACTTACAGTGAGCAGAAACAGGAAAGCGATGATGTGTGTCATGTTGAAATGCTCCTCTTTGCTAACCCGCCTAAAATGACAGCGCACCATCTGTGGTGATCACCTTAACTAAGATCAGATAAGAAGAGCGAGAGGCATCCCACAGTTTTGGTTAACTTTTCTGTGTATATGTGTGTGTGTTTGTGTCTCTGTGTGTGTGTATTTGATCTCTTCATATAGAGTAGTGAGTCATCACAACCACAAAGAGCTTCAGGACACACAGGTTGGGAGTGGCCATTCGGCACAAAACAGCGAGTTACCATTCACCTTTATAACCCGCCCTCTCTGTCCTCCACCTAAAGAGGAAAAACAGGCTTGTCTACTTCATCAGTCACCAGAGTAGATAATAAGCAGCCCATTTGGCGGTAAGCCTTCCTTATCTTAAACATTTCAAAATAATCGCTATGCCGAATTAAGAAATTATATTAACTTTAATTTGCAAAATTAAAGTTTCATCTGCAACAAAGCTTACCTGAGCAATGCATTTATGGATATCCGATAGCTCTGTGAAACGGGGGATGTTAGTGACGATCTGATAATGGCAGAGCTGCTGGCTACATTCAACAGATGAGAGTTAAGATTATATGTAGCACATGCTTGTCTACATTTTTCATGTAAAAGGTTAACTGCCTATTTAAAAACAATTGGTATTAGCATTGTTTCTACTTAACTGATGACTGAAAAAAAAATGGAAAAATGTAGATCAGTGAAAAAAAATTGTGGGACATCTAAAATAGCAATATTTGTACCAATATTGGTTACATGCACAGAGTTTTGTTCTGTTATACACATCAAAAAAATATCATTAATGTTTGTTCAGGGTAACTGGGAGTTTGACCCATTATAAAACTTAAGCACACGACTTCAAACACTCTAAAGTGTTTGTGCTTTAGACCACAAATCGTGTGTATGTGTGAAGGTGTGGTTTGCGGTTAGATTCGTAACCAGCCAGCTTTTCAAAAGATAATTTTGTTGAAATATTCCAGTGCTCGTAAAAAAAAAAATAAAACTCCGTGAAGCAAAAGCAAGAAGAAACAATCCAATAAATTGGGGATAACTAATCATATTAGTTGTCTTCAATATTGTATACCGCACACATCTACCCATCTCTTTCCCTGCCAACAAAAGTTTAATGCTTTAAATGCCATAAAATGTCTGTTATGGCTCATGGCTCAAAACGAAAATTAACAATAGTACACTCAGAAGCCAATGTATAATGAAAAGAAAAGGTTTATTAACAAAAAAGGAACTTATACAAAGCAAACCAGTAGAATGTAGCAGTCAGAAAGCAGTAGTATAATGCAAGGTGAATGGATGTTCATGTAAATGTCCTGTTGCAGTGTTGGATGCACAAATTAAACAGAAACAGTGATGCGTTAAACTCCCTGTTGTGATGACGCAAGAGTTGCAACTACGGTAGCTGAGAGGCCATGCTTTGTGTTCTTTTTTAAATGTTTCTGCAGCCTGATGAAATCGTTATTAATACGTGAGTAACACTTTATTTTACGACCCGCAAAGTACAGCGTAATTAAACCGAATTTACAGCGTACCTATTTGTAACAACAGGGTAGGTAACCTGTAATATTTTAAGTTTGGGGTAATAAGGGGGTAACAATATGAAGAATTATAAATTATTTATACTCTAAGTATTTTATAACAACAGGGTACCTATTGTAATATTACGTGGTATGTATGACTTAGTCAAGTCTATGGGGAAATTATGTTTTATTTTTTTTTATTGTGAATTTTTCTTATTGACTACTGAATGTTGTATACAGTCAATGTCTACGAGCCACATCGGCAAATAAATATAACAGCATATCACTTTTATTTTAGTAGCCTATATTACTTGCTTTTAATAACAAAAGTCCAGCTGATTTAATGTGGTTATCTTTTTTTTAAGGTAAGTACAATACAAATAGCAACTTATTCCCTATTTACCAGGAAACTCCTACATTTGCGGACATATTTGAAGTGGTGCTTTGCAATTTATTTACTGTAAACACAAGTATTTTAGCCAAATATAATTTATGCAATGGCAAACCAGAATGAAACAACAGCAGATATCAGCTCCCGCTAAAGCAAAAGACGACTACATGCGTAGGCTACTGCGCAGGTGTAGAGCGCGCGGCCGTCTGCAGGAGGTTTGCTGGAATGCGATCCTGAGGTGAAATTTCTTTAAGAGGTTTTAAAAACGTTCTACACTGTGGAGTACGGCTGCGAGTGATGTTAGCAGGATCCATGCTGGATAAGGTGACTGGTTTTGTTAATACATGACTCACGCATTTCAAACAATGTTTTTTCAAGAAAGTTGCCAGCTAACGGTAGCAGGTTAGCTAGCACATAAGTTAGCCTAAAGTTATTAACGTAACTGGCTCAGAAAACTCTGTTTCTGTCAAGGCACAGTGAAGAAACATTTACTGAAGGCTTTCATTTATGTTTTTTATATGTAATGTAGAACAGCATTTGTGAGACGACATCAACTCATCATCCGAGTGGACAAGAACACCAACAGAGGAAGCCAAGCCGCAAAAACAATGAAAATTTATCATGACTTTTTATTTTAAATAAAAGTTATGTGATAATAAACATTAAGTGTTGGCTTAATTATTGTGTTTTAAAGATGTTTTGAAATAAGTTGTTTTAAAATAAAAATAAAAATATTCTGTATGTTTATGGTATTTACCCAATAACATTTATAACAAGAGGTGAACAAAGCACCACTTTAGTTTACAGCCCGCAAATATGAGAGTTACCTGGTACATACACAGAACAATCGGGGAATAAGCCCCACTTCAATTTACAGCCCGCAAATATAAGAGTTACCTGGTAACTCCTGTATACATACAGATCAAAGAGGTACAAGTTGCTATTATTTTTATTGTGTGTTATATTTTATTTGCCGACATGGCTTGTAGACATCAACTGTAGGCTATACAAAACACTTCATCAGGTAAGTAGCAAATATGAAAAAAAAACATATTACACATAGACCATATTACCCATAGACGTAAGTCATACATACCACGTAATATTACAATAGGTACCCTGTAGTTATGAAATACTTAGAGAATAAATGTCCATATATTCTTACCCCCTTATTACCCCAAACTTAAAATATTGTTCCTTTATAACTACAAGTACGTACTGTAGAGGTACTTTGTTGTTACAAATAGTTACGCTGTAAATTCGGTTTAATTACGCGGTACTTTGCGGGTCGTAAAATAAAGTGTTACCCATTCCAACTTAAACCCATTGTGCGAGCTGTCTCTTTAGTACTGCATGGTTTATTTAAATGTTGCTGCTCATTGGACTGCAGTTCTGACACACCCACCAAACAAGAAATAACATATTTCAAACCTTGTTGCACACCGTTTTGAACTTGAACATGCCCCAGCTCTCTCCTCAATGACACATCAACTCCATTCAAATAGGTGCACAATCAGAGGGCAACAGGTGCTGGACATTAAGGACTGCCAACAGCAGTTCCTGGGAGGCGGAGTCAGCAGACCCAGGCAGTCACACCCCTCCCCTTAAGAGAGGGATCTGTCAAGAAAGCAACAAACAAACCAATTACCAAATTCAGGACAAGGAAGAGCAGCCACAAGCAAAACAATTAGACCAGAGTACTCCAATTACTTATGCACAAAAGCACGTGAAAGTGCATCAGCCATTTTCAGATCCCTAAATATGACGACTATCAAGTGAATACAACTGCAAAAACAAAGACCAACGTATCAGTCTTTTATTTGGGCAGTGGAGGGAGTTCAAAAACGTCAAGGGGTTATGATCTGTAAAAATAACAACAGGTTTACTTGAGCAAACATAGACATCAAAATGTTGCAAGGCCCAAATCAAGACCAGTAGTTCAACTGATAGGAATTAAACTTGTGTGAGAAGACACTGACAGGATGGACTACGCCCCTCTCATTAGCCTGTTGAAGAACAGACCCAGCTCCAACTTGACTTGCATCTACCTGCAAGGAGAAAGGTCTTGCAAACCAACGTGCAGCCATCAGAAGGGCACAGTAGAGATTCAACATTGTCAAAAGCCATCATACAATTTGTCGACCAGATGTGCAACAACGGAGGAGAAGTTATGACAAAAAGAACGGTAGTATCCTACTAATCCTAAAAATCGCATTAGCTCTTTCTTGGTTGTAGGTGGAGGATATTCTTGAATAGCTTGAATTTTGACATTACTGGTCGAACCTCCCCATTCCCCAACACTTTGCCTAGATAAACTACCGTAGCCCGAGCAAACTCACACTTAGCTAGGTTTACAGTGAGTCTGGCTTCTGACAAATGTGCTAAAACTGCTTGGAGACGTTTTAAATTTAAATCCCATGTGTCACTATACAGTAAACCACTAGATCATCTAAATACACAGCACACCCCTCTAGGCCTGAAATCACACGGTTCATCAACAGTTGAAAGGTGGCTGGTGCATTTTTAAGGCCAAATCTTAAACTTTATAAGAAAAGAGACCTGAGGGAGTAACAAACGAGGACATTTCTTGAGCACTCGGACTCAAAGGCACTTGCCAATAGCCTTTCAGTAAATCAAGTTTAGTTTCAAACTTGGCTGTACCTACTTGGTCCACACAATCTTTCACGCGTGACAGGGGAAAACAATCAGGTTTAACACTCTTCCATTTTTGAAAATCAGTACAAAACCTTACCGACCCATCTGGCTTAGCGACCAACAAGCAAGGAAATGCCCAATCTGCATTTGATGGAACAGCTATATTATTGAATAGCATATATTGAATTTTAGCATCCAGCATTCATGTCACAAAGCTTGAATCATTTCAAATTGGTTTCTTGAACATGACAATGAGTTCACTGTACTAAAATGGCCCCCACAGTCACCAGATCTCAACCCAATAGAGCACCTTTGGGATGTGGTGGAACGGGAGCTTCGTGCCCTGAATGTGAATCCCACAAATCTCCATCAACTGCAAGATGCTATTCTGTCCAATATGGGCCAACATTTCTAAAGAATGCTTTCAGCACCTTGTTGAATCAATGCCACGTAGAATTAAGGCAGTTCTGAAGGCGAAAGGGGGTCAAACACAGTATTATTATGGTGTTCCTAATAAATCTTTAGGTGAGTGTATTTGTATGTTTATATATATTTTTTGAAGAAAATTTTCCTGGAAGGCATTTTGTGAAACTTTTGTGAAAATCTAAATGATGGCGGGCAACTTTTCAAAAAAAGGCTAGCAGGGAAGGAGTTAAGCAGAGACAGTGGCTGCGTCCGAAACCTCTAAATTGTCGTTTTTATCTACATACTGCTTTCATGTAAGTCGCCGTCATGTTTCTATAGTAGCCCTAAATGAACAAACTGATCTACAGAGCGTATCCTCCCTACGTTGTCTCAAACGACGACATGTTTCTCCTGTGGCTGCTATGCGTTTTGAAATTGTGGGATACACTGTTAGTTGCAATTCCCAATTTCACCACTAGATGCTGCTAAAATTTACAAACACCACCATTAACACACACATATACACACAGGTTTCCATTTTTTTATGGGAACATTCATAGAAGTTATTGTTTATCTACTGTACAAACTGCATATTCTATCTCTCAACCACCCTAAAAAAACTCCCCCCAAAAAAACTATCTGCTATTTTACATTTTCAAAAACATTATTGTGTTTAATTTAGAAGTTTGTTCCCTCGTGGGTATTAAATACTGGTATTATTATCTTTATGGGGACATTTGTTTCCCACACACACCGTAGGGATTATATGTTACATTTGTATCCAAAAGATAATGAATGTGGCTACAAAACACCATTGGCACTGTGACTCATATGATTTGTGGGAATCCTGCCCTTACACTCTTAGAAAGGATTTACACATCTTTGTGTGTTAATCTTTTAACACATTATGAGTAATTTGAACACATTATGTGTCATTTTGTGTTGATTTTGTGTTAAAATATAACACAAGGGGCCCTATTTTAACGATCTTAAACGCAAGTGCGAAGCGCAACGCGCAAGTGAGCTTGTGGGCGGATCTTGGGCGCTGTTGCTATTTTCCCGGCGTGAGAAATAACTCTTGCGCCGGGCGCAAATCAATAAGGGGTTGGTCTGAAGTAGGTTCATTATTCATAGGTGTGGTTTGGGCGTAACGTCAAATAAACCAATCAGAACGCTATCCAACATTCCCTTTAAACGCAAGGGCGCAAGTTCCATGGCGGGTTGCTATTATTATGACGGATTTACCAGGCGTACGCCAGGAGCGGTTCACAGCCGAGGAGACCGACGTTCTTGTAAGAGCAGTCAAAGTCAGAGAAGTTGTTTTGTATGGGGATGGGAGAAACCCGCCCAAATCAGCGTAGGTTAAACAGGCGTGAGAGGAATTATAGCCACAATTGTCTCATCAGCTGGCATCCCCATCGTTGCGCCAAGCGCTACAATGATGTCAGGAGACGGGGAATCCCAAGCTTGCCAGCATAAATCGGGCACGCCGTGTAACGGGAGGTGGATCTGCTTCTACACAGGACCAGATGCCAGCAGAGGACATCGTTGCGTCCACCCTCACTGAAAGGGTTTGGGGGCTTTGAAATCGGACCCAAGAAACGCAAGCAAGGTCCAACCCCAAAGTACACTTACAAATCAAGTTTATATACATTAAGGTTTCTTATGAAAACATTTCAATTATTATTTACATAAAATAAATGTAATACAGCCATACAACAAACTTATGAAAATATTTTAATCGTTATTTGCATGATCATTTTTTAACACAGCCACACAATAAATAAAAACTATCACCACAATGCTCACCACTATGATTCCCCTTATCTCATGTGTTAATATTTTTTAGTGTAACAATTTATGATTTGCAAAAATAACTGTTGCATCTGTGTAGATTAGATAAGCAAAGTTTGTGTGCGTTGTGCACGCTATACATTATGCTCAAGCATGCGCCCTTAAAAAAGCATAATGAACAACGCGCAACTCGCCACTGACTTTAAAGAGCACCTATTATGAGATACACGTTTTTAAACATCCTTTTGTGTGTAAGTGTGTATTAGTACATGCTAACGATATTCAAAAAGCACATACCTCAAAGAAAACGATGACGCGAGTTATCTCTAACGTTCGAGGACTACAAAAAACACTCGGATTGTAGGCAACAGTTTACTTCCTGGGATTAGTGACGTAGATAAGACCAACATTATCATAGTTCAGCCCTCTCTGCTTGGCTGGGGTACGCCCTCAAAGACGGGGGTGGGGAGCGCCGAGTCAGAAGAGAGCTAAAATGGCGGAGGTTGGGAGTCCCTGCTTGGACCCTTTTTGCAAACTCTTGCTTCATTGTTTAAGTGATTAAATGTCTCGAGTAGACGCTGTCTCTTTAGATGCGAGGGCAAAATAGCACTTTATGGACTTACACAGAGGACATCATGTTTAATACGGTTCCGGAAAAATCCAGTCAGAAGTTGTTCACGGAGTTTTCACAATAACTCCTTTTTATGAACCGAAGCTGGATTTGCGTGACGTTTCCTCCTGAAAGTTGGATTACCGTGCACTTCTGGATCACAGGCTGTAAGTATTCATGTTTATTATTTGCCTTTACTGTAAGTTACGTTACCGGTAACCGGAGCTTAACATTATGTGCTTGTAGAGTGTGGGATTTGATTTTGTTTTACTAATCGTGCTGTTTATAATCTTAATTATGTGTATTGTTACAACAAAGATTTCTGTGCTGAATACAAGAAAGTTGTCTGTGTGGTTTCGGTTGGGGGAGAGACAGCATATGCTGAGGAATTTACGCCTGGCATGGATCAAGATAAGAGAGAGGCCTGAGGGGGAAAGCAAACAGGCGACTATGTCATTAACTAATGCCTTAATGTTCACAGGATAAAATATGCAATGTATTTCTTACTTAATCAGTATTAATCATTGAATAATTGATGTAATAAATATAAGATGTTGTCTTTGATAAATTTGTATTAACCAATGAAATGAAGGTTGCATACAGAATAACTTAATGGGGGCAGGGCAGCTCAACCTTGAAGAACAGAATCTCCTGTGTGTCTGTGTGTGTGTGATTTCTTTTCTAACAGATGGTTTTTAATAATAATTAAAGTGTTTGCTTAGAGGTAGTATTGCAGTAAAAGATTTAATATGTGTTTATCTATCTAAAGAATTTAATGTGTGCCATATTCATATAACCAATTTTACAAATAATAAAATGATGTCATGATATTGAAATATGTTTTACATAATAATCACTTTCATCTTACAGCTTATGTTTTTTATAAATGAATGTTTTATTAATGATTTGTTTCTAAGAAAGCATTATAACATGCTATTCAAAGTGGAGGAGTACTGGAGAAGAACTGCAGGGCTCCCAGGGATGAGAGGAGAACAGATTGTTTTTTCTTTGTCTATGTGTGTCCATCTTTGCCTACAGGCTAAAATTGGGTGTGGTGATGGAGTCAGATGGACGAGGGGAACGGCCTTTGTGGGTGGAGATTTTCTGAAGAAACATCGACGTCACATATTTTATAAATAAGCATGTTACTTCCTGAGCTGGTTGTTCGCTACTTGAGAGGACCCAGCGCTGTTAAACTTTTTCAATCTGATCAATAAATATTTGAACTTAGATATTCGTATCTTGTGCCTTTCCTCTAAATTACACGCAATGGACGCCTTAAAGTCCAACAATTGGTGACCACCGACGTTTTGTGGAGGGAAAGGAGAGAGTGAGAGGAAGGAGGGTTTCACATTGAAGAAACCAGAGTAAGGGAGGGCTCCATTTCAACACAAAGAGCGCTCTAATAAACAAGGTAAGCAGAAACCTGTTGTATCGAATTCTGCTATTTGGATATATCAAATTAATTGTGTTGATAGGGAGCTCCGAACTGAAATTGATTATTTAAACAATAAGAATTGATCAGAGTGAAAAACTTTTTGAAATTTTTGAATTTTTTTTTGTTAAATATAAGGTTGAGGATTCCTTTAATACATTAGGTGTTATAAAATACCAACTCGGTTGTAGCCGTAAGGAGTGAGAGGCTCTTGGATGAAAGGTCCATAGATACTGTTAATGGCGGTGTAAGTTAACAGAATTAAATATAAGGTTGAGGATTCCTTTAACGCATTAGGCGTTATAAAATACCGACTCGGTTGTAGCCGTAAGGAGTGAGAGGCTCTTGGATGAAAGGTCCATAGATACTGTTAATGGCGGTGTAAGTTAACAGAATTAAATATAAGGTTGAGGATTCCTTTAATACATTAGGTGTTATAAAATACCGACTCGGTTGTAGCCGTAGGGGGTGTACAGCAGCCCGTGAGGTGTAAGGCCTACGAATACTGGAAAAGAAAATTGACGTCTTACTGTTATTGTTGTGGTTTTGTCTGAGAAATTGTATTGTAATAGTATTTGTACCGTGTATTGAACGTTGATATATATTATGGCTGAATTTCAGAAAGAGTGTGATGAATATGTGTGTTCACCGGTGTATGTGCCATGGCAAAAAATAATTCAATTAATGATGGCCCAAACTGATCCTAAAGATGTTAAGAAAAGACAGAAAGAGGTTGCATTAGTTAGGGGAAGTTGACAGTGGTGCAGCTGCAAAGCCAAAGGAAGTTAAACAGGGAAACAGTCAGCCAGACTCAAGTATGACACCTACGGCTCCTCCTGCTGCTCCACCCCCAGTGAAATCGATCTACCCCTCCTTGCACACACCTAATCCTTATGAGAAAGCCAAAGCCCAAATGAAACAGCCTGTTTTTCAAATCAATAGCGGTGAATTAAATGTAGATGCAGATTTTATTTGTGTGAAAATGTAGTGTGTCTGTGATATAATGAGTCTGTTAAAACCATACATGGGATTAAGCAAAATCTAGCAGAAAGACTGAGGCGAAGCTTTGAAAGAAAAACAACAAATTAGAGAAAAGAGTAGACCAAGTTATTGAATGTGGAAATATAGATGAACAATTAAAAAAAGGACAGAAAATTGTTAAAAGGTGAATGAAACAGATAGATTGTATAAAGGAAAAACAGATTTAACAAAATGAAGAGGAGTCTTCATCTGATGATGGAAGGTGGTCACAAGATAAATTTTATTTTTAAATTGAAAGGCAATATTTTGCATGGGTCAAGCTGAAACCTTGTGGGCTGATTATTCCCATCCTTTGACATTCAAGAAAGTGAATAAAAGCTGGCAATGAAAAGACAGTGGCAAAAACTGTGTGTGACATCAAAGTGTTGGAGTTACAAAGAGAGAAGTAACTCATAAACTGGACTGAGAACACATTCTATTTGAATGGGACTATACTTAAACTCAAGCAGTGAAGGGGGCACTGCATATGGTCAGAGACATTTACAAGGATGAAACACCAAAAAGACTGAGTGGAATCCAGAAAGAGACTAACAAAGACAATAATGTTCTTGGAGGCAAGAGAAACTGGACAATACTTCACTGGACACTGAACTTTTTCATCTTCATACGAGCCTTTGAGTGAAAAGGGGGAAAGAGTAAACAGCCGTTCAATGTTTAGTAAAGACCTTGTTACTATAGGGACACAGACATTCTTTATGAGAAAATCAGCTTGACAAATTTAAAAGCTGATCAAGAACTTTGTTGTTAGGTGTGACTACCTGTTCTAAAATCAAATCAGACTCCTATTAATCTGACAGGAAGAAATGCATAATTGAATTTGGTATATACAGAGGAAGTCAGAACTCCACTGATGGTACTGAGCTAAAAAGCAAATATATATGGCATAGAACAGCTATGGCAGAAAGGAAATTAAAATAGATATAAGAAATAAATTGAAAAAGAAAAAAAGAACACCATAGAACACTATAAAAGGTAAACAAGAAAAGCTGTGAGTATAGAAAATAACTGATTATTGTAACAAACTTTGTATTTAAGGAAATCGCCAGCCCAGACATCATATATGTGCATGAAGGTGTTCACATGGCAGATCTCATCACTGAGGGTGAGCCAAATGTTGGATACCATTGACTGATATACAAATTATTATTATTGTAATTAATTATAATTGTTATACCATTGACTGAAAAAGCAAATATATTGAGAGATGGTTTGTTCGCGGTACCACTGACAACTACCCCACCGTTATTCACACTGTTTATAGATGGTTGTTGTTTCAGAGCAGCAGATGACACATTCAAGGCAGGCTTTGCTGTGGTTGAGCAAGTTGAGGGTGATTTTGTAACACGACTGAGTGGTAGATTGAAAGGTAAACGGTCAGCACAGAGAGCTGAAATGACAGCTGTTATCAAAGCCTTGCACTACACTGGTGAAGAGAGGGTGATTGTTTATAGTGAATCTGCATATGTGATTGGTGCAGTATATATGGAACTGCCATATGGCAGATAGGTGGGTTTGAAACCAGGAAAGGCCGGCCTATAGTAAATGCTAGCAAAGCCTGACACATACTACAGGCTGTGAAGGTACCTAATGAAGTGGCTGTTGTCAACTGCCTAATAAACCACTTATATCCCCAACCATGGTTTCCCAAGACAAAGTTAGATCTGACATACTGACAAACACGTAATGGAATTGACATATAAGTTTCGGGGCTGCTTATCACCCCAATGTTACAGTAATGCTGAAATAGTGAACCTGACTTTGACATTACAACTTGACTTGACAAAATCTGTGCACAGACACAAATAACATGGCTTGAGGCATTACCAATTGCATTAATGTCTATTCGCTCTTCTGTTAACAGGATCACTGGTTTCAAAACCTTTGAATTGCTTACAGGTCGTCAGTTTCCAGGTCCAAGGCATGACGTGGTGCAGGATCCCATCCTGCCTATAACACATGACGTTTCATCTGACAAACTAACTGCTATGATTGAACATTTTTCTTGCCAGGCTACCAAACAACGAAATTGTGAGAACGACCTAGCTGTTAAAACTGATGATTGGGTTTCTAACAGACACAGGTGTGGACCTGAGGACTCAGGTCCAAGAGAGGGAGAGTGTTGAAAGTGAAAGTGAATCAGCTGGAATACAGAGAGGACAAACAGGAAGTGGTAACACATCAGTGGTAACACTCACACAACACCAACAACAAAGTCAATAAACACACTGTAAAATTGTGCATAAAAAAGGTGAAATTTTTTCCAGCCCAGTAACAGAACCCCTAGCACACTGTGTGAGCACAGATTGTGCCTATGGAACAGGTATAGCCGTACAGTTCAAAGCGAAGTACGGTACACAAAAGGTTGTAAGACAGAACAAACACACAGGTGAATGTGCAGTTACCCACGAGGATGACGGCAGATTGATTTTTCATTTAATAATAAAACAAAATTGTACTGATTTATCAACATATGAGAATTTTACCTACAGCCTCAGATGTATGAGAGAGTGGTGTGAGAAAGAAAACATAACAAGTGTATCCACTCCCCGGCTGGGGTGTGGCCTGGATAAATTGGATTTCCACAAAGTGCTGGAAATCCTGACAGAAGTGTTTAGAGACCTGAATATCACAATTACCATATATTCATTATAACCTGGGTAACTACATTCCGTATTGACCTTTGAATTTTGATCTTTGAATTTCTTAAGTTTCTTATACAATTCTACAGTATTAATTTCATATTTCATTTTTCTTTTCCTTTTTGAATTTACGATTGTTATTTGAGTATTAGCCAATAGGCATAAGTGTATTTTTTCCACAGAGATGAAGCTATATGCAAATTGGAAGGTTCTGTGGGCCCTAGGAGTTATAACTGCAATTATAGTCACCATAGTATTTGGCATAAACAATGGAGATCCCTGTGTAACAGACTGATAGTGTCTGCAATAGAGAAAAAAGAAAATCCACCCAAATACAGCATGCGCTATTAGGCCTACAGAACCTGGAGGATGATGAGGAGAAAATGTGTGACCTCTTTCAGAGGTCAAGAGAGGGAATTGTGGGATTTGATTTTGTTTTACTAATCGTGCTGTTTATAATCTTAATTATGTGTATTGTTACAACAAAGATTTCTGTGCTGAATACAAGAAAGTTGTCTGTGTGGTTTCGGTTGGGGGAGAGACAGCATATGCTGAGGAATTTACGCCTGGCATGGATCAAGATAAGAGAGAGGCCTGAGGGGGAAAGCAAACAGGCGACTATGTCATTAACTAATGCCTTAATGTTCACAGGATAAAATATGCAATGTATTTCTTACTTAATCAGTATTAATCATTGAATAATTGATGTAATAAATATAAGATGTTGTCTTTGATAAATTTGTATTAACCAATGAAATGAAGGTTGCATACAGAATAACTTAATGGGGGCAGGGCAGCTCAACCTTGAAGAACAGAATCTCCTGTGTGTCTGTGTGTGTGTGATTTCTTTTCTAACAGATGGTTTTTAATAATAATTAAAGTGTTTGCTTAGAGGTAGTATTGCAGTAAAAGATTTAATATGTGTTTATCTATCTAAAGAATTTAATGTGTGCCATATTCATATAACCAATTTTACAAATAATAAAATGATGTCATGATATTGAAATATGTTTTACATAATAATCACTTTCATCTTACAGCTTATGTTTTTTATAAATGAATGTTTTATTAATGATTTGTTTCTAAGAAAGCATTATAACATGCTATTCAAAGTGGAGGAGTACTGGAGAAGAACTGCAGGGCTCCCAGGGATGAGAGGAGAACAGATTGTTTTTTCTTTGTCTATGTGTGTCCATCTTTGCCTACAGGCTAAAATTGGGTGTGGTGATGGAGTCAGATGGACGAGGGGAACGGCCTTTGTGGGTGGAGATTTTCTGAAGAAACATCGACGTCACATATTTTATAAATAAGCATGTTACTTCCTGAGCTGGTTGTTCGCTACTTGAGAGGACCCAGCGCTGTTAAACTTTTTCAATCTGATCAATAAATATTTGAACTTAGATATTCGTATCTTGTGCCTTTCCTCTAAATTACACGCAATGGACGCCTTAAAGTCCAACAAGAGCTCAGATATATATCTATGTGTAGAGCTAGAGCTAAGCTTGCAAGCTAGTTGTTTTGTGTTGTAATACTGTATTTCATAAACAACGTACCATATTTATACACGTGTATGTTGAATTATGCAGACTATCGTTTTTATCGATGTTTATTTAGACGTGTTTACAAACTTGCTAAGCTGTTCCAGCTAAACTGTTACCGGTAAAGTTTGTTCTCATGATCAAACTCAAGAAACTATAAGTACACTATAAGTACAGATGATTTGTTTAACGTTATATGTATTTTACTGTTGTTTTTACTTGAAGCTTTCTTAGATTTTGAAACGAAGTAATTAAACACGTAATGTGTGTTGCTAATGTTGGGCCATGTAATATGTAATACATTAACGTTTTAATGAATAGTCTAACGATTTATAGTCATGGTACTCTATTGTTATAATATGTCTTTTTGACTGAATACATGTTTGTTTTATTTGTCTATATCCTAGATTCGCAGCTGGACACATCCTTCTACACTGTATGCAAACATGCAACATCATAACACACAGTACAAGGAGTCAGACTGGCATATGAGGAGCAAAGGTGTGTAACACACATGATGTATTTAGCTAGTGATACCACTACCAGTCTTAAATGTATAACTGATGATGACAAAGTTTTTTTTCTCTGCATAATCATAGGAACCCAGGCAGTAGCATCTTTTCACAATGTTTCCATCACCATCATCAGTGGATGTCTTTGCCGTCCGTACCCTGAGATTTCAGATTTGCAGCAAAAAATTTGACTTTCCCATTTATTGGAATGCTGTGCAGGTATTTAAGTATTTTAGTAACTGTGTTAAATAAAGTAGTATTTACTTTTACAATAAATGTATTCCTTGTTTATATTATTAAAGGTTGTACCTTGCAGCCATCCATTACAATGTCACCAAGCCGTAACAAAAGCAACAGAGGGAAAGTACAAGGCTATGTTCCCAAAACACACAAGTGACATACCGTAAGCAGTAATGTTTTATTTCAAATACATTCATAATTAAAAACTTAATGTATGAAGCAGGGAAATAAATGATCAAGACAAAAGATTTATTGACTGCAATATTTCTACAGTTATGTGGAGGATGTGATCAGGCTTGTGTTTGCTGAGGTATTTGGAGACAAGCTGAAGGAAACCCCGATTCCAATGGACCTGGCATCACAGTTTGAGAGACCTTCAAAGGAGGACGTGATTGCATGCCATCTTCAGTGCAGGGGTCGTCGAAAGCCAAAATTGTGACCGATCTGATCAGGAAGCTCCAAGCGTATCTGGAGAACAACACACGACAGGATGATAACCCTAAAGTGTCGTCTTAGATAGCACCAGCTGACAAAGCTTTGATATGCCATTTATCTGAATAGATAGCTGTAAGAAATGAATTGAACAATTTTTGAAAGAAGAACACAATATGGTTACTAAAGTATGTTTATTTGTATATTGTTTAACATTTAAATATATATTTGTAATAAATAAACTTTTGACTGACTACTATATTTTCTTTAAAGTTATATCTTTTGTTCTTTTGGGTACTTTGTTACTATAATGATACTTTAGTGTTATTGGTTTAAAAATGTAATAAAACTTACTCTAGTCCTGCGCTTCAAAGGCTTATAGTCGGTACAATAAATGTTCTGTGTGTAGGGATTTAGACAATTTGTGCAAAACCTGGATGATGAATCACGCAGGTAAGAAGCCCTGGAACCTGTTGCATTCTCCTTAAACCTAATAAGTAAAAACATAGCACTTATAAGTAAGCAGTTTTTCATAATAAAGTTTACCATAGTAAAATAATGTAGAACTAACATTCATTGCAATTAATACTTTTTTTGTGCTACATTTGGTGTTTCCATATAGTTTGCACAGTAAAATAGCATGTAAACAGTATTTTATAATAAAGTTTACTATAGTAAAATAATGTAGAAATTACCAAGTGAAATCGTTTAATAATCATTTCAACAAACACTTTCTATGTGCTACATTTGGTGTTTCCATATAGTTTGCACAGTAAAATAGCATGTAAACAGTCTTTTATAATAAAGTTTACTATAGTAAAATAATGTAGAAATTACCAAGTGAAATTGTTTTATAATCATTTCAACAAATACTTTCTATGTGCTACATTTGGTGTTTCCATATAGTTTGCACAGTAAAATAGCATGTAAACAGTCTTTTATAATAAAGTTTACTATAGTAAAATAATGTAGAAATTACCAAATGAAATAGTTTTATAATCATTTCAACAAATACTTTCTATGTGCTACATTTGGTGTTTCCATATAGTTATGTAGTACGCTATAATTACCTTTTGGATTTTCGTCTTCGTTTAGCATTCTGGCAGAGCTAAGGACACCTAAAAAAGTTAAATCCAATCGCATTCATTGACGGAGATCGTTTATATCGTAACGGCCTTCTGAACTCTCTGGATCGAACTCGAAGTGGTAAGGCAGTACAGACACCATCGTTTATAGAGAAATATAACGCTTGTTTACGTTGCCTCTGAGGCTGTGACTCTCCCACGCGTAGTCAGGGGCGTAACCTTTCAAACACACGCCGAACCTAGTTGACCAATAACAGATGAGTAGTCATCTGACCAATCCGATTACACTAGACATTTTGGGAGGCGGAGACAGGAACTAAACCGAGCGTTTTCCAGACAGTGGGAAATCGGTGAGGTATGTAAGCAATTTATAAGACTCACAATGCATTAGTTCAAGTTTAAATAACATGGATGTACTATGGGATATTGCAATAACGTGCTAACGTGCCAATTTATTAGCATAATTGGTGCTCTTTAAACTTTTTTTTTCTGGTCAGTGGCGCAATTGTTTTTTGAAACTGGAAAATAGCATCAGGGATGGTTTGCGCCGGAACACGCCTCCTTTTTTGCGCTGAACCGCCCAGGGAGCGCAAGTTCATTCCCTAGTTTGCCGACGTGCGTCTGTGGAGGGAAAAACCCGCTGTGCGCCGGTGCAAAATACGAATGATACATGCGTCACTGACAAAGTCAATTGCGCTGGGTGCAAGATAGGGCCGAAGTTGTGTTAAAATGTGTTGTTTTAATAATAACACAGAGATGGGTGGCATTTAGTGTGTTGTACCAGAATCAAAACTAATGTGTTAGTTTTAACACATCCGTTCTAAGATTGTACCTGATGCTGTTTATCTCTCTTTACTTCTTGTCACTCTTATCTCCACGCTATCAAATAAAGACACAAATATTCTATTGTATTCTAGTCATATTCACTAACCAGATGGGAATGAGAAGCTTCACAGTTCAGTTGATCTGGCTATAAATATGATCAGGTCAGTGGAAGCTGGATAGGTCTGAATGAATAAATCATGCACATCATGTATGAGGAAATCTTCTCCCCCAGGTTTCAGAGCCATATAAATAATATATGTCAAGAAGCTAGTATGTCAAAGAGCAAATGGCTTGGGACGTAGTATGCATATCGGTTTTTAGGTATAACTGACTTTAAAACGGGTAAAAAAAAGGTTTTCACTCAAACCCATTAGCATTTGTAGTATAATGTATTTGCAGCAACACCATATATTTACCAAAATGGCTATAAAAGGCAGTAAGAGAAAACTACGGTTTGTTAAACAGATAGAAATGCCCAAATGCAGTTATCCACGATGCCCACGTTAGCATGTATGCACAGTGTTATTGCAACTAAGAGGAATGCATCGACTGACGTCACGGGTGTTTGTACAAAAACTGTCATGTGAGACAGCGGTATAACGATAAATGCAATGTGCTATCATCTATTTGTTTTTGTGGTGGACTGTCACATAAATGAATGTATGGGTAACACTGCATTCCAATGACGCTCGCTTCCAGGCAGCGCAAATATAAGACACACCTGTAATCCCTCCCACTCTGAAGTGGTATTAAACTCAATGGAAAAGCTAACCAAGCCAAAGTGAAGTGAGCTGACCCGACCTGACCAGTGGGGTACTATGCAACCGTGCACCGTGTTGCCTTACCCAATAATGTAAAGTCACAAACCAGTACACTGAAATACGTGTTTCTTACTGTATGTGACTTTTCTGCTTAATATACATTTATAGGCTAATAGTTCTGGTGCTTGATGATGACCGATCAATTGCTGTGGTTTATTCACAATAAAGCTGTTATGATTACTTCATCGACTCAGGGAGTGTAACATCGGGTGGCTTTACGTGCATTTATGCTTCATTACAAAACTGAACCCAACAATAAATCTTTAACATAGCAACTTTCTGTTGTGTCATTCAACAGCACCACTGTTGCTACTGTCACTCCTTCAGAGAAGAAACACACTTGACTGCCTTGAAGACACTTTTCATGTCTTAACAGGTTTTTAGTATAGGTTTATTGATTAATCCAACATGTTTTATGTCCAATAGAGTGTATAATATAGCTTTATTCTAAAAAAGCAATGTTAAGTACACTGTGTATGTCTCTCTTACCTGACAGACTTAATGGCTTTTCACACTTGAAATAATTAATTCTGGGTTATTCTAAATCTCTGGTTAACAGAATCCTGGATTATCTGTTTCAAGTTTCAACCTGTGTTCATACTTAACTGGGATTAAGAGATAACCCTGCGTATTCATATTCTGATGTTCCTAAACCATGTTAACTTTCTCATTTGCATATTTGCAATGTTAAAAGTCATGATTAGCCACCGCTACCGCTTTAATAACTGATGAAAGTGAAACCTGGGATGGGTTAAATGGAGAAGTCATTACTATGTCACTTACTTATACAGAGTGTAAAATGCTCCTTAACCCAAGGTTAAAAGCAGGGTTTAGAATGAATTTAACACGATGTTAAGTTCAGTTAATGAAACTCTCATTTAATGATCTGATGATCAAAGTCAGGTGTGTTAGATAAGAGAGAAACCAGATAGAGAATTGAGAATCATTGCTTTATAGACAACCGGTTGTGGCAAGAAAGCATACAGCTTCAGCCAAAATCTAGCCCAATGAATGCTGTTTTTATTCTAATCCTACACCCAAACCTGATGCTAAACCCAACATGTCGCAAGATTTAGATCAAAACTGTATCCCAGCTAGCCAAAACCTAGAGAACCTGCTGAACTCTGTGCAATGCAAGTTGTTTGTGGGTGTGTCGGTTTCTATTCAAACTTTCTGTCCTCACCCTTCACAGACATGTCATGTTAACATGACATGTCTATTTTGTGGCAACTTTTCAGTAAAACCAGACTGTGCAGATCTTGGAAGGTAAACGTAATATGGGCTTAAGCTGATGCCAATATCCGAATTTGTTTTATTTTGTTTGACCCACTAAGCAAAAACACGTAGAAAAACGTCATTATAACGTCTTTGTCTAACGTTTAAAAGACGTTCACTGAGTATCCAGAATGAAAGTTTTTGCAACGTCTTTTTTGTGTTGAAATCAGACGTCCTACAGACATGCTTGTTGAATGTTGAAAAGACGTCCACTGGGAAGCCAGAGACAATGCTCATTCAACGTCTTTTCTAGACATCTTTTATGTGTTGAAATTAGACGTCTTACTGACATGTTTGTTAAACATTTAAAAGACATCTATTAAAGGATGTTTTTCACATGTTCATTATAGAAATCCAAGTGACATCCTTACAGGGTTTTTCGATGTTTTTGCAGACATCTAAAAAGACATTCATACAATTTTAAAAATGTTTAATTTCAGAAATCCCTGTTGACCTCCATTTAAAACAGGTACTATTTTACTTCTTCACAGTTCAAAACGGTCTTACCACCAAATATACTATACAAGGGTTTGGACATCAACACTTTTTCAGGTACTGCCTGTTGACAGTGTGCACACCTACTGCTTTAAAATTTTAAATACCTATCCCCTTGGTTGACATGTCCAAGAACTATAGGTGTGCAGAGACATTTTGTAATATGGGTCACAGAATGTATGAAGGATGAGAAGAACGACAATAGGTAACACTAAACAGAACTTTATTTGACAGAATATGGGTAAATACACAGAGGAGAACCGGCAATGAATAAAGACAATGGTAAGCACGTATGTGTATATATATATAAAATATTTAAAGATGGAGGTTGAGGTGTTGCAAAGGATTATGGGTAATGTAGTATGGTGAGAGAGGGCAGATGATCCCTGCAAACTAGCACTGTGGAGAGCAATGACGAGCAATTGAAGGAGGGAGGAGTCATCGTGGAAGAGACCAGGGTGCCGACTGATGGACACAGAGCTGCAGACGGTGGCAGAAGAGCCTGACGCCGGATTTCCACCAACTGGGGAGTGGCTGCAGATCGGCTCCGCCGCCTTATGGCTCGTGCTCCGCCGTCAACCAATACCCACCAATTCCGTATTTGTTGCAGAGCGGCTGCGTGTTGAAGTGACGAGGACCCATGAAGGTCTCGCAAATTCATGTGATGATCACGCGAGATCTAGTTCTGTCTCCATCCCATTATGACGTTGAATTCTGACATTTTTACAAACCAGCCCAGATCACAACACGAGATCCCCTCGAATTCAGGTATGATCACTCAACTGTCTGTCATCCGGCAAAAATAGAAGCTCTGCGTATTTGTTATTATCCGGCTGCGGATGGCCAGAGCTGTGACGGATTCGGAACGCAGTCAGTGGAAATACCTACATTGACTTGAATGGAAACCGATTGACTCCGCCGTCGTTCCACAGTGGATCTGCAGCTGCTCCGCAGTTGGTAGAAATCCGGCATGAGATGTAGCCAGACAGACGCAAAGCCTGGCTGGAAACAAGGTGCTGTAGAGCCAAGGCTTTTATTGTGGCCAGCCTAAGGCACACCTGTGCAATAATCATGCTGTCTAATCACAATGTTGATGTGCCACACCTGTGAGTTGAATGGATTATCTTGTCAAAGGAGAAGTGCTAACCAACACAGATTTAGATAGATTTCTGAACAATATTTAAGAGAAATAGGCCTTTTTTGTACATAGAAAATGTATATTTTTCTATACATGTCTTTGCAGAAAACTGAATCGAAAAAAGAAGGCAAAATACTTTGTTTCCCTTTAGCTTCCAGACAGACTGTAGTAGTCAGAAATGTCATCTGCATTTGTCCAGAGAACCCACTGACCAAAAACACGTCCAAAAGAAGTTATCATAATGCTAGGAGGCAAAATTTGGACTTGCCAGTAATAAGAGCCACACCTACAACAGGTGGATGTACAACTGGTTCCAAACTCAGTTCCCCAAGTAACTCTTTTTAAGGGATATGAATCTAAAGATGTAGGCTCTATGCTAACCCTACTGAAAATCCAGCTAAGACCAGCATAACTGGTAGCTGGTTTTAGCTGGTTTACGCTGGTCCTGCCAGCCTGACAAAGCTGGTCATGCTGGTGGGCCAGCTGGTCTTCTAGCCTGACCAGCTAAGTCCAGCTAGACCAGCTTAAAAAGTGACCAAAACACAGCTAGACCAGCTTGCTACACCAGCAAAACCAGCTAAAACCAAGCTGGAGACCAGCTAAAACCAGCTCACCAGCTTATGCTGGTCTTAGCTGGATTTTTCAGTAGGGAAAGCAGGCAGAAAAAATACAGTGGATGAGCATAAAAAAACCTTGGTGTTTGGTGTCATGTTCATTTAAAACAAAATAATGTTTTTACATGTATTTTAGGAACAATTGTACTTGATGGAATAACCTTGTTTTTATCACATGTTTCATGGTCTCATACTTACATTGCTGTTAGGAGAGTTAACGTCAGCCGGTTCTTTCCATGTTGGTTGCACGTCCATGGACATCCATAAGGTGTACCAAACAGACGTTCAAACACTGAACCTTTTTGGCACATCCACAGACATCCATAAGGGGTGTCTGACGTTCATACGCTGAACCTGTACTGCACGTCCACAGACGCCCATAGGGTGAACCAAACAGACGTTCATACACTGAACCTTTTTGGCACGTTCACAGACATTCAAGAGGGGTGCAAGAGTGACGTCCAGACACTGACCCTGTTCTGTACGTCCAGCAGACGTTTAAAAGTGGGTCTGAACTAATGGACATTATACAGATCTAGAACAAGACTAGACCCCTTTAAAACCCGCAACAAATATTTCCCCTTTAAGGTCCAGTTCTTCCTCTATTTTTGAAGCTATGATTGTGTTTACAATCTGCTAAATTTTAAGTGTAAAAAACGATTTACTTATCTGTATAACGCTGTTTTCACTGACCTCAAAACAGGCTGATGTCTTCATTGTTCTATGAAGTCCCTCCTTCAGAAATAAGTAACGAGTTCTGATTGTGTAGTTTGTTAGTGTGTCGTGATTCAATAGCAGCTTAGCTTAGCAGAGCTGTTTGAGCTTAGCTGGCGATTGATGTATTCCTGTGGGCAGTTTAGTCAAAAACTTTTAAATTGATATATACCTTTTTAGGTACAAAAGTGTACTTTTTGATAAGGTACAGCCCCAGGGACAACTTTTGTGCCTGGTACCTTCTTTCTGAGGGTGCTCCTGGACCCAAATTGGACAAATTATACCATGGAAATTAAAGGTCAACAATTTAGGGGTGGTTTCCCGGACAGGGATTAGCTTAAATCAGGACTAGTCCTTAGTTTAATAATGAAATATAACTAGTTTTAACAAACATGTCTTATTAAAAACATTACTTGTGTACATTTTAAGATATGTCAGTGCAAGGTGTTTTCAGTTTGGACAGCTTTTATATTTATTTTAGTCTGGAACTAGTCTAATACCTGTCCGGTAAATCGCTTCTTATCTTTTTACTTTAGATTAATTTGTCTCCTTTATTTCTTAGGCATTAACAATGATGTAAGTGTATGTAGAGTTCAAGATGTCCAGGGTCACCATGTACTTTTTATTGAAGGTGTGTCGTTTGTTCTAATGAATGAAACTAGACTTAGAGTTCATTTTTCAAGCTGATAGAGATGTTGAAATCATTATGTATGTTTTTAAAATAATGATATAAATTGTGTGTGTAAACTTCTCTTCTCAGAAGGAGTGTTTGCTACTGGTTATGAGAACTTCTTCCTAGCTTTTCATCTCTTGGAAAAAACTGAAACCTGTTATCCATGTGTATTTTTCCTACTAAGGTAATTTCATAAAAAAATCAAATTTCCTTTAATATTATCAAATAACTCATACACTGTTATGTTATTTGTAGATATGGCAATTTAATAAATAATATATTAGCCACATTGTCCAGGTGTGTAGCACTTTATACACTTGTGCCCCCAGCAAAACTGTTGGATGTGTGATCACAAAATAGCAACTTGGCATGTAACTTCTGTTCTCTTATTGCCTCCAGCACAAGTCCTGTACAACACTAGGGACATGTCCCTACCAATTAAAGAATTGTTACAATGAAATGTAAAAATCTTTTACAACTGCATTCTGTTAAAATAGCGCAAATTAAACGGTCAACAGATCTCATTCTCTGCAATAAGTCCGCCCCCGTAACTCACTCGATCTCTAGGATTGGCTTTGCCTTTCTGGAGTCCCACCTCTCTTACCCACGTAGCTTTATGATTGGCTTTATCTTTTCTAGCTAACGTGTGACAGAGCAGCATTAATTTGGTTATATGAAGCATCTGTCAACAAGATGCGATGTACAGGATTATGCACACTACCCGTAAGTGATGAAGAAAGCATTCTTATACAAACGGTGTAATGCACAGACAAGTCGTGTCACTTGACTCATGGTGTTTTTTTCACAATACATGACAATCCCATTATTCCTATTTACTGTATTTTTTATTACTTTAGAATTTGTTGTATTTATCTACATACACCGCAGGTCGCCATCATGTTTCAACAGTAGCCCTTAACGGACAAACTGACATGTTTGTCCTTATTATGTGTTTTGAAATTGAAATTTAACTATTTTCTCACCATTAATTAGGAGAAAATGCTTTCTTGCCAATGACAATATTTTATGTTAATCCATATTTCCGCAATTATTTACTAGGTTGCGCTCTTACACAACTTATAAAACACTGAAGCATCCACTGATTCATGTGTATGTTTTGATCATCGCTCTAAATCTGATCTCTAACAAAAGTCCTTCACAAAAATCCAATTAACTTACCTTTTTGCTCAAAATTTGGTATTTTTGAAGAAACCTAGCCATGTTTGAGAGGTGATAAAAATTTTTGTTTGTTTGTTTGATTGTTTAAAAGCAGAGGGTCTGTTATTTAATTTGATATATTGTATGTTTATATATTTTAAGACATTTTTCTGGAAGGCATTTAAAACGCTGGTGGGGAAAGAGTTAAAATGTATTTGTGTCTGACACTCTGGAATTCCTGGGGAACAGGCTGGAACATGGATCTAATGTATGGAGCATACACTTACAGGGGCACTCCTTAACATTTATTTAATTGTGTGAAAACAGAATAAAATGAATGGAAACCAAGTCAATGCACATTAAAAAAATTAACAGAGCCTTTTATGCTTAAGCCTTACCTCATTAAATTCTGTTATACATTTCATTTGTAGCAGCTTCTCTTTTAATGCCCACAGGATTGCACATATATTTAAAAAAGTACATTTTCTGCCTGTTCTGCTAGATTTCACCTCTGATATTATAATAATGATTAAACATGAAACTTAAATTCAAGCAACTGTTTTCCTCCACGAAAACTCTCTCCTCTTTCGTCACAGCACCTTGGGTGTTTCTTCGAAATACATGCTCATGAAATACATGCTCATGTTCGTTGAAAGTTTGCAATAGCACTTCCAGTTCAAATGGGGACAGTATGTCATGTGCTGTTGCTATGGTGATTTGTAATATTTGAGCTCCACAAATATGCTGGGGCCTTCCTTAAAAAACCTATACAGTGAGGAAAATAAGTATTTGAACACTATGCTATTTTGCAAGTTTTCCCACTTAAAAATCATGGAGGGGTGTGTAAATTGTCATCTTAGGTGCATGTCCACTGTGAGAGACATAAACAAAAAAAAAATCCAGAAATCACAATGTATGATTTTTTTACTATTTATTTGTATGAATAATAAGTATTTGAACACCGGTCTATCAGCTAGAATTCTGACCGTCAAAGACCTGTTAGTCTGCCTTAAAAATGTCCACCTCCATTTATTATTCTAAATTAGATGCACCTGTTAGCTGCATAAAGACACCTGTCCACCCCATACAATCAGTAAGAATCCAACTACTAACATGGCCAAGACCAAAGAGCTGTCCAAAGACACTAGAGACAAAATTGTACACCTCCACAAGGCTGGAAAGGGCTACGGGGGAAATGCCAAGCAGCTTGGTGAAAAAAGGTCCACAGTTGGAGCAATCATTAGAAAATGGAAGAAGCTAAACATGACTGTCAATCTCCCTCAGATTGGGGCTCCATGCAAGATCTCAGAACATGGGAGGAGCTGGTTAATGACCTGAAAAGAGCTGGGACCAGTGTTTCCAAGACATCCTGGTTTGAAATCATGCATGGCACAGAAGGTTCCCCTGCTTAAACCAGCACATGTCCAGGCCCATCTTAAGTTTGCCAGTGACCATTTGGATGATCCAGAGGAGTCATGGGAGAAAGTCATGTGGTCAGATGAGACCAAAATAGAACTTTTTGGTCATAATTCTACTAAACGTGTTTGGAGGAAGAAGAATGATGAGTACCATCCCAAGAACACCATCCATACTGTGAAGCATGAGGGTGGTAGCATCATGCTTTGGGAGTGTTTTTCTGCACATGGGACAGGGTGACTGTACTGTATTAAGGAGAGGATGACCGGGGCCATGTATTGCAAGATTTTGGGGAACAACCTCCTTCACTCGTGCATTAAAGATTGGTCAAGGCTGGGTCTTCCAACATGACAATGACCTGTAGCACACAACCAAGGAGAGGCTCTATAAGAAGCATATCAAGGTTCTGGCGTGGCCTAGCAAATCTCCAGACCTAAACCCAATAGAGAGTCTTTGGAGGGAGCTCAAACTCCATGTTTCTCAGCAACAGGATTGCTCTAGAGAAGCTCTATGTGTAGGAGTGGGCCAAAATCCCTCCTGCAGTGTGTGCAAACCTGGTAAAAAACTACAGGAAACGTTTGACCTCTGTAATTCCAAACAAAAGCTACTGTACCAAATATTAACATTGATTTTCTCAGGTGTTCAAATACTTATTTGCAGCTGTATCATGCAAATAAATTGTTAAAAAATTATACATTGTGATTTCTGGATTTTTTTTTAGATTATGTCTCTCACAGTGGACATGCACCTACGATGACAATTTCAGACCCCTCCATGATTTCTAAGTGGGAGAACTTGCAAAAAAGCAAAGTGTTCAAATACTTATTTTCCTCACTGTATAGGCTACTTTCCGTAAAAATGACAGGAACATGCTCACTTTTACTTAAAGCGCTGTTTTTCGTGATCCCATTTTAAGCTTTAGTTAGTGTGTAATGTTGCTGTAAGAGCATAAATAATGTCTGCAAAATTATAAAGCTCAAACTTAAATGCCAAGTGATATATTTTCTTTAAACAGAAGTGCTTTTCAAGGACTACAGCACTCTACTTCCTGGATATGACATCAATATAAAAGATTTTGACTAACTTCCGCACACAGAAATATGTCAGTCGCATGGGTGGAGCCAGGGGGTGGCCGGCCACCACAGACATAATCACAGTCACCCCACTGGCCAGCCCACCCTTAATTGCATTTTTAAACCACAAAGATTTTTTATCAAACACTAGACAAACTAGTGCTAGAAACTAGAACTATGATCATGTTTGGACCGCAAAACTGTTGCAACACTCACTTGCACTGATCCATCATGAGAGTTTCCAAAAAAGCTTGGTTTTCCACCATTTGTAAAAAGCGGGAGATGAGGAGTAAAGACCATGTTATAGTGCATAAAGTCTATGCCGTAGGTTATTCATAGGCTGTGCGTAGCTCTGTGTAGCCTGACGTGCACCTCGCCAAAATGTTAACAGCACGTCCGTTCTACGCGGACCGCAAGCACTGTGATTGGTCCACTAGAACCCATCCCGTAAGGTAAAAAAATTGCATCATAGGTATTTCCATTTGCGACGGTGAGAACAAAGATGGGCCAAATTGAGGAGTGATTTAAATAGGGTAAGTTTATGTTTCTAAGGCTTGCAAATGTTTAAATGGTTAAACAATTTAACCGCAAAAAGGCGCTAAAGTGAGCAGATTTCTGTACGCACATGCGGTTAAATGTGTTCGGTCCACCTCCAGTCAGGTCCAGAATTGCACTACTTTGTGTCATACTGTAGTCCATTAACATACATTTGCTGAATAGAGCAATGAAAAACAACGTAACGTTTTTATGTGAAGCGACTGTTTAGGCTGCATCTTCTTCTTAAAGCGCTGTTAGGAATTCGCCCTCCGTCTGTGTGTTAGCACGCGTTTAAGTGCCCTCAGTAGTGCACATACGGAGAAAAGTGTTTCAAAAAGTAAGCCAACATAAAATCTTTCTGTTCTTGACAGGGCACATACACACAAAATGATCTCACAGTATTCTTTTTCTAATAAAAACATTTGTTTATGTCTTAAGAAACCAGTCAGAAACCAGTCTGGGCTTATTTGTTCTTAAAAAGACAGTAACCTCAATTAACCTGCTTAAAGGTGTAGCGAAGGATTTTCTCGAATTTTAGAAAGGAACCGCCTTCTCCACTTTTAAAAAAAATGCAATTGCGCAACACTCCTGATTGACAACTAGGAGGACCAATAGTCTTGATGATCCACCCGGAAAAAAAATCCTCCGCAATACCTTTAAGTCTGTGTCATTTAGGTTAATCAAACAACCCAAGACAAACAGAAAATCACTTCTGTTGCTCTAAAAATAATAACAATAATAATATTTAATTTGTACAATAAAGACAGTGTTATTATCCATTTAATTCGATTTCTGTACCTCATTTTAGACCTCACTTAATGTGCAACTTTGTTCTTTTTTTAATAAATGTTTGTAATTTCTTTATTTGTTATAAGAGTTTAATTTGTTACAAAGAGACTTGAGACTTGACTTGGACTCTAGTCCAGAGACTTGTGAGCATCTCTGGGTTTTACCATGATAATACCGCATCGGATCCCTGTTTTTTTTTTTTATTGATATGTTGACATTACTCTGCAGTTATGAACTCATTCATATTATTGTGGTGTTCGTGAACCATCTCGTGCCTAAAAACACTGTGTGAATACATTGAATATAAATGACTCATTTAGTAAAAAGCATTTCATGATTTTCTGGTCTTTATATTTTATAGGTTTTTTCAGCAATGGGAGATATAAATTCTCTGCAGCATCGCATGAAGTCAAACACGCTTTTTGGGCACAGGAGAATGGGTGTTTTTGCTGACAGAATGTTTTTTTTTTCTGGGTGTAGTTAAAAAAATCATGCAATTTTATTATTTATTTTAGTGGATATCATTAGAAAACACTTTTGCCAGGGTTTTAAACTGCATTTACAGATGTTTCAAATTTTGGTAACAGGGTTGCAAAACTTCAGACCATTCTAGAAATGTTATAAGTATGAATTCTTTTCCTGTTGTTTAACATGAAGTGACATTACACAGGTTGGCTGTGAACATAAATATGAGGTATGTGTGACATTTGCAACAGATTTGTAAGCTCTTGTAAGGCGTGCTTGCTGTCACAGACATAAACATGGAGATATACTGTATGATATATAGTTAACTGATGATGTATGTTCTTTCACACATACCTGAGGGACTGTTGACATTGCTGGCAGCATTACAACAGTGATGGATGTTTGTTTCTTGCAACACACAATCTGTATTTTTCAGTTCAGTTTATTTAAATAATGCACACACCGTCGTGTTGTTTTACAAGGAAGGGTGCCAAGTGAGAAATGCAAGACAAAGAAAGAAATGCTTTGCTTTAAAAGTTTTGGTTAACTGGTTATTTAATAATTCTATAGACAGTCTTGCTCTGCCAGTGTTTTTGTGACACTCCTTTGTAAGTTGTTTTGCATAAAAGCGTCTGCCCCTAAAGGCAAAATGTAAATGTTATATGTAAATGTGCTTGCTGTTTTTAATTTCTGGCTATTGTCATGTTTTTGTTCTCTGATTCGGTTTTGTCAAATTACTTTATGTTTTTCTCTTGTTCTTATGGGAGCTTGATATGATTTAAAGCAAATAAAACCACGTGAAACACACTGAGGACATCATAACACACTGAGGAGTCATATAAGTCCTTTCCAAATCTGTTTTGATTTTTTCTTAGCTTTTCTGTAACAAAAGTTGTCTGTCGGCTGATTGCTGTGATTTTTAGGAACAGAATTCTAAGGAAAAAATATTTTAACTCTTTCCCCGCCAGTCTTTTTTGAAAAGTTGCCCTCCAGCAGTTTCATCCAATCTATATTTTTTCTCCGTTCATAGACGGTTTCAGCAGTAACAACAGAAACAAGCGGCTTTCGTGGAAAACACGTAACTTCCGTTAAGCTCAGCTAAGACGAAATAACAAAATCTGTTTAAAGTAGTTTATTTATATAACAAGCAAAATAAACAACACGTAGATTACATAGGAAACCAAAACATTTGTTTTTTTCAACAATGTATTTTTTTAAGAGTTCAGTTTCAACAACTAGTCAGACCATTAAAAAACTGAAACAGGAAGTAAAGTTCGGACCAGACACGTCCGACGTCAACGCACGATGAAACGGACTATAAACTCTTAAATATGGATATTTTTCTTCAAAAATCCAAACTTTTATCAAAAAGCTTAAATGATTGCATTTTTGTGAAGGAATTTGGTTAGAGATCAGATTCAGAACGATCATTAAAACATACACAGAGTGTAAAAAAAAAATGCTTCAGTTTTTTATAAATTGGGTGCGACATCTAGTGGTATTAAAGGTTTCATAAAAATTCATAAGGAACACATTTTTTTCTTTCAAATGTTTTCTCTTAATTGATAAGATAACTTGTCAATTGCGGGGAACCAATGTAGACAAAAGTGTAACAGAAATAAAATCACCATAAATCATCATGAATTAAATTTTCTAGGTTTTTTTTTTCATTCCAATGGTCAGACACGTATTTTTCACTGAGTGCAGAGAAAATTAAACGTTTTGATATAAAGAAAATCTACTTTTTCTAAATATAATGCATAGTGCCAGTAGGCCTAACATCCATACACAGCAAAAAAGTCCGGCATCCTCCATGAATTCAAAGTACAGGCGGAGACAGCAGCCTAGCTACTTTCTATGACAAGACCCCCTATTCCAAGATGGCGGTGGTATTGACGCATGCTTCCTCAAGGCGACATCTAGTGTACATATCTATGTGTGCAAATTGCTGCCACTACCTGGGGTGCTTCTCAATGTGCTTCCTCGTCTCCTCGCTCCTACGTCCTACATCCTACGACCCGGAAACTGACCTAGCTCCGCCATCATGTAGGACATCTCAATTCTTTAATGGCACCGTGAGGAACGAGGAGTTAGGAGGCTTTCTGAGGAGTCATGAGCGAGGATACACAAGTGTATCCTATGCGGAAGTGTTTTATCAACTAAACCTGAGGCACGTATAAATCTCCTCCCCCTTCACATCGTCACGTCATTAAACACACATAAATCTTGCTATTAATCATTAAATTATTGTAAACTCATTTCAGACATAGTATATTTAATATGTATGTATAAACCACCGATCTATATAAATGATCAGTGGTATAGACATTATATATATATATATATATATATATATATATATATATATATATATATATATATATATATATATATATATATATTTAACTTTATTTTATTAAATATTTGTGGTTTATAATGCTTGATTAATAGATAACTGATAACCCTGCTGAAAAAACCAGCATACCAGCAAGACCAGCTTATGTTGTGTTTTGGTGCTGGTTTGCTAGTGAACACCAGCTTAACAAGCACCAGCATTAGCACCAGCTAAACCAGCACCAAACCAGCATTAGCACCAGAATCCCATGCTGGTCATAGCAGCAAGACCAGCATATGTTGTGTTTTGGTGCTGGTATGCTGGTGACCACCAGCTAAACCAGCATAGACCAGCATAATTCCCATGCTGGTTTGATGCTGTTTTTTCAGCAGGGAATAAACATTATAAAGAGAGTAAGGAAAGGGGATATAATTTCACTTAATACTTCGTCTCCTAAGTCCTCACTCTTTCCTCGCTTGCATCCTAGAAGGGTGGAGCTAAGACGCGAGGAAAGGAAGCAAGGAAAGGAAACGAGGATGCACAAATAAGAATTGAGAAGCACCCCTGGATTGACAATTTTTATACTTGCTAAGTGTGTCACATGGGCTGAATAATTTTGCATGTACGCTTGGAATCTTTTTTGCCCATTTTAACACTTGGGCAAAATATAGGAAATATGTCATGTAAGTAGTTAAGTGGTATTTGGACACAGCCTGAGAAACTTACCTTGCTTGGTAAGGAGGCGTGCGCTAACAATAATTCGCAAATGCGAGTTGTGTGAGTGTGAGAGAGCATTGATTAAAATAAATATGGTGCGTTCCAGGCAGGTTTTTAAACCCGTGAGTTACGACTTCAAAACCACGACTCACGACCTTATGCGTTCCAGGCAGCCCGTAACTCGTGTTTTTACAACCTTCTACCGGTGAAAGTGCACTGGAACGGCAGTCAAACCCGTGACTTCCCACCCGTGAACTCGTACTAGATCGATGTACTCCCAGTTCAGAGTCGTGAGGCGTGGTTTTGAACTCGTGAGTTACGGGTTACGGGTTGCCTGGAACGCAGCATTAGTCCGGGTTAAAGGAAACGTGTGGCATTAATGAGTGTAATGCAAAGGATTGTGGGGAATGAAGTCCTGATAGCTTGGGTAGAAAAGCCTTTTGTGGCCAGCAGAGGGAGCCACAGTGGCGATCATGACACAGGACAGCTACATTTTATCTCTGTATTTCACAAATCGATTTAGCTCTAAAACAAGCTCCCAATTCTGTGAAAAGTTAGGGGTAGTCAAGAGGACTATAATGGCTGTTGCCTTATTTTCATCTATAAGTTAAACAAGAAGTAACAGCTGTTCTTGTATCATGTTTGTTTTTTTAAATTAGGTCTTACTTTCATTTATCATTATTCTAGTATGTTCATTAAATGTCTGATTATACACTTATAAAAATAAAGGCGCTACATAATGACATGAATGAACAATTTTTGGCTGTATGATTCTACAAAAAACTTTTAAGTAACTTTCATTTTAACAAAAGGTTATTTCTAGTTGGTGGTCATTTCTTCGCTGTGATCATGATACTACTTCTACAATATACATATAATTAAATCACTCGCAAAGACCCATTGCCTGTCAGCCAATCACTGTGGCCATAGTTAGTAATCTTGATGACATCATCCATAGCAACAAGGTCAACCAGTTATGTCATCCAGGTGGCTAAACCAATGTTTTTTTTTTTTTAATTTACAACATTTTAAAGTTATTTTGTAAACTTGCATAGTGAAGAAAATGAAGTGAGAAGTCCAGTCATGTTTTATTTCACTCCTTTCTGCAGTGGCGGCTCGTGACTGCTCTCCGAGGGGCGCAAATTCAAAATAAGTGTTGCTTTGTGTTTTCAAAATATGTGTTTGTTACGTTATGTAAACTATGTGCATCACGTGTTTTGTCAAAATAAGTGCCTGCTGCACATGCATCAAAACCATTTATGATAAAATAGACGCCTCGTTTCACAAAATACACGCAAGACACTCCCTTAACAGTATGTTACGCATGAGATTATGTAAGCATCTGGCAACCGCAAGCTTCTCTTTTATCATAAACCCTTTAGACGCGTCTGCAGCAGGCACTTATTTTGACAAGACACGTGATGCACATATGATCACTCGACGCACAGAACACATATTTTGAAATTACAAACCACACACATGACGGGCTACATACATGTTGTGCCGAACTTCACATCGAGCACCCTAAAAAAAAAGTCACCAGCCGCCACTGTTATTCTGTCTCCTTCATTCAAATGAAACTGGCAGATTACGTGATAGTGAAACTATTTGTTACTGACTTTACCATACATGTATGAGCATATGCATAATTTCTGCAGTTTTAAAGCTGTAGTCCTGAACAGAATTTACCCATGTGAATACATTATACTTTTCTTGTTATCTTGACACACGGTCTGCCGTGTCTCAGGTATTGGGTGTTTATATCTGAGCAGTTACTGAGCTGGGTGGTGTGAGTCTCTGATGATGCTTTGTGCCTTTTATTCTGCAATGTTGTGTGTACAAAGTGTCAGTGAAGGTCAAATTCAACGATCTCCTCTTCAAGAGCCTTCTACAATATTGCTATTTGGGTGATGCTATCATCAAGTCCTCTGTTAGCCTGGATAAGAGAATAATGAGTTTGGTCTAAAAAAAAAGATGCTGCTCCGCTAAAACAACATTGATTTCGGCCCTGGGCAGATTTAAAGACACATGTAAACCTAGAAACTTATGACTGACAGCCCTTATTATGGATTTTGCACTTATTATGCATTTATTATTTCCACCAATATATATTCTGTCTCTTAATTGATTATGCACTTATTACTGATCATAAATATATTATGTCTTATTACGTATTATGCACTTATTGTTTTCACAAATATATTATGTTTCACAAAGCACAAAGAAGCACTGCAAGTATGGCAAGGCCAAGCGTAGTAACAAGCAGATTATGGCATCTTAGATTTGAGAAAGAGTCCAGCTGTCTTTGCTACACCAAACAATAGGTGAATTGTGGTAGGCAGAGAGAAGTTGCAAGTAGAGTAGACGTCATCTTAGATAAAAAGTATCCGATGTTACTGCATAAGAGATGGAGTCAGAACTGAGACGAGGATGATCTTTGAATGAACTTTGTTGGCTCGAGCGAATAAAGTTATTTTTGTTTGGCACCTGGACCTTTGCTTCTGAGTTTTTCTCATGAAGAGTTAAGCTACGATTTTTTTTGCCACAACACTAGCTACATTAAAACTACTTTGATTTTTTACAATGACAGTATTACAAATAACTGAATATAATTGAATGATAATTTATAATTTAACTCTATAGCCTACTTGTATTTAAGCTCTTATAAACCAACTAGGTATATAATTAAATCACATGGTTTTATAAGTGCACTATTGTAAGTATAGAAGTATAATATAACTGTAAGTCACTTTGGATAAAAGCGTCAGCTAACTAAATGAATAAATGTAAATGTATAATATAAGTCAGTGGTTCTTAACGTTATTCCTGGAGGCCCACTGCCCTGCACATTTTGTATGTCTCCCTTATTTAACACACCTGATTCAAATCATCAGCTCATTAGAAGAGATCTCCGTGAACTGAACTGAGTCTGTCAGACAAAAGAGACATACAAAATGTGCAGAGCAGTGGGCCTCCAGGAATAACGTTAAGAACCATTGATATAAGTTATATCTGGATTTCTTTTCTGTTTGATTGACAGATGCTAAAGCACTTGGCCCAAACACAACAGAAAGTAACAATAAATTCTTTATTTTATTATTTGTTACAATTATTTCATTAGGATAATAAAATATACCATAAAATAAGTGCCAAGTTAACAATTTTGGTTCCCGAAACGTTTCCCTAATGTTAGTTTTTGTTCTAAAAACGTTCCCCGAAACATTAGTTTTTGGTTCCCATAGTGTTATTTTCCAAGGTTTGTTTTTAGGAAAGTTTTCTTTACAGAAAAAGAATGTTATTTTTAGGTTAGTTTAACGTTCCCCTAATGTTAGAATAACGTTATCATATGATCATAATAACGTTATTTTATTGTTGCAAAAATAAAACCTCAAAAGAACGTTACCAGAACGTTCTTATTTGGTTCCCAAAGAAAATAACCAAAAACTAACGTTGGGGTAACGTTTAAGTTTGCTGGGTGGACTCTTTGCAAAACCTTTTTTCACATTTAGAAAATGACTTTAAATTATACACAAACCATCTGAAATAAACAAATAAAATAACAACAAATTTTGAAAAAAAAAACTAAAAGTTTATAAGTAAAATGTGATTGTTTTTTATTTCTCATTTTGATTCACCTGGTAGCTTACGTTGCTAATGCGCCTTTGTACCGTAAAATCTCTTGTTGACATTGTTTGAGAATTAAATAATAATAATAATTGAAAGCAAAGAATATTTGTTTTTCAACATTTCTACGTTTGGGATAGAACGCGGAAGAAGAAATAGTTCCCATCTAACACAGCTATTTTCTTCTATAATGCGCATATTCCTCCCTGGAAGCTTGTAAGACAGAATCATTATATGCTAAATAACGAATATAATAAATAGCTTGTTTTAATACTCTCACTGTATCAACATTATTATTATGTAAGGATTAATCCTCAGGATGACTCCTAAGTAGTGCTATTTCTAGATCAATCCGCCCATTCCTGCTGCTGCTACACACAAACACACAAGCTAACTGCACATCCACGAGTCAAAGCGTGTCTTTTAAGTTAGTGAAAATCAATCTGTTTATTTATTTGTGAGGGGTAAACATTTTTTGCTCGTGCAAATCCTTGATACTTAACTTTGCGTTTGCGTGTTTCCACCCAAAATGAAGGATAAAGACGATATCGATTCCACTTCTCGTCCTCAAACTTTTTCAAATAACGTTAGAGATGATGACGATGAAGCAAACAGTCTCTTTGACTCTGATAGTCATTATATCGTTGTCCAGCTTGAAGATGAAGATAAAACGAGTGAATGCGAGATGGATCTGAGTATATTTGCTCCTGTCGAGTCCTCAGAGAGTGAGGAAGATGAAGATAAACTCTCAGACTCATGCGGCATATTTACCTGGAGAAGATCAGACGACACAGAGAAAGGTTTGACGTTAACTGTATGCCTATCCAAACGGCGTTTAATGTCTTTCTGTTTGTCTAACATGCAAAACACCGTGCATCTACAATAAATTAATAATATTGCATGGTTAGTTGAGTTCAACTGGCTTTAATGAGCGTCACGTGTTGGGTAACTTGGCTTTAGTGTAATGTCATTTACATAACAAAACAAACCCAGTGTCATTTGCAAACAAAAGCTAAACAGAGGAATCTAACTTCACATGAATAAGTATTTTTTTTTCCCGCTAACTTTTAACCAAGCATATAGTGTAGTCCCATCATAAGACTTCTAATAACACCAGAAAATGTCCAAATAATTTGTGTCCTCTTAAGTTTTAAATATTTAACTGCCCTTTACAATTAACAACAGAATGCTATGCAACAAGTTATTCATCCCAAATTTTCTGTCATAGATAAGCGGGAAGATGCTGCATCCCAGGAGATACAACCTTCCAGCAAGAGTTTTAAAAGAGAAGATATGACGACGAGACAAGATCACAATCCAGACTGCAATTCAGTAAACAGGGTACAGTATGTGTCTGTCTGTCTGAGTCTCTCAGAGAGCTCCTAATTTAACTTAAAAACCTCTATGTAGGAATCTTCGCTTATCGTTTCAAGGAAAGAAAAAAAATAGGGCAGGTTTTTGAGCCCGTGAATTATGACTTCAAAACCACGACTCACGACTCTATGCGTTCCAGGCAGCCTGTAACCCGTGTTTTTACAACCTTCTACCTGTGAAAGTGCACTGGAACGGCAGTCAAACCCGTCACTTCCCACCCGTGAACTCGTACTAGATCGATGTACTCCCAGTTCAGAGTCGTGAGTCGTGGTTTTGAAGTCGTGATTTACGGGTTACAGGGTGCCTGGAACTCAGCATTAGAGAGGAGATGGGGCTTACCCCGTTTCAATGTCTTTTAATTGGTTGGTTGTCCAAAAGAAAAAGTTTGTTGTGATTGGTCTGAATACCTCTGTTAGCTGGAAATGTGACGCTCCTTAAAGCGTAACTAAACCCCTGTTCAGAGCCTGACTCCACCCACTGGCAATATTTGAAAAATGCAAGAAAAGTGGGCAGATCCCAACGGAGATAGAGGGGACGAACTAAGCTCGTCCCAAGTGTGTGGTGAGATCGTAACAAGGGCGTGGTGAGCTTGAACCTGCTTACGTCACGAGTTCTTTTTTGGACCCAACATCCAATAGGAAAATTCAACTGCAGTAGCCACCGTTCAACCTGAAGAGGGCAGCACTCAGACGTTTTTACACCATATATTATAGTATTGGAACACTTTATATTAGGGATCGACCGATATGGATTTTTTTGTGCCGATGCCGATACCGATTTTTTTCCATCAGCCTTAGCCGATGACCGATACAAGCTGCCGATTTTCTTTAGCCGATATTTGGAGCCGATACTGCTTTTTCTCATTCAGTTTATATCATAAAAATGACACAATGATAAAACCAAATGTTACAACTCTTAATTTAAAGTGACACCATCTAATTTTTCAACCTTCATAATACATTTTCAAGACCCTTGTGGTAGTACATCGACTTTAAATAGGTTGAATGACATGTCTACCATAGCCTGACGGGGTCTGTATCACTTTTACTCGTATTTTAAAACTTAGGGTTTCTGGTAGTAACCAGAGCACAAAAAAAACTACAAAATTCAACTGCTTTACGGCATACGTCACTTCCTCCACACAATTTGTTTTTAACGTGAATTTTGCTGGAGGCTTACTTAAAGAATGTAGAGAGCAGCTTCTATTATGTGACTCTGTGGCACAGTCTTTAGAGCCACAGACCTATGACACGGGCGACCCGGGTTCGATTCCCCTTTAAGGCAATTTTTTTATATAAACTCTTGATTCATACATAAATTTGATGTTCTTTATAAATGACGGCGATTATCTTGCATATAGTGCCCTGTATTCACATGCGGTGTTCGCGTTTTTTCCTTTCTTTTACTGTGTCTATGATATTTACATTACAATCCAGGATGCAATAGCAGTCAAACTTGCTCAAACTCACACAGTGTAAAACCAAACCCTATTCATTCACCAATCAGATCCGAGCGTTTCTCTGTTCTCTCTTCCTCATTTGCTGCGTTCCGCTGATACTCGCGTGACGTATTACAAAGCGGCAGCCTTTAGGTCTGCTTGGACCACATCGGTTTACTTGGATTTGGAGCGACAATTTTCACACAAAAGAGAGGAAAAACGAGCGCCATTGCGGAAAATCCTGATGGCGAGGGGGAGAGAGAGACGATGCAACAATATTTGTTTGGGAAAAGGCAAGGAAATACTTCTGGTCGTTTCTGAATTGGAAGGCTGCAGCCTCCGGAGGTCAAATATGCAGGCTGCATACGTCATCAAGCCTGGTTTATTAAGGTAAACTGAGCAATACATTCGCAAGTCATAAGCATACTGCAACAATTTACGATTAACTAAGTATAATAGTCAACTTTATAATTGTTAATATTGTGAAATAAGACAGTCTTGATGACGTATACAGCTTAGAAATACGACATCCGGAGGCTGCAAACTTCAGATTGAGAAATGGCTTCTGCCACGACGAGTTCCTCATCAGAAAGTTGTAACATGACTGCGTTTCTCACTGTTGTCTCAAAATGTTGATCGTTTAGCGTTTTAAATGTTTAGTTTTTAGTTTAGTTTTAAGGTTGGCCAGTTCCTTTCCTTTGCGACAGTGCTGCGGCGCTTGTGGGCTCTAGGGGCGCTAGAAGTGAAAAATACATGTCTAGCACCCCCTAGTGGCCAAAAAGTTTCATGGTGTCCCTTTAAAAAAGGAACATTTACTGAACTATATTTAACAAATCGTAAGAAAAGGTGAGGTAGAACAAGTAAGAAAATTCAGTGCTGCTTAAAATACATAAATAAAATAATAATTACACCATTGCACACAATAGCAGCAACCAAGCAGCATAACAAGGGGAACACTTTACTTTATCCATGAAAGTAACCAACTATTTACAACCTATTTAATGCTTAGGTCTAAGTTTTAGTGCACTTAACTTAACTCTTTCACCGCCAGCGTTTTTTAAAAAAGTTGCCAGCCAGCGCCAGCGTTTTTCATGATTTTCACCAAAGTTTAATGCCTTCCAGAAAATGTTCTTCTTTAAATATATAAACATACAATATACCAAATGAAAGAACAGACCCTCTGCTTTCAAACAAAAAAAACCTTTCATCCTACCTTTAGTGGTTCTTTTGCAATCAGCTTTTGAATATGGGTAGGTTTTTGCAAAAACACCATATTTTGAGCAAAAAGCAAAAATAATTCCATTTTTGTGACGGACTTTTCATACAGATCACATTCAGAGCGATCTTTAAAACAGACACGGACATGCAGCAGCTTGCCATAGGGCAATACTTAAGGGTTTAAAAAGTTGCGGAAGGGCGCCACCTGGTGGATAATAGCGGTATTGCGGAAAGACGGAAAATCTCGTCATTGGCGGGGAAGCGTTTTCTCTTAATTGACGAGATATCTCGTCAATGGCGGGGAAAGAGTTAATCTCTTGTAGAGCAAATGTCTTTAATAAGAAGACAAGGAAAATGTAAACAGCAATACTGATCAAAAAACAACTTAAGAATTCTGAATAACATGCCAATTGCCCCACTTCTGTACCTCACACACCCTAGTGCCCTATAATAAATGCGAGGGATAGTTAGTTTGCCTCAGCTCGCTTAAAACGCATAAAACTGAACACATACATGAGGATTTGTGTACGGACTTCGGTCAGATAGTAGAGCGCGTGCACGTGGAAGAGGTGCAGTAAGACATGGATGAGAGAGTGCATGTATCTTTGCGCTCCCAGTGAACGGAAATGTTGACAAAACTTACAAAAAAACACTTCTCCGGTCACATAAAAGTCATGTGTGAACTGTTTGGAACTAAGTGCTTTGGGTCGAATTTCTTATTTTCGCTGACGAAAATTCCGCGAAACTCCGCGTTAACAACCATAAACGTATGCAACCATGAACTGCGCTCTCCACAATGACGAGAAACTATCAGCAATGGATATTGATTTTTAGCCTTTTACTACTACATATATTTATGGAGATGAGAATTAAAAACCCACCCTGTCCAGCTATGATCAGCTGTTCGGCTGATCACATGACCTGCGTTCGCTTGCGGCATTATGAGCACGCGTCGCGTCCAAACGTCAGACTGGTGGTCGCTGAATAAAACTCCTATAAATACCACGAAATCACGGAACAACGTCAGCATTATATAATCCTATGACCAGTGTTCGTAACAGCTGCCGTATGCATACGGTTAGCCTAAAAGCTATTTGAAGCTCCCTAAATACAATGGCAAGCAGTCTTATAGGCATTCGCGTTTTCCATTAGGACCACCAAACTTTCTTAGCTATGGTTGCACGCACATATAGAGCAACGTGTTTACACTTTCAAAGTATATGGCAATATTTCAGTCAAACAGTTAAAAGATGCTTTGAAGTTTAAAACTTACCAGCACAGTCTTTGAGCGCTCCGCTCTGCTAGTGGGGGGAGGGGCAATGCACGGGCTGCAGGCAGCCTCCAGCAACACAGAGCTGCCTGTGGGCGCCTGTCTGTAATTAATGCCGGGGAAAAACTATCGGCGAACGCAAGCCGCGAATCGGCCGATGCCGATACACCTAAAACCTGCTAAAATCGGCCCGATGTATCGGCCGGCCGATATATCGGTCGATCACTACTTTATATCCAAATGTCAAAAAACTTACTAAAATCAATGAACAGCACTAATAAAGCATCATTCTTACAGATCATTAACTAAAAAAAGTTGGTTAAGGGTTTAGTTACTCTTTAACATGTTTGAACGATTAATTTGCTAACAGAAGTTAACTTGCTGGCCAGAGCATGTGAGCGGTGCAGAGCGGGAGCGGAGTGGTAATTTTCCATCAGAGCGGAGAGCGCATTTCGGAAAATTCCGCTCCGCTCGCTCGATACGCTCAGCACCGCTCGCTCATCCCAGAATGCCCTTTGGTAATTTGCTAGTTCGAGAATCTGTTAAAACGGCTAGCAATAAGTTATGGAGCTCAAATATTGTTTTAATGAAGTCGCCTGTTTCATCACCAGTATCTGCGTCTTGTATTTCTTTAAGACACAGCTGTTTCTGTATTTACCGATGCACTGTAAATTTGCACAAAAAAAAACTTCTTGTTAAGAAATTGTTCTTCAATTTATTTTAGTTTTTCAAATAATATTTCACGAGTTCACACTTACATATAATTTATAGAGTAATTTAGAATGCGTGTTTGGCGTGCTGTCCGGGGGAGGGCTTCGAGCTCGGACTTGGCCCGAACCCAGAGTACCCCCCCCCTGTGTAAGTGGTTTTTAGAACTAGAAGTGTGGAGAAGGGGTGGTGGTGGGATGCTACAAACTGTCAATGGATCGAGGTAAGACTGCTGAGTCTATATGTACCCTCTCATGGTTAATTGCTGAGTGTTTCCACCTGTGTATAATTGCTGAGTGATTCCACCTGTGTATAATGGCTGAGTGCTTCCACCTGTGATTAATTATCTGAACGTGCTCCTCCCGAACTTTGTTAATAAAACATCATATAATATTATAGTTTGTTAATATATTTCTCATAAGGGGAACAAATTATTATAATATTTTGTAATTACTTATTACATTTATTATTACTTAAAATTGTGAATTAGTAAAACGTGGATTTCGTGGAAACAAATTGTTAATTTGGATTATATCCGTATCAGTTAAACTTTGTCTAATAGCCAACACACAACTGTACATAACTGCAATTTATCAGCTAATACTTTTAATTAAATGCAATTATCCAAGAACGTCAGTACAGAAAACAATTAGGCTTACTAAATTTTTTTATGTCGGAGCGGGATCTGAGCAGGAATTGGTTTATTTGCGAGCGTGAGCGGAAAGTTAACGGAGTGCTTGCTTGGGCGGTGAGCGTCTGAGTGGAGCGCTTGAATATTTAGCGGAGCGTCACACCGCTCTGCTTCGCTCACATGAGCCCTTTTCACACAGATATGCCGTAAGATACACGGGACAGGCATCCTGGAATTTTCTGGGACAGTTTGATATTTTATTCATTCACACTGACATGATTACCCGGTCCCGGAAAGACACATGACCAGGGCAGGACTTAACAGGGTGGAGGCCCCTGTGCTTGAATAAATTTTGGGCCCTACACTATCAGAACAAAAGCTGTCACTGGGACGATACTCTTTAAATGGTTTTTAATATTGACCATTTAGGTACAGATATAGGTAATTTGTACCCATTATATGCACTCTTTAGGTACAAAGGTGTACTATTTGAAAGGGTACCACCCCAGTGACAGCTTGTGTAAATTATCTTCTGAGAGTGCACATACAGTAAACAACCTAAAATAAAAAATAAATCATAGAACTATATTTTAGGGAAGTTTCCCCACAGGGTTTAGATTAATCCAGCACTAGGCCTATTGCTAGGTTATATTAGGGCATTCAAGTAGTTTTTACAAACAAACCTTACAAAAAACATTACTGGTGTGCGTCAAACATGCATTTTAGTCTGGGACTAGGATAAGACCTGTCTAGGAAACTGCCCCTATGTCTCTATAGCAGAACATAAGCCCAGTATAAAATTAAATCATGTATTTTTAGGGATGTCACAAATCCAAATTAATCATGCACATTAAAAAATACCCTATAACAACATTTAAAGTCATTGTGTTAGATTTAGCTTAAGAAAAGAATGATATGTCTTGATAAACATTCACCTTATTACACACCATATAATGTTATAAACATAATCAACAAGTGTATTTTGTGCATATAGCCTAAGTGGTGCAGTGTTTAACAATGAAAAACAAAAGATTTAAGGATGTAATTTAATAATTATGACAAGACCATCATGTAATATTAGACACCAAAAACTAAAGTGGAGATGATGATCATTAATTAATTTTTGCGTCTGATATGAACATAAAACATTAAAACCTTGAACGTAGATATAAAAATGAACACTTTTCAGAAGTTTAAACTGTGATTCTGTTATCAAACATGCTGAAAGAGAAACTACAGGAAAGTTAGGCTAGCTAGTGGATTATATCAAAAACCATCAGGACATCAACATGGCCATAATTTAGTGAATCCTCACCTCCAGATGAAGTAATAAACTGGACTGATGATTTAAATGTTGATATAATCATGTGCGTTGTTAACTCTCCGGATTTTGTTATGTTTCGTAGCTATGCTTCACTCGTTTATTTCTCCACAGGGACTGTTTGGTGTCGTGTGAGCTGCAGACTGCGAGCAGATTGGATTTCATTTGGCGCTACGCAGACCGCTTGGTGATGTCAAAGTACCGCGAGAACGATTAGAAAGCAGACTTCTCTGTGTGATTTCTCGAATCGGTCTCGCGGTACTCTGATATCATTCTTTTGGCTTTTGTTGAACAACATGAATACACCCGTCTGCTTTACAGTCAGATTGCGCCGTGATAATTTGATTTCATATTATGATCGGATCGCGCAGTGCCGCATGAAGTCAAATGCACCAAATACCAAATAGCCGACTGTATATGAGGTTAAACCCGCCAAAGTAGCAAGTGGAGCATGCGAATGGTGAGTGATTCAGATGTCAATTTCTGAATGAAAGCGTCAAAGGTTTGTCACACACTTTTAAGGATTTTCACGCTTTTTTAAATGGGTATACGGAAATCCTTGACCATTAGTGGGTAAATTGCGTATAACGGCATATCACGTTAGATTACAATCAAACAAGAAAAAACAGAGTTACAAGACCATTGCCTACTCTAGTAATCTTTTTCATACTGAGCGCTTCATTTTCGCGTTGCTCTTTCTCATTATCTGTAAAGCTCATTCATGACTCCCATTTCGCGTATTCGCTATTATACTAGCATCTATGGTTTTCAAAAGCGGTAAACTCAGCGCGTCATATTCAGCACCAAGATTACTGACATATATAACTAATTAAATGCAGCACCAAACAATTCCGCACCAACCAATAGCCTCTTAGGCTGTAAAATAAAAAATGAACACGACTGAACAAATCAAACGAACGCAAGCAAGCACGGAGGCCCTTATTGGCCGGGGCCCCTGGGCTCAAGCCCAATGGTAAGTCCGGCCATGCACATGACCTGTTGAAAGTCCCGCCCTCTCTTCTACGCAGCGTCTGATGTTTGCATATTTTTTATTATTTCTTTCTCCAGAAACAACTCGCATGCATTTTTGTTTATGATAAGACTTCAAAGGAGCGTGTGAACGCACAGTTCTATTTTGGTGAATGATCTCAGCTTCAGAGTGGATATTTGACAAGCTCCCTGATTTCTGCTTTGATACAGTTTTCAGACATTTCTCATCGTGATTGTTTATATGCATTTAAAACCCGCATTTTGAGGAGCTGAACAATATATCTCGTTGGGATGACATGCGGGTATTTTCGTTTATTATAGCTCAAATGAGCACGTGACGCGATATTCTTTTATGCTGCTGAATGATCTCCGTTTCAACGCAGTAAGTAATGAGCTAACTTACCTGATATCTGCTTCAGTCTAGTATGCTGACATTTCTCGTAGTGAATGTTGTAAATCCCTCATTTTAAAGAGTTGAACCAACTTCATGTTGCCATGACACGCGCGTCCTCACTACGGCACGTGCGTCATTGTTTATGCGTCTCATTTATCATTTTCTGATAACTGCTTCAATCTAGTTTGCACCATTTCTCGTGGTGAATGTTTATATGCATGTTATCTCTCGTTGTAAGGAGCTGAACCATAACTTGTGTTGTGATGATGACGTGCGCGTCCTCACTTCGACACGCCCATTACAGCATTCTTGCGGCGTTCTGTTCACACAGAGGGTTACCCGCGTATCTTACTAGGTCCTGTTTCCGGCAACGATCCCAGAAGATTAACGGAACAAGTTTTTGTTCACACAGACGCTTGTCTGGCAATTTTACGGGTATTTTCTGGGACCAGAGGTCTGTGTGAATGGGGTTATGCTCTGTTGCTGGCTGAGTCCGAAGTGGGAGGATCAACAATCCCAGGAAGTAAACTGTTGTCTACAATCCATGTGTTTGTTGTAGTCCAAGAACAGAGATTTATGTTGGAGACAATAACTCGCGTCATTGTTTACTTTGGGGTTTGGATTTTTTGCATATTGTTAACACGTACAAATACACACTTAAACACCAAAGGAAATCATGAATCGGACAATAGGTGCTTTTTAATATTCAGTACTATATTTTTGTAACATGTTTCTGCAATACATTTCTAACATTTATTATGTGTTTAGAAACAAAAATGACTTTGAACGGACTTTAAGTAATTATGTTAGAAGAAACCCTTTGATCTGGAGTATTGTATACAATATGAATGACGAGTTTATAAAAGTTCTCATTTTAGTAATGATCATTTTCTGTCTTTTTTAAGGTGCTGAATGAAGGTCTCTCTGGTGCGAAGCACACATCTCAACCAGCTCTACCACAGTCCAATTCGTACACGTGTCCTGCAGAGATGTCCGGGTTACACACGGCTATCAGTCCTTTAACTGCAATGGAGCCTCCTGTATTTCCCAATACACCAGTCCTGGTTAGTTAAGTCTTGGGTTGTCTTATCTTTAATTGTCTGACGTTCAGTGACACAGGAAATTTCTGGATCACTAGGGTCTATTCAATAATATATAGGGACCACTATGAGTAAATAAATTGTGTACTTAAATAAATTAATTGGGGTTCATGTAATTCAATAAAAAAAATATTTATTTAAAAGTGCTAGTTAATAGTAAAAGACATATTGCACAGATTAAAGGTGTACAGGTCAATCTGGTTTCTCATTATCATATTTTTTTCTTGATCAGAGCAAGTCTGTTGTTGGAGAGGATCAGCAAAATATATTGCTTGAAATCCTGAACCATTGTAGGGTAAGAAACAACTCGTTTTTCCAGCTCAATGAAAAGTATTAACTCATCATGTGTAAGTACTAATGCATATGCAGTGAGTTGAGTAGTGTATGTAAGATGTACAGATTAAGTGACAAAATATAATTGTTGTTTTTTTGCCTTTTAGTTCCTGCATGCTGCAGTTGAGAGGCTTGAACAGAAAATTGACAGACAGATGACATATGAGGTATTGATGCCTTTATGATGAAAATTAAAATATTTGTTTATTTAAAACACTCAAATAAAACTTAATTTTGAAGAAACAACGACAGAAAATGAACACATACTGGATTATTAAAGGGATAGTTCGGCCAAAAATGATATTAAACCCATGATTTACTCACCCCCAAGCTGTCCGAGTTGCATATGTCCATCGTTTTTCAGACAAACACATTTTCGAAGTGTAATGAAGTGAAATGTAATGTTACGGGGTCCACGACCTTCAAGTCCAAAAAAAGTGCGTCCATCCTTCACAAAATAAATCCAAACGGCTCCAGGATGATAAACAAAGGTCTTCTGAGGGTAATCCTGGAGCAGTTTGGATTTATTTTGTGAAGGATGGACGCACTTTTTTTGGACTTGAAGGTCGTGGACCCTGTAACATTATATTTAATCAACTGAAAGATCTAAAACATTTTCTAAAATATCCGAAAATGTGTCTGTCTGAAAAACGATGGACATATGCAACTCGGACAGCTTGGGGGTGAGTAAATCATGGGTTTAATATAATTTTTGGCCGAACTATCCCTTTAAGGAATTAAATGTTTTTAACAGATACCTCTAAAGGGAATAGCTGCGTGATGAAGTGAAACAAAAGGGTTAATAAACACAAACTGAAGCAGATGTTGTAGAACGTCTGGCGGAATGATGATAGATAGCGCAAAAACTGTTTTTTCCAACTATTAATTACACCATCTTAAAGGAGTGTAACTACTGTAGTAAATAATGCACATAAATAAAGTGAGCAAGAGAACTCAACAATTATATCTAAACAACAGGCACTTGAAACCTAGCTAGCAGGTTGCTCAAACAACACAATCACCAGCTAACTTAATTTAAATTTGCAAAAACTATAGACTAATACAATAACAGGATTAAATAAACCCAAAAACATAAGTCCACTTACAGTTCTCACGGACACGCGTTTTATCAACTGGCTATCCTCCAGACATGACGGACCAGGTCTTTATGTCATTTCGGCCGTGTGGCGCGCATGCACGCTCGCGGTGTGAAGCGCGTCCATCCGCGCTATTCTCCGAGATGTTTTATTAACTGGCTAGTTATCATCTAAACAGTGACGATCCGGACCACGTCTTTCTCATTTCGTCTGTGTGGCGCGTGCCTGCTCGCAGTGTAAAGAGCGTCCGCAATATTTTCTGAGATGCACCTGACGGCCTTTTTTGCAGCAATTTTTTTTTTAACGACCTAGTTAAGGCCGGTAGGGTTTCCCAGCTTAGGCGGGCCACCCAAACTGAAAAGTGCTGCGGGAAACCCTGCTGTTAACGTGCTGTCTTTTTACGTCCATCAAATACCTTGGCTTCAAATCCACTGATCCTGGTCTCAGATCATTCAAAAATAACGCTTTGTTGGCAGAATCCGTTAGACGGCACGCCAAAGTCTGCAAAGAGCATTGAAGACACGTGAAACAACCATGGATCACATTCAAACTTGTGTCCCTTTAAGCCTTTGGACCTCTCCAAATTTTATTACTGAACAATAACTATTTAAATGCCAAGTGAAATTTCTAAAGCCATACATAGGAGCCTGATAAAAAAAGTTTTGTATCACTCTGAAGTTTGAAGTCTGCCAATGGAAATGTAATTTTAAGGATATTCATTATTGCTGACACTTCTTAATAACATCATTTTAACAACAGTGTACCACTTTTGTCTGAGACAGGCAAAGCAGCCTATTGAAGAAGGGTCACTGTCCTGGTCTTTGGCCCAACGTCTTGGTCCACCATTGAAAAGAAATCAACAATGGATCCCTCCCTGGAAACGAAACACTGCTCAGGAAGGTCTAAACAGGGCTGATTTTCAGGTGGACGACAGCAGTCCTCAGTTGCCCAATCCTTCTGCTGGTGGGCGAGGGAGAGGCCGGGGGAGAGGACGAGGGAAAGGACGTGGTGGCCGTGGCGGCCGTGGCCATGATAATAGATCCAAACGCCAGTCTGGGACTCCTGATCTTACTCAGCACAAGTCGGAGGCTTTGCGACATGGGATCTCTAAAGTAGAAATGGATGATCCACAGCCATCAAAGATGATGAAGAAAGGCTCTCAGTTTAAGACGGGTTCAAAGGCTCAGAAGAAGAGGAGGAAAGGCTTGGCCCAGGTGGACGATGGTCAAGTTTATTCAGAGAAGACGTTCAAGAAAAAAGAGGTCACAGTACAGGTTGATGTGAATAAGAACGGTAAGATATTAGTTTAATGCATTGGAAACATTTAAGTAACTTAATTGTTTGGATGTCCCTTTTGAATAATAACACTTGCCAACTTCCAACTGTAATCTTTGTAATAATGTTGAGTACAATCATAATTCATGTTTTCAAAAAAATGTTATACAAATGAATTATATATATACACCCTAAACTAATATTGCTGTGTTAACTGATGTTTATTATAAATATATCATAAAGCTGGCAAAGAAATAATGCAAAGTTATGCCAAATGTGCGTTAAATGTATATTGAAATGCTGAAATTAATATCATTTTTTTATCCAATAAAACATATTTAAATACATTAAATATATATATAGATAAAGTGTATTCAAGTTATTTTCTATGAAAAATATTTTTTTTTGCAGATAGAAACAGGAGTTTTTTCAACACAATGTGAAACTGTGATTGGTTCTTTTGTTCTCAGTAATGATCGGAAGCCCTTTGCGTAAAGTGTGGATCCCGCTCTCTGTGTACAAGGAAGCGTTTAAAGAAGCTGAACCCCAGAAGGCTCTGGTACCTGTGCTTTATTCTCTCTTCACCAGCAGTACTCTGTCCTGGAGTGCTGTCACAGGAAACCCCGACAAAGGCATCAAACAACTCGACCCAAACAAAATTGAAGCCCTGCGAGGTAAACCTTCTCTCTTTACTGTAAATCTCAGAGTGTGTAATGCAAAACCAAGTACATGTACATATAAATGCTATCAACTAGAGCTAAATGATAAATCAGTAGGCATTTATAAATTAGTAGAAATTTGTCAACCGGTAGAGATTTTGGACTATCGTTTCTATTGAGGTTATGCGCCCATGTCATGTTGCTGTGCACATGGTTACGCAAACTTAACGTTTGTACATGTATTTAAGCACAGCAGTGATTTTAAATCAAGTGATTTTAATCCATTGAAGAGATTGGTTCCAAAACGCAATAAATCCATTTGGACTAATTTCTGTAAGAACGTGTTTTCTATACCAAGAAAGTGAGAAGATAAAAACCACTATTTTCTGTTACAAATGTTCACATAGCATCTTTAGGTTATAAAAACATAAAAAAAATAATATCCATAACTTGATTTTCAAAGATTTTTTATAAAAACAAATAATTTTTCTGGAAAATGCAATAAATCCATGACAAGTTTTTTTCAAAATTTTATAAAACTATTGAATCAATAAATAATTGTGCATTCATCTTTTTAACAATGCCGTTTATGAACCAAACTCTTCATACATATATGTACCATTGGCGCCCAACCCTGCTCCTGGAGAGGACTTCACTTCAAACACACCTGTCTGTAATTATCAAGAAACCCTGAACACCTTGATTAGCTGCTTCAGCTGTGTTTGATTGGTGTTGGAACTAAAATCTGCAGGATGGTAGCCCTCCAGGAACGGGGTTGGGCACCCCTGGCATAAGCCTATTGAATGCTTTATTCTGATTGGTTGAGAAATGTTCCACTAGTGTTGATCATTTGTTTGTAAACCACACATCTGACCTGTCAAATGTCTTAAAATTACAAACAGAGCAATAGAGACAGAGCGCAGCGCGTCATAACCTGAAAACCACGCCCACCGGGGGGGAAACAATCCAATCGTCTCCAGTGTTTCCCACAGGATTTTGAGAGACTGTGGTGGTGATGACGCCACCCACTAATTAGCATATATGTGACGTCATCATGTTGTGTTTCATTTGATCTCGTGTTGGCACCTGAAATATGTTTCACTTCTACTCTTTGATATGTATCTGTTTTTGATCTGTATTATATGTCAAATTATATTTTAAGCCGAATTAAGCTGTTTTAAATAGTGAAATAAAAATGTAAATGGGAATCATGAAAATTCTATTTGTGGGGGCCAGTGTTGATTCTGTGGTGGGCCACCACAAATAAATCAATGTATGGGAAACACTGCGTCTCCATTGACTTTGTATTGCGAGAGGCTGCCTCCTTGTCATTTCTGGCTTATAACAAAAAACAGAATAATGCCTAAAAGCTGCTGTGTGACAGGATGTACAGCCGACAAGCCAAAGAACCCAGAAATACGTTTTAATAAGCTGTCGAGCCGTAAAATCCAGCCTTTAAGGAGAAAAAATTGGATCGCCGACTACGTTTCCCCCTAGTGGACGCAGTTCTACTAATAGGAGTACTTTGAAAAGTTGCCTGTTTCCACTTTTGTGTCTTTAAACGCTCGTTTTTTTAAGGTCGACAGCTTATAAAAATTTATTTACAGATTAAACTTAAAAACAGAATAATACTTAAAAGCTGCTGTGTGACAAGGTGTACAGCTAACAAGCCAAAAAACCCAGAAATAAGTTTTTATAAGCTGTCGACCTGAAAAAACGAGCGTATATTGTCACACAGCAGCTTTTAGGCATTATTCTGTTTTTTGTTATAAGCCAGAAATGACAAGGAGGCGGGTTCTCTCAATACAAAGTCAATGGAGACGGTTGGATTGTTCCCCCCGGTGGGCGTGGTTTTCAAATTTGCATAACTGCGCTCTGTCTCTGTCTGTGGTAAACGTGGTATAAGAGGAATAATTGACTATGGGCCGTTGAATTCTTTAAAAATAATGCACATCCACAGTGCAACTGCACTCCGCTTGTGCCACATCACCACCTTGGGTGTTCTTTATTTTAATTCAACGGCCCAAAGTCAGTTATTCATTACTTATCCTTATGTAATCACTTTAGTGAGTGACTGGATGGCATTTAAAATTCAGATCAGTATTTTTAGACACATTATGTATGACACATGAGTTTAGATTATATCTCATGACAAATTTATTCAGAAAACCATGGAATTCCAAAAGGTTCACATACTTTTTCTTGCCACTGTATAAGAAGTGCCTGTCTTACATGTTTTCTTGTAAATGAGCATCAGGTTCAGTAATTTCACTTTCATGGCAATGAAAAGGGTTCTAAGTGACCATATATGCTATGTTTGTTTGTGTTCAGAGTTTCTTGCTGAGATGTTCCCACAGTATGATGTCAGCCTAAGAGGTGTGACGTGGCCACTGTGTGTTGGAGTTATCAACAACATTACCAAAGACCTGAGGAAAAAGGCAGAAAAACCATTGCATCTGACAGAGAAGGTGTGTTTGCTCAATAAATGTTAACCTGGGAGAACCCACTGGGTCAAATTTGGCTGATGTTAATTGCTGCTACCCAAAATCTTCTTGGGTTCTCCAGGGTAATCCTGTTTCGACTACTGAGTTTATGTATAAAGAGGCAGAAACCAGTTTGATAAAACATTGTAACTGTGATTTATTACAGGCTGCTGACAGTGGAAATTATGCAGTGTTCAATCAGACCTCAAAGGATTTGTGTTGTTAAATTAAACACACCGTCCATGTGCAATACTTACAGTTGACCCTCTCACTCAAGATCCGTTCATTCAGCTCATCACATCTACACGTCTCTGATATGATGCTCAGATAACTGCTGCTCTCTTTATCCACAGCTGTTGCTGTTTCAAATTTTATCTACTATATGTACAGATTTCTGCTATAAAATTGTAATATTTCTGTTACCAAATAAAAAGTGAATTTTTTTGCTTAGGCTTTCTTGGCAAAAATACTTCAATTTTATATATATATAGACTTCTAAAGACTTGGATAACAACCAAAATAAATAACAGTATAAATAATATAATATTCACACATCCTAGGAAAAACACGCTGTGATAGTGTTTCTTGACACAAAGAGATACTACACATTACAAATAACCATCCAAAAGTTCGAGTGTCTCAGCGTTTCTTTCTCCTTATGCCCATCTTGTGCTCATATCGAAACTTGCGGATGGTGCTGTTTATAGCTCCAACACAAACCTTCCAGTCACTTCCATCCTCCTCCAGCTTCATCCAGGGAAAACGCTCTGACAGGTACTCTATAGAAGATTGGGAAACGTTCTTATTGAAAACCTTATGCTTCTCAGGGATTTGTACAAGTTTTTAATATGAAAGATTTATGCATAACAATCTAGCTTTATTTGTTTTATGGGCAATTTCGGTGCAGGAAGTACAGTGAAAGTCCTTATATGGGCACTTTAACCAGAATAGCGTACGCTCATGTCACCAAAGATGATGTGGTGGTGTTTGTGAGGGAGAAAGTCTGGATGGATGAAAACACTGGACTGTAGCATATAAGGTGGAATAGCTTAGCAAACCTAATAATATATCTTTCTTTTTTTAGTCAAAGGTTTTGGAAGGTTCAACCTCATTTTAACCCCTGCATATGTGAAATTCATATGCATGCTTACACTAGGTGTCTCTTACCCCGAAGTGCAGATATTTTGTTGTGGTCGAGGGGTTGAATGCCACGCCGTGCACCATAGACGTTACTGCGTACCAGTACGTCCTCTGGAAAGATGAATTTAATGAGATATCGAGCGATGAGCTCAGGACGCGTACGCAGATGTGCAGCAGACAAGACGAACTCGGGGACCTTTACTTCTCGATGAGGAGGCCCGAGATGCACTGTTCAGAAAATGAAAACACAAAGACAAATCAATGGCACTGGCTCAAACATGTGACTTAGACTAGGACTAGGCTTAAGCCTCATCTGTGAAACCAGAGGTAAATGTCATCATATGGATTCTCACAGAGAAGAATTAACTCCGTTTAAGGCATAAGTCACATATGAAAAAAGTTAAGGGGTGGTTTCCCAGACAGGGCTCAAAGGAGGTTGCACACCGGACGCGCAGCTCAGCGTCGCGTCTAGGACAACTCGAGGTATCGTACACTGGAATTGCACATTAAATAGCGTGAGCTTAGTCAGATAGCGTCTACTTCAAAATGCAAAATATACGTTAGCAGCCAATGTTAGTTGTTAATGATTTGGGACAAATATGATGTTATTTAACTTTTAATTATGTGAGTGGCACTCTGTGTCGCGACAGGGATTTGAGTATCTTCCCGAGTCATAGCTGGGTGCTGTGGAAAGGCGCCACCTGTCAGCGCCGGTGTGCGTATACTCATCGAAAACAATGTGTTCCGATTTTTTTGTGTGTGTTCGACCCCCTTAAAACTAGTCCCAGACTAACTTGAAAGTTTATGTTGTCTTGATCGAAAACAACTTGCTCTGACATATCTTAAAAGATATTAGTGCGAGTGTTGTGTCTGAAGACGACGTACACCTCTAATGTTTATTTATAAACGCTGCTTTTAAAAATAGTTTTAAATCCTAAATTAACTAAGGGCTAGTCCTGTTTTAAGCTAATCCTTGTCTCTGAAACTGCCCCTAAAATACACTTTTAAAAGTTAAACTTTAACTGGTGGTTTTCTGGACAGAGATTATCTTAAGCCAGGACTAGGCCTTAGTTTAATTATGAAATATAACACAATTTAACAAACATTCCTTACTAAAAACATTTCTTGTGGGCACTGATGTATTTTAAGTTATGTCAGTGCAAGTTGTTTGCAGTTTTGACAGATCTTTTTCTCAAATATTTTAGTCTAGGACTAGTCTAATCCCCGTCCAGGAAACCGCCCCTATAACATTCATGTTGGCATGACTGAATTGCTTACTAACCTTGTTTGGGTGAACTTCCATCCAAGATGTAACAGGAAGCATCTGCTGTTGACATGACACAAATGCATAATGAAGTTTATGCATCTCCAGAATTAGTTAGGTTAGGCTTCACAGCTCTATAATACATGGATATTTACTAGATAATCCATGCGTCATTTAGGTGTTACATTATTGATTTAAAGCTGCTGGGACCATCAATTGCATGTTACTATAGCCATTATTTCTGTTTTTAAACAATGAGGATAGGTCAGTACCAGTGTTTGGTAAGTTACTCAAAAAAAGTTATTAATTACTAGTTACTAATTACATCTTCAAATATGTCATTAGATTACTGTACAAATTACTCTCCCCAAAAAGTATTTTACTATTTACTAAATAGGATTTAGAAAGTAAGGATTTGAGAAGGATTTATAAAAAAACATCCATTTTAATCTTAGACTTTAAATTTTGATATTAAATCCACTATATACATATAATTTTCAAGGAAAAGTAATAAATTACAGTAACTAATTATAAGTGACTAGTTACACCCAACACTGGTCAGTACTGTACTCTAAGATAAACAATATACACTATATGTATATTTAATAAAAAGTCAAGCTCCATCAACACTATAGTGATGATGTTGATGGAGCTTGACTTTTTATTAAACCCAAACATTACTTTAAAGAAAACTGTGTGTAATATCTGTGAAGAGAAGGTTGGTAGACTATATTCAGTTAATTAGAAAATGAAAACATATATAAAGTGTGGGTCACACTGACCGCTGTTATAATTTGGCAGCGAGTTAATCCTGTTCATCTGCTCAGTGTCACTGTCTGACAGCTCAACATCAATCTCTGCTGTGTGTCCAGATGAAGCTCTCGTCTCTTGTGGTAATGTTTCATCGGGTTTCATCTTTTGCTGAGGTGTACAAAGATGTTTCATTCATAATAAATGAAAACTTAAACCTTTTGGGGTGGTTTCCCGGACAGGGCTTAATATCCTTCTCTCTTAATTTAAAAACATCTTGCACTGACATATATCAGTGCTTTTGTTTTGTCTTAAGGTTTGTTAGTATAAACTACTTAAACGTCTAAACCCTGTCTGGGAAACGGCCCCTAAATCTTACAAAAAAAGAAAAAACAGTAGATGACATTAAAAATATTCATATATTAACATGCTATTGTTTCATAAATTTATCTGAGGGGTGTAACAGGGCATCAAAATGAAAATTTTACAAGTACAAATACTTCATGCTAAGGGGTCATATTATGAGATACATAAAAAGAAAAGTTTATTGTGTCCACAGAGTACATATGTTAAGTTTTAGCTCAAAATAGCCCACAGATAATTTATTATAACATGTTAAAATTGTTACTTGTGCCATTTTTGGGTGTGTCTTCTAAAATACAAATGAGCTAATGAAATGCAAACACTGATCACCATAATGGTGGTTTGTTATCATTCAAACTCAATTGTGCTGTCAAGAATTTTTTCTTTCTCCCTTCACTAAATGGCAGTGCCGTTGTTGGATAGTGCAGATTAATTATAATATATTATTATAATAAAATTTGCTACCTATGTCACAAAACAGGAAAAACTTGGTTGTTCTTTTTCTTGTTTACTAATTTGAAAGAATCATTGAGGACCCAATTATAGCACTTAAACATGGTAAAAGTCAGATTTTCAAGCTATGACTCCTTTAAAGAGCCCTTCTTATGACGTTGCTAAAAACAACATTATTTCGTGTATTTGGGGTAGTGCAATGTGTTTAAGTGGTTTAAGGTTCAAAAACACATTATTTTTCACATACAGTACATTATTGTTTCTACTCTATGCCGCGCCTTTCTGAAACACAAAGATTTTTACAAAGCTTATAGTTCTAAAAGGTGCAGGGTGGTCTGATTGGCCAGCTATTCAGTGCATTGTGATTGGCCGAATACGTTGTTTTTAATAAATGTTATGCCCCTTACCATATTTGGAATGTCAAAATGTCCCAAAGCACAATGCCAGCTCTCTGAGACATGGCAGCGGTGGCAACAATACTTCAGCGAAAATAAAAGTTACGTCTTCATTCTTTCTATATACATTTGGGTGGTGTTAGTGACGTAAACATGTAGGGGTGTGTTTAAATGAGACATTTTAGGAATGAGCCTTCACTTTTAAAAATAATATCTCTTTGTGTTTGAGAATTTAATCTGCGACTTCAGTATATGCACAAACAGCTTTTAACACTCCAGAGACAAAGGAAAACATGATATCGCATTATATGACCCCTTTAAATAATATAAGATGATTATAATAATTACACAAAAAAGTTAATTTTTAATATATTCCAGTCTCACCTTCCGTGTCTTGGCCATGAAGCGAAAGTAGCGTGTCGTCGAGTTTATTACAGACAGACAAATTTTCCAGTCTTTGCCTTTTTCACTAAGGTCAAATTTTGGGAACCTTTTTACCGCCCATTCTGTGAACAACAGGACACTGTCAAAAACTGCTGACTTGCATGTTGGATCAAAAACTATGACACAAGGAAAAACATTAAGGATAAAGCTGATCCCAGATCTATGGTCCAATGTCACACAGAGATGCTGTATGAACTGTCCGGCTCACCTCTGATGGCGCTGATCTTGTTAGGGTCGAGCCTCTTCAGATGTCTGGTTGGATTTCCGTTATTGCTGCTTTGAGAAAGTTCTTCAGCTGTAAAGAGGTGTCGTAACAGATGTCGTGCAGCTGCGCTGGGTCGTGTCATTTTTCCCGCTCGCTGTACGACACACTTTGGCAGAAAAACGTTCCTCTCATAGTTACCCACATAACCTATAGGTGTCACAAACAGCAGAGTTAATGTCAAATATAGTTTTTTACCTTAATACAGAAAAAAGTGTTTGATTTGACTTCTAAATACAGTTTCATTTAGAAGTGTGTCACATTATAAACGTAATGGAAACTGCATATCATGTTGACTTAAAATTTTTGGAAAAGTAACGGGCCGTCTTTGAACCATCAGTGAAAAGTGAACTTGAAATGAGTGATGCATTAGGTTTTAAGTGATTTTGATGAAAATGTTTGTATAAACTGAAATATTTTAAACTGAAGCCGATCCTTACATGTATTTGCAGGAGAGATGTGTTCAGCTGGGTCACTGCTCTCTGTGCTGGTTTGAAGTTGACCCTGCTGTTGCTTTGTTATGTTGGTGTTAACGGATGGATCTTTTGTTGAACTTTGGGTAATTGTGGCTCTCTCAGTATTTTGGCATTGAATCTGGCTAAGCCGTTCAGGGGTCTTGACCTCAGGACCGCGAGACAGCATCAGAGATTTCCTGCTCTTCACAGATGGAAGTGGAGAGGAAATGTGAAATTGTTGTGGTGTGGAGCCTTCAGTTCTGCTCTGGAAGCTGTCTGACACACGTGTCTTCTAAAACAAGAGGAAAAAGTAAGGAAGTACATTTACAAAAATAAAATACAAGGATGTCATTAAAAACGTTAAAGGGCACGGATTGTGTCTGGTGAGGTTCAGCTTAAAATACCCCACAGATCATTTGTTATAGCATGTCCGAAATGGCCCATTTGGGTGGAAGCAAATTTCATGTGTGTATCTTTAAATGCAAATGAGCTACATCTTCTCACTCACTTACCAACAGACAGTGTGCGCTTTTGATATAGATCTGATTCCTGTGAATACAGTCTGAGACAATAGTATCTTTTGCAACAATTTGCTAACAAACACATTTAGAAAAGCTTTTGGGTAAAATTAACCAGTCAGTCAGTGGCCATGGGTGGGGCTTTATGAGTGTGACATCACATTAACAAGAGAATCAAAACTTATGTCTAATGAGACTGCTTTGGTTTAATGGGGATTAAAAAGTGGGAGTATGTTTTATATTGTAGGGTTGTTGTGTTGACACACTGCCAACACACATTTATGTCCAAAGAAACTGGATTTAGCCTAATATGTTCACTTAAAGCAGGGTTGGGCATACCCTGTCCTGGAGGGCCACTGTCCTGCAAAGTTTAGCTCCATTCCTAATCAAACACACCTGAAAATCCCAATCAATTTGAAAATGACATTCAGGAGTGTTTGATTAGGGTTGGAGCTAAACTTTGCAGGACTGTGGCCCTCCAGGACCAGGAATGCCCGCCCCTGCTTAAAGGGTCATGAGCTGTCTTATTTAATTATTTTGTACTGTTCTCTGTGGTGCACTAATAGTGTTAGAAAGCTTTTTACCCAAACAAGTCATAATTATGAAGTAAAAGGCTTTTTCTACCCAGTTTTTGACCCTTTTTGTTAAAACACACTGGAAGACTTGGAAGTAACCGCTTACTTCTATTATTGGATAATAATGTTGCATATATAAAAAGTTTTAAAGCACATAATTATTTAAAAAGGTGAGTATATTATCCTGCAGAGGCAATCTTTTGCATTACAATGACATCATAGTCACACTTTTTATAACAGGTTGTATTCTGATCTTGGTTTAAATAAAAAACGCTTTTGAGATACAAGGAAGTGATGAGTTTTGAAACTTACAGGATATTTTAATGGTATAACAATCAAAAGATTAAAGAGAATATAAATTCTAAGTACACAACCTCTTTAATAATAAAAAGAGGTTAAAGCATGCTTTATTAGTGATAGAAGAATGTCACTCGGTCCCAGCGTGTATGTTTAAAGATTTTCACCTGTGAGAGAAGTGTTGGATTCTGCTGTAGGCTCTGAATGTTTGCTACTTTAGTCTCGAGCATGTCAAACTTTTCATCAAGTTTCAGAATGGCTCCATATGTAACCTGCACAAAGAGAAAGGTTGATATTGTCAGATGTAAGGGGCTTCTCAAATGTGAGGCTGCATACTCGAGTCCTCCTCAGCATTAGACATTATATTGACAAACATTGAAGGAAGACCTTAAACATAATCTAATTTACTACCACAAAAGAAAACTTATTGCAGGTATTATTGTGGGTTATGTGCGCAAATTGATCATTTAACACAACTGCGGAGTATTTTCTCCATAAAAGAGAGAGTCTTAATTAGAGACAGTCTCATTCCTGCGGTTTAAAATCGCCTTCCATTGCCAATTTCCATTGTAACATGTAACCAATTATATCAACACGGTTGAACGGGTGGATCAGTAATTCGAGTTATAAATATTATGTTTGGACGCCTCATAGACCTAGGGCTTCATTTATAAAGCATGCGTATGCACAGATTTGATCGTAAAGTTTGCGTACGCAAAAATCCACGTCTTTGACGTGGAGAAGTGCTTAGCGCCACGTGTTGTATGCCGGTGAATAAGGACGCTACACAAATGGCGTGTTAAGAATATTGCACAACTGACATGCTTCATAGCACAACACTGAAGACTTCCTGTTACAAGGTAACATACATAAAGTCCCCACAAGGTGGATACCCTTGTAACACCACGTCAGGGTCTGAGCAGACGTACGCACTTTTGCTTGTCTCAACGCTGCAGGTTTTTGGAAAATAAGCCATTCTTGCTGCTTGAAATTGTGTTTAAACATTGACAAGCGCTCTTTTATATGTCTTTGACATTAATTAGGCATCGTATAAAGGCGGAGATCTGAAACTGCTCAGCTGCGCACGAGTTCAAGATCAAAGGGGTACGCGTACGCGTTTATGAATCACACGTACGCATTTTTGATAAATTATCTTAAGATCAAATGTAGGATGTTTTCTATGAAGCATTTTATAAATGAGGCCCCTGGCGCTGAAACGATCACAGCTTTGCTGCCTTCGTGCTGCTCACATGTGCGCGGATCCCGTGGGTGCTACCGATATGGCCAAGCACAATCGCTTCACATTTCACATCTAAAACCACACAGGAAACGTGAAAACTGACAAAATTTCTAACCGGCATGCACTGCATGAAGTCAAACAAACCTAATGTTTGCGAGTTTTGTAGTACCTGACAGTATGCAAGAATCTCTCCCAGAGTCCTCTGTAGATCAGCTCCATACGTCGAAGGTGAAATGGCACTCTCCCCCTTCAAACAATATTAAAGACTTTCAACAAATTACCAAATAACAAGACAAACAACTTACGGATGCACAAATATGTTTGCTTTCATCACCTCCTGTGTATCCTGTGACACTTCATGTATGAAACCATCATCACCTGCCTCAGACATCTAAAAGAAATAAGAAATCACGTGACCATTTCAGTACATTTCTCTCACATATATTACATGTCTCTTTATTACAAATTCTTTGTTTTAAACTCATAAATAAGTGTGTATGTGTGTTAATGTTATGAACTATACACATCCTCAGTATTCACCTCAAAACGTATTGATTAAAGTCATTTAAAAAAGCTCAAAGGTTTGGGTTTTCTATCAAGGACGAGAGAGAGATTTGGGCAAATTTCCAAAGTCTGGACCAAATTTGTGCTGGTTGTTGTCAGCGATGCTCATTGCATCCACCTACAATTAATCAGACTGCAGATTATCTGGTGTCTGTGGATATAACGGCAATCTGTGCAATAGTTCTCCACACAGTAAAGGTGAGGAATGCCATTCAAGTTCTCATGAATTTACACTATAAAATGTTTCTCTGCTGTTAGTCATTGATGCTTTTTGAGTCTTTTAGTTTGTGCATCAATGACCACATTTACATGCACCCTTATAATAAGATTATAATGGGATTTTTGGCAATATTGGGATTATACTTTTCCTCATGTAAACACAATACTTTGATAAAAAGAATAATGTGATTAAGCTCATAATCGCTGTAAGTATAAACAGGTGGCGTAAGCACGAGTATGCAGCCATATAAACACTTTAATCGCATCTTCACACTGAAATGTGTGTGGTTTTGTCACGCACCTTAAGCGTGAATTCTTTAAAACTATACATTAGGAAGTTTCATCACAGCACCGAATAATAAAAAATACGTCTATAATAATTTAACTTCTCTCAGTCTTGTAGTGTGAACTTGCCTTAAAGTCCATTTCCTTTAAAAAAAATCCTGACATCATGTCATCCAAAATGTTGATGTCTTTTTTTGTTCACCCAAGAAGAATTTTTTTTTTTGAGGAAAACATTCCAGGATTTTTCTCATTTTAATGGACCCCAACACGTAACAGTTTTAATGCAGTTTAAAATTGCAGTTTCAAAGGACTCTAAACGATCTCAAACGAGGCATAAGGGTCTTATCTAGCGAAACGATTGTCATTTTTGGCAAGAAAAATAAAAAATATGCACTTTTAAACCACAACTTCTCGTCTAGATCCGGTCCTGTCACGCGCCAGCTCGACCTCATGTAATTGCTTAATGACGTCGAAAGGTCACGTGTTACATATATGAAACGCACATTTGCGGATCATTTTAAACAATAAACTGACACAAAGACATTAATTAGTATCATTTAACATACATTAACGTCAGTACGGTCCTCTTTCTCCACACTTGTAAACACTGGGGCGTAGTTTCGCATTCGTCATCCGTGACCTCTTGACGTGATGACGTATTGCGTGAGGTCGCGTCACAGTGACAGGACCGGAAATAGACGAGAAGTTGTTGTTTAAAAGTGCATATTTTACATTTTTCTTGTCAAAAAGGACAATTGTTTCGCTAGATAAGACCCTTATGCCTCATTTGGGATTGTTTAGAGTCTTTTAAAACTGCAAAATTTTAAACTGCATTAAAACTGTTAAGTGTTAGGGTCCATTAAAGTCCATTAAAATTAGAAAAATCCTGGAATGTTTTCCTTAAAAAAACATAATTTCTTCTCTACTGAACAAAGAAAGACATCAACATTTTGGATGACATGGTGGTGAGAAAATTATCTGGATTTTTTCTAAGAAAATTGACTAATCCTTTAAAGCTTTACAATTAAGTAAGGGATAATATACAGGCAACCGGTTGTTATCACGTGACAGGTTGGAGCCCGAGAGGAAAAACCATCACACTATTTATCCAACGAGTTAACCTGAACTAATTGTTGTATAAAAATGAGTTGTGTGATCCTCTACCATACTGTCACTGAGAGGACTGGGACCTCTGAATCTCATTGCTGGTGTGCTGGCATCTGTTTCAGTCTTCAAACCACACGATCCACCGCCGCTAATAAATCCATCTCTTATGACTGTAGACAGAAATAAATCAAATCAGATACTATTGGATTGTACTGGCAATCATTTCACACAAATTAACAGAATGTAGGCATGTCAGAATTACAGTTATGTCGCTTATATAATGTAGCGTTTTTTAATGCTTGATGACAAAATGGAGACTTAAGGAAAATTATGTAGACTAATAATTTAAGTTTAATGTCCTAATGATCAGTCCACTTATTTGTATGTCCCACAGCTGACATGGAACGTTATTAACCGGTTCAGGAACTACATTTTTTTGTTCTAACTGGTTCAGGAACGTAAATTTTAGGGTTGAACCGAAAACCCGGAAACGTTAAAATACTGTTTCTGTTCGGAACGACCAATTGGGAAAAAATTCTGGTTCAAAGCCCTGGTTATTATGACATTTAAGTTTTTATGATCTCACTTTATCAATTATGAATAAACTGTCTCTCCTGTTTTTTGCCAATTGGTTGATGTCCTCAGAGCAACATTTTGTGGATTTCAATCAATCAAACAGATATCAGAAATAAGTTTACAGTTTATTTCAAGTTTAAGCTTACAACCAGGATTAGCTGCTTCTAAAGCATTGTTTTTCATCATTTCCCTCTGATTTTATGGTTGGTTCATTTTTAGGGTGGGCTTTATTTACAAAAATTTTGTACTTGGGTCAACACATTATATTGCCCTGAGGACTTATCACTTGTCAAAATCAGATCAAGCAAATAAAATTAGAAACAAAATGGTGGATATTTACTCACTGTCTGACTTTTACACAGTTAAAAGCAATATTAACTGATTTTGTTTATATTAACTGATTAAATATTTTTTCTAAAGTACCATATTATTCAATCTATCTGATAGCATCCCAGTACTACAACAGCACCACCACCATACCCTTTACCTGAAGCATGGTCAACATACTGTAGGTACTACTATGTTTTTAATATTACCACTTTTTGAAATAATAATTGACCATATATTTTCAAGTATCTTAGTATTCGTATTCCTTTCTGTATCATTTTTAAAACCCCATAAATAGTAATCAGCCAATACATAAATCAAGGCACCATGGAATTTTCACCCAATGCATTATTATACATCATTATACTATAGTAAAACGTTTCCAACATCTGGAGTCAATAGATCAGAATAAAAAAAAATCTAGGATAAGTTTTTTTGTAAGCAGTCTGATTGTCACCAAAGGCTGTATATCAATACAAAGAGATCATCTATCAACTGAACATACAGTAAGCGTTACTGCGCAGGGTGCACTTCTGAAGGTTCACTTGTCTTTAACTTACAGTAAACGAGGAAATGCGCGATTAACCTAGCGACGAGCTCATCCGTGTTTTGACAGCCAGAGAGACATAATAAAATTACCCCAAAAAACCCACATAGTGTTTGTTATGTATCACAAAGAGAGAAGCATATGTACCGTGTATAGACATGCTTGATCCGCTGCTGTCACTCTCGTGCGCGTTCTCGTTTATTATAAAAATGTAGTTATGTTTTGGTACCAATACTATACTCAAAGTTAGGTTGTTGTTATTGTGCGTGTATTTAGGTTAGGTGTCGACTCAAACCACGCCCGTTCTGCTCTGTCATTGCTCTCCGCGCATGTCTGAAGCGTTGCGTTCAGTTAACAAAGCGTTCCTGACGCTTCTGACAGGAACAAGAGCAAAATGCGCAGAAACAGCGATGAGACAGAGGATGGTGGTGGCGTCCCTGTGTTTCACAGGTTTAAACAATGAACGTGATTTCACTCATGACTGTGTGTTTAAAGTATTAAGTGTGTTAATGTTTAGGCGTCCCACAGGATCGCTCAGCTTGGCATTGTCACGTGCATGCTGTTACTTTTCTCTGTGCACGGCAGAATGGGCCAATTACACTCGTTTGTGGTAACCGTTTACGACATTTTGTAATCGTTTTACCAAGATATTAATTTTGAGCCCAAAAAGTTTTGTTTTAGAGAGCAGCGGTTCCCAAACTTTTAATTTTGCAATCCACTAAAATAGGTAGGCTATCCCAAACCTACCATCATGTTTTTAAATGTAAAATATGAGGAAACATTTTTTATTTTGTTTTTATAATTAAGAAATTTTTATTTTCCCTGTGATTTTTTTTCTTTTGTATTTTCTTGTGTATTCTGGTGTGTATTCCAGAAAGCAGGTTATGTGACTTACCCGGGTAAGTTTAGGAGTAAGTAAGCGGATAACCTCTGCTTTCGGTTCCAAAAACGGAGGTAACTTTCGGGTTATGTATGTAACCATAGCAACTGACTCCCTGAAGATAACCTGCTCCGGAGCAGGTTATGTTGCAGGGTAAGTTCATTTTAGTTAATGAAACGAGGCTCCGGAGGATGACTGCGCATGCGTGTACTTATGATGATCGTGCAGCTGGGGTGGAAGCATGTATTTTGCATAATATTACAATGTTAAAGCATTTATTTTATTACATTTACAGTCGCAAATATTTATTGCTGTCTTAGAAAATATATGATATTTTAAATAACATGGATTGATATTTGTGATTGTACTAAGTACATTTAGTTATGCCCATTATTAATAAACTTTGATTCATATATGTGTTCGGAACTTCGGACTAAATACTAAACATTTAATTATGTCCATTATTAATGAAACACAATTCCGTTCGAGTAATTAATGTTAACAATAAAGTACTTTTCCATATCAATTATGTCAATTCATAAATAACCACATCAATCTTTCCCTTACTAACGTTTGAGATGAATCTAAAATTCTAATAAATGTGTGTGCAAATACATTGTCATTATTGAGCCAGAAATCTTAACATATGTTACTTAAGTGACAATGTGGCAATGTTACAGTAAATGGGTATAACAAATAGAAACACATTATGCCTATCATAATAATAAATTAATTACTAAGGGACAGAAGTTACCCCTGCTGCCTGCAGTGTCTGTGCATCTAACCTGACCCACAGAATGACACCCATGAAGCACAGGCACGATTTAACACTGACCCACAGAGTGACACAGGTGAAGACTTCATTAGATGAAACACCATTGAATCACAGACATGGCATAGTGGTCAGAGATTTTCTATCATCAGTTAGATCATGTACATAATGAAATAAAATTATAAATATATATATTTCATAGTATAAGATTTATTTCTTAAACATGCACTTCAGATCCTTAGCCCCCTCTCTACATTTGATCTTTAGTCTTTCTCTAAATCACCTTTTTTTCTTTAAAATGGGCCTTTTGTAGCTGCTTTCCTGAGCTATCATTTTTTGAGCCAAAGGGAAATTGAGATATTTGGTTATATTAGATGATACAGGACATATTAGAACATGTTACTATTGACACTAATGTAACATTTCTATTCTCCACTTCTGTCAAAGCAGATCATAATCGTCCAATGCAAATGAATGATAATTTTTAGTGTAGTGTACTGAAAAGCATTACACAAAATTATTGAAAATCTGTAAGAACTGTAAGGAAGCTTTACAATTAAAATAGGGTTCATTTATCAGCTACGTAAATGTTTAAAAAGATGGTGATACAGTGTCATACAATGGAAAGTCCAAAAACCAAACAGGGTCACCCAAAGGAGCAGAAGTGAAATAAGTACAATATAGTGAATATAATCATAGTGCATTTTATGCATACACAATACAATCATATAAAAAACTGTAAATAAGCCTTATGACAGATTAATGCACTTTATGTGCCACAACCCTTACAAAAATTAACCATGGTTTTATTGGTGTAAAGTTGTGGTTACTATATTTTTTTGTTGGTGCATTGATTACAATCAGCAAAACCATGGTTTTACTACACTAACCATGGTTTAACTATGGTTTTTGAAAACCATGGTTGTCAAAACCATGGTTATTTTGTGGTTACCATGGTTTTACTGTAACCATGTTTTTTGTTTTAACTGTAGTAAAACCATTGTTATTTTTTGTCAGAGAAAAGATCATCTTAAATATGTCTAATTATATCTAATTAGATATAATTAATATATTTAAAATCATACATAAAATATATGATTCTTTTTACAGGCTTTTAAATAAGATTTAAATAATATGTGTATTTTCGTTGAGACACATATAATATTGGACTTAAATGGGGTAAAATGGGTTCGTATTAATTAATTATTTAAGTAATACATTTTATTTGTTTTGTAATCACGCACTTATGTAACTGTTACGATCCCAGATGGTGTTTTTAGGAGTATGAATGGGAGGCAACAATATGAAATGATGGTGGATTTATTTTTGGTGTGTGTATAGGAGCCAACAAGGACAGACAACAAAAATAGTGGGCAAAACTGTGCAATTTATTAATGTACAACGGTGTTAAGTGGTGTGACAAGGTGAATAAAAGGTGATGGTATTTACAATATTTACAAGTAACAAATAACAAATACACAAAAGGGGAAAGGGGCACGAGCGGTGCCAAAACAAAGAAACAAACAAAACAAAACCGTTCTAGCTAACGTTTAACCCTCTTACCTACGCTATAAAACAAAAAGGTAATTAGATAAATCTTCAGCGTCACACGACGCCCTAACTAACCTACACTACCCACCCAAACACAAAACGTACAGAGGGTGGCACACGCTCCTAAACTAGTGTCTCTAATACAGTAATGGTAACCTACGTGTTGCACACAATGTATGTCACGTGACGTACTTACCTGTCCACTTTCCCCAATATCAACAAGGTCACACACAACAGAGCGAATGAACACTAACGTACAAACGCATAAACAAGTGACCAATAAACTGCACAGTATAACACAACAACAGGGATTTAACAACATCAGTAACCAGCGTACTGGCATGAATGAACAGCGGTGAGATTTAAATAGGCGGTATCGGGTATACATGGATATCAGCTGACGTCACTCACTTGTCTTCCGCCATTTTAAGGACTTGAAGTGGTCGCAAAAGAACTAGAAGCTATGCCTTCAATATGCTGTGAGCATCAAAATCGCTATTTTAACAACACTAAGAAGGCTCAACACAACATGATATTTTGCTCGAAGTATCGCCTATGTCTCTTCACGTGAACTCGAACATTGAGAACATTGTTTGTGAACAGAGAGTTAACTAAAAAGAAGGTTTTGAACAACTGACTTTGGATGATTTGGCGTCCGCTCGCCGCCTTCTTCCCAGTCAAGATGTATCGATCTACAATTGCGACGTAAGGAGGGAGGAGAGTAAAGATTGATATCTCCTAAAGCATAGTTCCATAAAAATGCACGAATAAGTCGTTGTTTTGTCGCAAGTGAAAAACAATATTGACCTTCTAGTTGAAAAAGGAGCCTCATATGAGATTCATTCATTCCCCTTCGGAAATCGATTATTTACGTCTGGCAGAGATGACAAGCGGACACCATAACAGCCAAAGTCAGTTGTACAAAACCTTTCTTTTTAATAAACTCTGTGTACACAAACAATGTTCTCAATGCTCGCGTTCATGTGTAGAGATCCAGGTGATACTTCGAGCAAAGTTTCATGTTGTGTCGCGCCTTCTTATGTTGTAAAATAGTGGTAGTTCGGTAGCAGCGGACAGCGGCTGGAAGAACGCATCAGGGATCGAGAAAGCATCACACCCTAACCAAGATATATTTTTTTAAAGTAGCGTTTATTTTCATGACAGTCGAGATCCGACATGTTGTCTTTCGTAGCCCTTTACTGTATCCGTAAGAATCATAGACAGTAAAAGATAAGAGATCCGTAAATCGTAGCAAGGTAGCCAATGCTTGTCAATAGCCTACTGGTACTCGGTAGGTCCTAAAGATGGCGGCATGATGTAAAAAGTCACGTGACTGAAATCCATCTATTGATTGGTGGATCGACGAGTGACGTCACACAGGATAATTAAGATTGACAGGAAAGGTGTCCAATGGCCGGGATCTGAGAAGACAGACAGCGGAGGAGAGAGAGAGAGGGAGAGAGAGAAAAAAAAGAACACAAAAACCAACAAACAACAGAGCACGTAACAGTAACGTTATAAAACTTTGATATTACCAGAAAGTATTGGTTTATAATGTTATTTCTCATTTTAAAAACGTTTACGTTCTCTGACGTTTCCATGGTGATTCGTGAAATCTGTGATCAATTGACAATGCCTTTATGTTGTTACCCGTGAGCGCGCGTTAACTCTGGGTTACTTTCAGCAGGTTTATTGAACTAACTCTTAAACTGTGTTTTGGAACCGACATACCCAGAGTAAGCAAGTTTGGGGTTGATCAACCTAAAGTTTAGGGTTAATCTGATGGTAAGTTAACCATGCTTTCTGGAATACACCCCAGGGGCCCGTTTCAGAAAGGTGGTTAAGTGAAAACTCTGAGTTTGTTAACCCTGAAATGAGGGAAACTCTGAGTTTTCTGTTTCAAAAAGGGAGGTAGGTTAAACCTGAGACAGCGGGGTAAGTCAAGCCTGTTTCAGAAGGAGAGGTAACTTATACTCAGAGTCTGTTTCCGGGGTAACTTACTCTGTGAACCTAACCTGGTCGGGAGCAGGTTTTATCCTGTAAACTCTGAGTTTCTTGTGGTCTCCTCCCCTTTTTTAAAGGAGTAGCGGTGTTTAATCTTGTTAGTTGCTTTAGTACATTCATTAATTGTGCACATTTTTATCATGTACACTGTAAAATATTTTAGCTGTCTTTAAGTTATAATTAAATTGCCAGTGCAAACCATTTTAACTTACTACTTTATATTTTTATATATTACACTAAACTTTCAACTAAAAAATTAAAACAGTAAATTGAAATGACTTGTAAAGCTAATATGATATACTAGTTAGGTGCATAGACCGTCTTAGTGACTAAAATGTCAAGTACTTTTATAGAGAATAGAGGATGATGTTGCATTCATTTGTAGAAAGTTAGATTTATGTCGCGAGAGGATTTTGAGACCCCGAGTGTTTTTTTGTCATATCCACTTACATTTATGTGAGCGAAATTATTATTTTTTTGCAGTCATTTTAGATATCTAAATATCCTTATATTAATATCAGCCTTTGTGGTGCTCTTACATCTATACAGTTGTCTTGACATTTCTTACGTATCACATGTCATTATTGCTGGTCTAGTGGGAAGCGCTTGCAAGGGGGTGAATTTTATATCCCCATCCATCCGTTTGGCCCAATGGTGAAGTCCAAACCGCATGGGAAGGATTGATAGCGCATTTGGTCTTTTCCGGAGCTTTGCAGATGACGTTTTGGCGTTACGTAATTTAGGTATATTTATCTCTAATCTGACTCCAAAGACAAAGATTTAGTTTATATTATATTACAAATTTGATTGATTATTACTTTTAAAGCTTACAGAATTTAGATGGATGTTTGTTTATTTATTCTGATAAGCTCTGGTATTACACTCGTTCATTCGGTTCTCACAGTCGCACATGATCCTAGTACGGGCCTCATAATTGATATACTGGTCAACGGTCGTAAGCGTATCAGTGTTGGTCGCTGCCAGAGGTTGGACTATACGCTTAAGCGGCCGCTTTCTGCGTGCTCAACTTTAAACATACTTTATTTAGTCCCCTTAGAGGTGACACTTAATTATTACAATTATTATTGCTAATCAAGATTTATGAATAGAATAACATTGAAATAAACAGAGGTTGAGGCTGACCCTATTTAGAGTAATCAGAAATGTTACTCTAAACGGAAACACAGCCTCCACGCTTCTAAGTACACTTAAACTAACGCCAATTGCTATTCGTATCTCACAAATCCTCAGCTGATGTATTATTCACTATCTAACTGGGTTTGGGCCGATCCTAGCCTGATTTCAGTCCTTACGGTAACTACGGATACAACGATATTACTTGCAGTGTCAACATTTACCGAGCAACACAGAATAAAATCAAATATATAACAATTTATTAACCAGGTAGGTAAAACATAATTCAGAAGCCAATTTACATTCCAATTCGAATACGAAAATCAAACGAAAACCCATTGCATACCTGGTAATGAGATGAAGATCTGGTTACAGATTCCTCAAAGTAAAATAACAATACATGATGCTGTGCAAGGACAGCATCATGGGGGTGCATTTCTCGATATTGAAAGTCCCGCCTAAATCTTCTACACATCTCCTTAAATAACCAGAGAACAAAGCATATAGGAATTTGGTAATGATTGGTTGTTGTAAAAACTAAGGGCTGTCCTTAATCTGTATACAGTGGGTGATTGGTTTATGCTTAGAAAGGGAGGTGTCTATCAACATTGAATGAAGTTTCACATATACTTTAACATTGAATTCTGTTGTAAGAGTGAGACCATTGTAACCACTTGCAATGAGACATTCCAATAGAAAACAAATAAGATACAGATTTTAGATTCTTTGTGCATGTAGCATTTCATATACACTTTGCTTTTAGAGAAAAGAATACAAATGTATGACACCCTAAAGGTGTGTCTTTGAAACCCAAATGTGTCTCAGTGGGAAGTCCACTGTGAATCGTGGAGAGAGGCTTTTCCCGCGCACTCACTTTGCCCCCATGCAGTGTCCTTTGGGGAGGTGCTATCTTATTTAGGAAATTATCTTACACGCTGTATGCAGTAGTTAGTGCAGACGTACTGTCGGTGATCGGAGTTCGAATCCCGGCTCGGTGAATTTTTTTTATTCATGACAAACATTTGTAAAGTTCGTAGCCTTATATTACAAAGTATTATGCTTGATTTCATTTTTAGCTGAGCCGCTGTCATCTTTTTGTCCATGGGATTGCATCCGCATGTAAATGAATATAATAACGTACAATCCTCAGTTTATTTACTTCGGATATTTTAACTGTGATGAAAAATTAAATGTATGCATTTACTAGAGTAGCAATTTACAAAAACAACTCTTTTCTTTAAAATATATGCTCGTAGTTGCTGTACACTTGCAGTAACACTTTCAGTTTTAGTAGTAAAAATGATTAAGACCTCTTTGTCACGTGCTGTTGCCATGGTAAATCGTAATATCTGAGCTCCATTGATGATGGCTTTTCATTGTGGCTGTGCACGCGCTTAACTCAGAGTCAACCTACTCAGAGTTGAGTTAACTAACTCAGATCAGCTTTTCTGTAACCGAAAACTCAGAGTTTCCTATCTCAGAGTAAGTCAACTCAGAGTTCAAGTTTAAACTCAGAGTTGGTTGAACCTCCTTATTGAAACGGGCCCCAGGTTATGTGACTTACCCTGGTAAGTTTAGGAGTAAGTAAGTGGATAACCTCTGCTTTAGCTTCCAAAAACGGAGGTAACTTTCGGGTTATGTAAGTAACTATAGCAACTGACAGCAACAGGGGTGTATTCCAGAAAGCAGTTATGCGACTTACCCTGGTAAGTTTAGGAGTAAGTAAGCGGATAACCTCTGCTAAGTAACGGAGGTAACTTTCGGGTTATGTAAGTAACCATAGCAACTGACTCTCTGAGGATAACCTGCGGAGCAAGTTACCGGTATGTTGCAGGGTAAGTTCATTTTAGATAATAAAATGAGGCTCCGGAGGATGTTTGCGCATGCGTGTACTTATGATGAGCGTGCAGCGGGCGTGGAAGCATATATTTTGCATAATATTACAATGTTAAAGCATTTATTTTATTACATTTGGGCAGATGACGTGACATATGTTTTTTCTGTAATTAAGTGTAAATGTTTACTGAACTGCATTTCTCAACTAAAACAACACATTCCAGTGGGGCATAGAAGATCATTTTATTTCAACATTATGATTTTGGGACATAAAATGTATTTGGTGTTGTTCATATTTCAAGATGAATAGCAAAATGTCCTGCGGTGTGACTGTAACATTGATGACTCATCAAATGTAAATATTAGTAAAATAAAGCAGATGTTTGGAGCAGCTAATAAATGCCTTGGCATTATTTTGTATATATTTGCTTAATTATCTTAAGTTTTCAAAATGCTAAAAAGTACTAAAATAACATTTACAGTACATTTACTTTTGTAACACAAATGCTGTCCTGCAGTGTGACATAGGATATTAGATTTTTTTAATGGCAGTTACATGGACAGCCATAGGTGTTTTTAGTCACCTCCCCCCCTACCAGGAAATCCCCCAGATGTTTGGATGTGCTAAAGAGGTTAAAAGGTGAGTGTTAATCTCTTTTGATAAATTTCATCATTTCTGTCAGACCATGAACGTGTCCATTTTTGATAGTCCTGTGGTGTGACTGATCTAGTTCGAGAAAAAAAAAAAATAAAAAAAAATAATAATCATATTCAGGTTTAAAACAATGAACTTATTCAGTTACTGTAATGTCCAAGCTCAGTCTTGTATAGCAATGACTGAAAATGGCTGCCAAGGTGAAAAAGTCCTGTGGTGTGACAGCCTGTCCTGTAGTGTGACATAATTATGTCAGATGTCTAGCTATATTCTTGTCTGTTATGATTGCAATATTTAACATAAATATAAATATTTATCTGTCTCTATATATATATATATTAAACAAATATTGTCGAAATTATATATAATATACTTATATTAAACATAAATTTATATCGGTCTTCATTATACATAATATACCTATATTAAACATATATTAAACATAAATATATATCTGTCTTCATTTGTTTGTTGTATGTGTATGTTAACAGTCACTGATCATTGTTTTTAAAGTGATTTTTGACAGTTTTTAGGCATGAGCAAAGAAAGTACAAGGAGCCCTTATGAAAATAAATTTTTGGTGTATTGATTACTATCAGCAAAACCATGGTTTTACTACACTAACGTCTCGGTTACGTATGTAACCCTCGTTCCCTGAAGGAAGGGAACGGAGACGTCACGTCGTGACCGACGAATTGGGAACTCGCTTAGAGAGACCAATCTGCTTCGTACTCTACTAAAACGCCAATGAACTTGGCATTGAGATATTTGCATAATGCTGGCGCCGCCCCGCCAGGTGCGTATATAAGCCACAGGTGCAAATATGGAAATTAGCTTCATTTCGCTGAGAAAGCCGGAAAGTGTGACCGGCCGATAAACAGCAGGGAGCAGCCCTGTGGCGACGGGACGTGACGTCTCCGTTCCCTTCCTTCAGGGAACGAGGGTTACATACGTAACCGAGACGTTCCCTTTCAGTCGGTCACTACGACGTCACGTCGTGACCGACGAATTGGGAATCCCTACCAAAACGCCACTGAGGGCTGACCTCTTCCAGTGACTGCGTAAAGCCCTCCGGTTCCACTTAAGGATAAGGAGAATTAGGTTTTAAGGCAGAAGGCCGGGCACTAGATGTTCCTTTAACCCCACAGTAGTGCCAGCGACTGGGAAGCGCCCTATCTGAGCGGTATAGGAACGCTGCGGAAGCCACCGCCCCGTTAAGGGCTATTGGTGGGCGAAAGTCAACCGTAGTTGAGGTATAATGACAGCCGTGGCTGTGTAAGCAAAGCAGTGCTCTGCTGAGGGAAACGTGGGCTAGTAGGATTAACCCCACGGAAAATACTCACAAAGGAACCCGGTGGGACGCAATGTGGATTCCCGAGCCAAACACAGGTTCGCGAGGATGCAGCTAGTGAGAGGCTGGCAGCGGATGCTCCGCAACATCAGGCTGCCAAGGCAGCGGAGGAAGGCAAAACAAAATATTACGCGTTTTTGCCTCGATGGCCTTCCATACTGAGCTCAGTTTGGAGCAGCAGTCGGAGGCTGCAAGCCGACCTGCGAGCCTGTTCTCTGTGCTTCCCCTAACGAGGAAAGGGCACGAGAGGAGACAGGCTCGACACGAACACTAAAATCTAATGAACGTATTAGGTGTCGCCCAACCAGCAGCTCTGCAGATGTCTGTTAGCGAGGAACCACGAGCGAATGCCCAAAATGAGGCAACACTTCTAGTAGAGTGAGCTCTCAAATTAAATGGACAAGGAATGCCCTGCAGATTATAAGCAAGGGCGATAGTATCAACTATCCAATGAGACATCCTCTGCTTAGTGACAGCTTTCCATCTCTGCTGACCACCATAACAAACAAAGAGCTGATCTGAGGTCCTAAGGCTTTGTGTGCGATCCACGTAGATGCATAACGCTCGTACGGGGCAAAATAAAGCCATGGTTGGGTCTGCCCTCCTCCGGGGGGCAGCGCTTGCAAGCTCACCACCTGATCTCTGAAGGGAGTGGTGGGAACTTTGGGCACGTAGCCTGGTCTGGGTCTCAGTGAGACAGCAGGACCAAACTGAAGGCACGAATCGTCAACAGAGAATGCATGTAAATTCCTTACTCTCTTCACGGAGACCAATGCTAGCAGGGTCAGAGTTTTCATTGACAAAAACTTCAGACTCGCAGACTGCAAAGGATCGAACGGGGGACCTGTAGGGCTTCAGCACCATGGACAGGTCTCAGGAGGAATAGAGGGAGGGCGCGAGGGGTTTAGCCTGCGAGCGCCTCTTAAAATCTAATAACCAAATCATGCTGGCCGACTGATCTGCCGTTAATAAGCGAGTGATGAGCAGAAATAGCGGCGATATCAACTTTAATGGTGGAGGGTGACAGCCTACCATCTAACCTATGTTGAGGATATATAAAAGCACAATGTTAAGCATTCTCTGGGGTCCTCGCGTTGCGAAGAGCACCAGGTGACGAAAAGGGTTTCATTTAAGCGCGTAAGCCCGTCTTGTGGACGGTGCTCGTACCGCGTCGATGGTGTTAGATACCGCTTGCGATAAATCACCTAAACCTTGCGCGCACTCAACGACCATACATGGAGATCCCACAGGTCGGGGCGCGGGTGCCATAATGTGCCCCTTCCTAAAGAAAGAAAGTCCTTCCTAGGGGAATTCGCCAAGGAGGGGCTGTCGCGAGGAGCATTAACTCTGAAAACCAATTCCTGGTCGTCCAGTACGGGGCGACTAATAAAAGGCTCTCCTCGTCCTGCCTGACTTTGCACAGTGTCTGTGCGATTAAGCTCACTGGAGTGAATGCGTATTTGCGCATCCCCCGCGGCCAGCAGTGTGTCAGCACATCCACGCCGAGGCTGTCCTCGGTTAGTTAATAAAACAGGCGACAGTGGGTATCGTCCGGTGACGCAAATAGATCTATCTGCGCACGACCGAACTTATTCCAAATTAACTGGACCGTCTGGGGGTGAAGTCGCCATTCTCCGGGGCGCGCAGCTCGGGAAAGCGCGTCTGCCGCTGTATTTGAGCGTACCCGGAAAGTGAATGGGACGAAGGGACCTCAGATGCTTCTGACTCCAAAGGAGGAGATGACGAGCGAGATGTGACAGGTGACGAGAGCGCAAAAACCGCCTTAACGGTAAACAACGCAACAGTCGCAATGTTGTCGGTGTCGGCTAATACATCCTTCCCTCGCATCTCCATAGCGGAGCGTACAAGTCCCAGATATACAGCGCACCGCTCGCGGCAGTTGGGGTGCTATGCACACCCCTGAGACTGCAAGCCCGTCATACGTGGCTGCTCATCCCGTGTTGGGGGCATCGCATGCTACAGAATGCCAGGAGACCCGACTCAGAGGCGTATCTTGCTATCAGAAATGCTGGGTCTGACCACGGGGTAAAATAGAAATGACACGCAGGTGTAATGGTTACACGGTGTATGCCATTGCGCCACGCTCTCCTCGAGACTCGATCGTAGAACCAATGCTGAAGCGGTCTCATATGAAGCAGCTCGAGCAGATGTCACGCCGCAGCTGCTGCCATATGTCCAGGAGCTTCTGAAATTGTTTCAGAGGGACCGCGTACTTCCCTCGAATTAAACCGAGGCAAGTCAGAACTGACTGGTTGCGCGCTCTTGTAAAACACGCCAATAAATCGATCGAGTCTATTTCCATACTGAGAAAAGGATCCTCTGCACGGGGCAAAGTTGCTCTTTTCCCAGCTGACCTGATGACTTAAACGAGCGAGATGCTGAAGCATTAAATCTCTGTGTTCGCGCACGTTTGCCAAGAACGAGCCATTATAGTTGACGTAAATATAAGCAGAATGCGAACAACGCTCTCTCTCTCTGAGATTTTAATGCCGTGACTAGCACTTCCATGGAGACACGGGGAGAGAGAGACAGCTCGAATGGTGTACTTAGTATTAGTATGTCCACTCCATGAACGCAGAGCGAAAAACGGTCTAAGGCGAGGGGAGATGGACACATGAAGTACACGTCTACAGGTCTATGCTGCAAACCGATCTGAATATTGAAATACGAGCCTCGGCGTATCATCCTAAAGGATCACATTTGTAGAGCCAGTGCGTAAATAAATCGGTCGTAACCCACCGCGTATTTTGGGTACTATGAGATAAAGGCTGGAAAAACCCTATCATCATTCTCGGTAAGAGGGACCGGCTCGAAACGTCCTTCGCCAGCAGGACATCGACTTTTGCACGCAGTACATGTGCATCGGACGCTTTCACTATAGTGAAACGAATGTCCGTGAATTTGGGGGAGTGCCGGTAATTGTATTTCGTAACCGAGGCGGATAGTGCGTAAAACCCAACGAGACGGGCTGGGAACTGAAGCGAAGCATCCAGGGACCGTACGAGGAGAATTAACGACACTACCGAAGTACCCGCGGTGGGGCAGCGAAGCGAGACAGGTAGGACTGCCGGTGCGTCTGCTGTGACAGCATAAACATCTACAGTATGTGTGTGTGTGTGTGTGACACTGACCTGAGCCCGCTGAGGGTGACGGTCGTCTGGTCTCCTCTGCGGAGAGCGCAGACTCCGATGAGGGTGCTGGTGGTCCGGTCTCCTCAGTGGAGAGCTCGGACTCCTCAGGACACCCGCTGGCGATAGAGGAGAGGTAGAGTGAGCAGGTGTACGCCCACGGCTCTCTCGATCCTCCGGAGACCTGGAGAGGAAAGAGGAATGCACTCTTATGTGTGGTTAAGTGGGTACCGGCTGGACAGCCGGTGGAACATATGCAAACCAAGGATTTTCCACCCGACCCTCTACCGGGGGAAGGAGCGAATCACTGTCTCCTGAAGAGTGATCCTCTGCCACTCCGGGTCGCCCGTCTCTGGCCACTTAAACTCCCGATTTTCACGGGAAGCGGCTAAGCGGGCGGGGCGAGCTGCTGACGACCGGTTCCCCTGCGCTGCCGAGATGGGGTCCGAGGAGGAGGTGGCCGCCGCAGGACGCCGACGGCGAGAGGCAGACTGAGGAGCCGGCGTTGGTGGACCAAGGGCAGCTCTCATCCGCCGGGGCATGACCTAGGAGATCGCCTCAGTCTGCGCAGCGGAGCTGTACGACTCCCCGGGCTCGCCGAAGAGGCCGGTCTGTGAGACAGGAGCATTCATGAAGTTGTTCCGTCATATAAGCCAGACATAGCCAAAGGTGGCGATCTTGAACACTGTGGTGGACATCGCACGACTGAAGGTCGAGGCTTCCCTCGTATATCTCTAAAGCCTTCGCTTGGTGAACCTGCAGTACGTTAATGCGTGCAGGGCTGAAGCCGCGTCTCCGCATGCCTGATGGGCAGCGCCCGTAACCGGACGACTGTCTATACAAACACGGGAGGGAAGGGTTGGGTGGTCCCTCCAGGAACGCAGCTGCATCGCAACCCCCCGCTCCACTGAAGGGATCCCCCCTTAGCGGCTCCGTTAGTGAGGGAGATGAGGGGTGAAAGCTGAACGGCCGAGACGGCCGCAAATCACGTCAGCTCTTCGTGCCGTCGGGAAAGGCAGGCACAGGAGGTGAGGACCGTAGAGGCCCGGGCAGCTCCGAAGTACCAATCATGTGGGCGGGACGGTTCGGGCGGAGAGGGATTAACCTCTCCAACTCTACCGTTTCCGCCGCTCGAGCGGGCACGGCCGCCATCTCCGGGACGACTCCGCCTCGGAGGGAAAAAATGGGCACCCCTCTGATGCTGCAGAAGTGACGGGACCAGAAGGAGGTCCAATGGATTCGGCAGAAATCGAAGAACACGACTCTGCAGTCTCCACCGGAGCCTCAACCGGCTGAGGATGAGAAGGCCGGTAGGTGAAGGACGCATCCTCCGTCCTACTCAGCGTAGTGATGCGAAGAGCGTCCTGCGAGCGCTTGACAGCCGCACCATGACGGCGTTCAGCACTGCAAAGGCGCGGACGTCGTTCCCGTAGAAACGACAGTCGTCCCCGCAATCCAAGAGGGTTATGCTCTCACAGAGAGAACAAAAGCTCTCCACGAACGCAGCCTCGGAGTGCTCGATGCCCAAGCACGAAGACAGCGCTCGTGACCGTCACTGGAATCCCTGTACTTCTCGCATCCAAGATCGCACGGAGGAAAAGCTATCCTGAAAAGGACGCTGATCTCCGAATATACGAGAGAGTGGCTGTCTTTAAAAAGACACAGAGCTCTCACGTATCACTCTTTAGGGAAATCACTCTTTAGGTGCTCAGCTGATGATGCGCACAGGGAGAGGCAACGCACACACTAAACTCAAAACAAAAAATATGCAGAGCAGTGGAATACTGCGAGCGTCCGCTGTGTCAGTACTGCTTGTCAATCAACTTCAGCAACCGTTCCCAGAAGAGCAGAGAGTAGCTTCTCAGTAGCAGATAATGCCGGCTTTCGAAGCGAAAAAGCTAATTTCCATATTTGCACCTGTGGCTTATATACGCACCTGGCGGGGCGGCGCCAGCATTATGCAAATATCTCAATGCCAAGTTCATTGGCGTTTTAGTAGAGTACGAAGCAGATTGGTCTCTCTAAGCGAGTTCCCAATTCGTCGGTCACGACGTGACGTCGTAGTGACCGACTGAAAGGGAACCATGGTTTCACTGTCAAAACCATGGTTATTTTGTGGTTAACATGGTTTTACTACAGTACCATGTTTTTTTTTTACTATAGTAAAACCATGGTTAAATTTCGTAAGGGAGGTACCGGGAAAGGTTAGCACAGTATGAAGCCAGGCATAAGGAGATGCTTAGGGAGAGAAGGAGAAAGTAAATAAGTTTATAATAGGGAAATTGAGTTGGTAAAACATTCTCTAAGCCGTACACTTGTATAGAAAACATGTAATGGCTGTCTCTATTCCATCAACAGATATCAAGAAAAGAAAGCTAAAGGAATGTCAAATGTCTCTTCACTGGAATCTTTGTTTAAAGAGCTGAATTGATGATTTTAACATGCCTTCAATTATTTCAGCATGATTGTAATGACTTTCTCCCGAGAAACAAGTTATTTGTTTAGTCTTTTAAGTTAAAAATAGAAATGAATGGTCTTTATGACTATGTCTTGTTCACTATGTTTTTAGTTCAAATTCTTACACTAAGTGATAAGATTGTACTGATATGTTGCATTTTCATTAATGTTCAAATGGAGATGCAAATGATATTTGTTTGATAAAAAAGTATTCAATAAATTTCACCATAAATGTTCATATAGTGTCTCATTTCGTCCTGTGGTGTGACGGGATGTCCCGTGGTGTGACATCACTTCAAACACAATTAAACGACTTTTACTATGTTAACTAGCTTAAATAATTATATGCATTTGAAAACATTGCATAATATAACTATATAAAAAAATAATAAACATTTTCAAATATTTTTTCACATTTTACACATTATTTCCACTGGAGTGAGTGGTAAAAGATTGCACAAGCAAAGAATATAATCGAAAAACAGCTGTGGAAAAAATGTATTCAGAATTTTAATGAACATTCTTTAAGAATATTTGTTAAACTTAAAACATACCTGAGTTGTATTTGAAATCAATAATATTTAAATATTTAAATTTTACAGTAATGTCATGTCACACCGCAGGACATAGTTTGGCTGGCGCTGTGAAAAAAGCTTAATAAATTACATAATGAGAAAAAAAATCTGCTAACCTCTAACAGTTTCAAAAATAACAGTATTTGAACTTAACAAATGCATATAATTTTCAAGGAATTTAAAACTTTTTTTGAAAAAAAAAAATGCTGTTTCACCCTTATTTGTCATCTGCCCATTTACAGTCACGAATATTTATTGCTGTCTTAAAAAATGTATGATATTTTCTTTAAAGAAACAGTTTTTTTATAACATGGATTGATATTTGTGATTGGACTTATTACTATACATTTAATAATGTCCATTATAAATAAAAAATTATTCATATTTGTTTTCGGACTAAATACTATACATTTAATAATGTTCATTATAAATATATCTCCAAATATCAGTGGATATATTAAACACATTTCCATCAGTTAATTAATGTGGTAACCATAAAGTACATTTCCATATCAATTTTGTCAATTCATAAATAACCTCACCTTTCTATATGTTTATTAAAAATCTTTCTAATAATGTCTTCATAAAAATTATGTGTTTTACCAAATAAGGTCTAAAAAAATATTAGGGTTTTGAATTTTTTTTACTTACCAGCCAATTTGACTACACAGCAAATTTAGCAGAGTTAAAGTCACGGTGTTAATGGAAATATAAAGAGTTCATAGTTAATTTTTTAACTCTGTGAAAATAAAGAGTTGGTGTCAAAACAGAGCGTTACCATTTTTTTTAAATCAACTCCTACAGTGTTTTGCTAGTGGAGTTTGTTAACTCCTAGGGTGTTAAATAGAGAAGACCTCCCCCTTTTTACAGCACACACTGAACCGTGTTTTGGGATGATGCAGTTCAAGCAGAAGATCATCTCTTTCACTGTAAATTGTAAGTAAAAGTTCAATAAATAAAATTTTGATCAATTACATTTGAGAGTTGTGAGGTGTTATGTTTTATATTGCTGTTAGTATCAAGTTTAACATCAAGAGTCATGTGTTATTGTCATTATATGAATGCGGCAGTTAAGTTTAGATCTTAGCCTCAGATGGAGCAATTCATGCTTATAATGTTTTAGTTTTTTTTTTTCGCTTTATATGCTTTATATATATATATATATATATATATATATATATATATATATATAATCCGTTAATGTGTGCAGGAGATTTGCTTTTGGGACTTTGGATGAGCACAGAAATAGGCCTACATGAAAATTTCTTCAGACGAAGAGCAATTTTATAACAAAGTGAGTATTTTGTGCAAAGCATAAATGTATAACTGATTTCAAAGTATTTTGTAATGGGTTCTGTATGTAAATTCTGTAATGTATTCTGTAAAAATTTCTACAGTGTTATACTTAGTTATTAGTTGTTTTTTAATAATGCATTTTTCCATTTTATTTTTGTTTTATTAACAGAAAAGTTTGATATCCAGTCTGAAGGTCTGACTGAGGATCATATCACCTCCTTACAGCTACTGGTTCATCATATTCTGCTGTTATTATATGAAAACCAACATGGCTTTTGGATTAAAAATGAAGTCAAACTTGTTTGTAAGAACTGAAGCATCCCATAACCTCCGTTTATACATATCTGTACTTTTCTTATACATTGGGAATGTGTTTTTTAGTTGTCTCGGATGTTAATATATGTCTATCTAATTAACACTTAAATTAATGATACATTGAGAGGACAATATTTCTGTCATAAATGTTGATCAGATCACATTTAAAACAGTTTTACAGTATAATGAGAATAATAGATTACACTGCTGTATTGTTACATTTTGAAAACTGTTTAAAAATAAAGTTTGTTGTCCCAAAAGTACCATAATATGTTGCTGTATTTACATTTACCATATTAACACCATGGTATTAAAGGAACAGTATGTAGGATTGTGGCCAAAACTGGTATTGCAATCACAAACCTTGTGGCTAAAACTGGTACTGCAATCACACAACTAGTGGCGAATATGCAAGGGCTGCAACTCCACTTTTTAAATATCCTTGCCTGGCCACTGATGTCAGTGATATAAATATTTGAAATGAAAATTAATTCTTAATGTCTAGTGACATATCAGGGCCATTTTATGATTAATTGATATAAATTTCTTACATACTGTTCCTTTAAACAATATAACACTACAGTGGACTAAACAAATTACACCAAGGGAGTTAACAAATTAAACCGAGGGAGTTAATTTTTAACAAATAAAAAACATTTAACACCAATTAGTGTAAATTTATAGTTAGATTTTTAACTCTTCAAAGAGTCAAGGCCAACACTTTTAAAGAGTCAATGTGCTAACACTTTCAAAAGTGTTAAAATAACTCTATTGGGAGTGGACCCCATGAGACACTTTTAAAGTGTTAAAATTAACTCTAATAGAGTTATTCTGAGGTTCCAGATTTTGCTGTGTACTTTTTAAAGTTACCAGTCAGACTTTTACTAGCAAAAAAAAGATGGAATAAAAGAAGAACCAGATTAACTTTGCACATCTTTATTTAGAAACATTTGCTGCAATTTTGAGTCCCTATATTTTATTGAGAGGAGTACCTAACTTAACTCAAGCTGATTGAGCCATCTCTACTAGTTGGTTGAGCTATGTTATGCCAAAAAAAAAATCCACTTGATGTCAATGTGTCAACCAAAAGCACTTGTCACAACATATATTGATGTCAGAAAGAAAGAAATCACTCCTGCTATGTGAACTGTACCATGAAAAAACTTTCCTAATAATTTTTCAAAAACATGCTCAACAAACGGTTGATTTGTCACTTTATGGTAAATGTAGAAAAGCTAAAGCAATGTTTTCAGATCATCCATTTCTGCAGTCAGAATTTACTATTGGCTGAGAAATATACATTTCTGATCATTCACAGCTATGAATTTGACACAGCTATTGTCATTTTTTATTGAATATATTGAGATAATTTGACACTGATTAATTAATCATAAATTACTTCTTAGATGTTTTATATTATTTGAAGGATTGTTTCTAATGTTGGCTTACTCTACACAGCATTGCTGGTTTACAAGAAATGTTTATTTATCAAAAAAAAAATTGACAATGTGTTTCATGAATCATAAATTAACCTAAAATGCAATTGTATTACTATCTTTTGCCTTCTTTTATTTTAGGTTTTAAATGCAGAACGAATGTAATACCTTTATTTTGTAAGAAGTATACAGATACAGCGGGATCCATTTGCGGATGTTTATTAAAACAAACCAATCTAACAAACAAATCCAAATCGTGAGACATGAGGGTAAACAGAGACAGGCAGGCAGGCAGGTCAATAACAATAGGCAGTCCAATCCAAGCAAACAGATACAGAGGGTAATCCAAAGACAGTAAACAGGTAAACAGGCAAAAGGTCATAAACAGGCAGTCAGAAAAACACTCAGAATAAACGCTCGGTATGCAGGGTAAACTGGCAATACTTCGCGTCAGGGCTAGGCCAGCTTAAAGCTTAAGTAGGGCAAAACAGGAAATGAACAGAAAAGCAGAGGGCGGCGCAATGTCAGTACTCCGGAGAGGGCTCCGGAGGGGGCATTTGAAATTGTTGAAGGGGCTTAACTTTATAGCATCAATGAATAATACACATTGAGATCTCACTTTGGAACGACAGATTTTAAATGCAGCACTCCATTAAACACTCCATATGCAACTGCACAGGTAACCAGAAACTGACTAGCAAAATTTAAACAGTGTAATGATGATAGATCATGAGATATTATTTGATAGACTAGTAAATGTGGATTAGGGATGTTTTCCATAGACATATTCAACGGCAATGGTAATACATATCCTCTCAACATTATTATTTATCAAAACTTTGACAAAAATTATTTTCAAAGGAACTGCATTTTTACAGTTATTCAAAGATGCACAAATTATTCCGCATATGATTTAAATAATAGACGAGAGTATTCATATAACGGCAATGAACGTCTTATATGGCAATAAATATACACATATAACTTAACATAACAGCATAATGAAATTAATAAACGGACAAGGAAGCAGGTTTGACATGTAAATATTATTATTCTTATCGGAAAAACAGCAATATTACTGAAATATACTCTGAGGTAAATGCGCAAAACACGCTGTTAAACGCATTAACAAGTCTAAGCAATAAAAGTGAAAAAAACATTATTATCTCTTAAAACTTTACATGACAAAAATTATATTTAAAGGAAATGTATTCTTACAGTTATTCAAAGATGCACAAATTATTCCATAAATTATTTCCTGTTTAAGAGCACGTTGACAGGTGCGCATCTCCGTCTCTCAAACAGGTGTCATTATAACCTTTATAACAATAGAGTAAACTTTATACTTCCACTGTGTTTGTCTGATATGAATAACACACGTCGGCAAATTATTATTATTTGAAAATAATATTTATTATTTGCAAATTATCTTATTTAAATAGATTTGTATTGCTGCTTCCACAGATATCAGGGTGTATTTTACAAACTAAATGTAGGCTATTGTTTTACCAGTGCTTATGTGTATTTAAATGTCTGAAATCTAAAATAAACATTATGAGGTTCAAAACACTGCATAGCCTAGTGTTGCTATATGACAGCGCTGAGCTCGTCCGTCTGGCTCAGCGCCAACCAACGCGAAAGACGTTTGAATCTGGCAGTAATGGCACGTCACTGAACATTCTAAATCCCATATGGGGATAAGGTTGTCAGGATCCGTCAAAATCATGTGTTTATTTATATCTAGTCTTTGTGTTGGGGGTCCTGGCAGTACCATGTTCTATGTGGGAAATGTGTGGTTTTAGTATTGAATTATTCTGACAACGCATTTCCCGGGTCTCGTCACTTTTTCCCCGATCCCTTACTTGTAATGATTTCCAGGTGTATGTAATTTACTTTGTCCCTATTTATTGTCCTTGTGTTTGCTGTTCTGTGCTCGTGCGTCTTGTAGCGAATCTGCGGGAGGAGGGGAATAACGTTATTTGAAACACTATAAACCTCCGACCGAAATACTACGGGGATTCCCAAGGGAATCTTAGATTTTAGCTCAAAAGGGAATATTATGTATAATTAACTGTAATTAACTATACAAGTTTATCAGGTTTTACCTGGCGTAGCAGAATTAATAATAACAATTAATTAATATGTTCGTCCACCGGAGACATATATCCATAATCGTATATTAACGTCTAAGAAATGTTAATTTCATGGCCTTTAAAATTAACCTTACTGATATGCAGTGCTACTCGCAGCTTGTAGCTGGATCAAAAGAACTTTAATTTCATGAGCATTGAACACAGAAACAATTCAATTGTGGAAATGCAAAACCGGTTTATTAACTACAAAACGAAGTACACACAACGACTAACTAAACATACACATATACAATAACATAAAACATAGATGAGAAAGAAAAGACTGAAAAGCTAGAGAGAGAGTAAAAGATTGGCAATAGCACTATTGCTTAACATCTGCACAAACCATCGGAAAATCTCTAAGGATCGCCTTAATTCTCATAAGGGGTAAAGCTTGAACATCAGGGAGTAAAACAAGTTTATACTTGCGATTGGCTCTTTGTGATGCGGTGCGAAGTTTCTGATGCGCGCGGTGCGAGCAAGGAGAGAAAGAGAGAATCCAGGTGTGTTCGTTTAAGATGAAGTCCGTTAAGTTGTTTCGTAGGGCAGATTGGTCCGCGTGGTTTTCCGAACTCTAGCGCAAAGCCAGGAAAGACTGTCCCGAAGAGTAGGACAGGGCTCAGAGAAGAGATGATAAATCCAAGGGACTCTGGGCGAGTCTCAGCGAGTTTCCAAACTGCGCTGATGGGTTACCTGAGTAACCGAGCGACTGAGCGCTCCTGAGCGATTGAGCGAATTGAGCGATTGAGCAATGATGGCTTGGGCGATAGGCCGTTTTGACCTTTCCCGCGCCCAGCCCATTTTAGGTGAATGACCAATGTGCGAAGTGTTCGATCGCGCAGGGAAACAAGCCTTTGTTCTTTCAGGCATCACATTTGCGTAATTGCATAATGATAAAAGTTTGTTTCTATAACTCTTCAAATCGACATTAAATGACATTGATGCTGCTTATGGTAATATGATACATAGAAATGATTGGGAAATAAAGAGTAGATTAATTTGATACTAGACAAGACCTGGGTTTAAGATCACGTTGAATAATAATTTCCTCTATTTGACTCCGAGCCATCTGTTACAGTCTTGTTTCATTCCTTGTTGCATCCTGTCGGTTTCTGTGTCTGTTCCGTGAGTATTTGAAAGTTATTTAGTGTAGTTTGTTATATGTTATGTTAAGTTTAGTGTCAGTCTAGTGTTGCGTTTGCCTTGTCTTGTTTTGCCCCCTCGTGGGTTTGTTTTTCCCTGTTTGTTTAATAAATTCCTGTTTTGTGTCATCGTCTGCATCTGGGTTCATTTCTTGTTGATTCCTCACATTACGCACGAGCCAACAAGAACCCAGCGGACATGAACACCCGTCTTGCACGGAGGGGTCGGAGTTATCGCCTGGAGTGTGAACCGGGTCCTATATGGTACGATCCACTCATGTATGGACCCGGGATTAACTCCAGGCGGAACCCGACCAGAACCGCCGAGATCCAGAGAGATCCCTCCCACCTGTGTCCCTTTGAGGGAAGTGAGAGAGGAGGATCTCCTGGGAGTCTTTGTCCGGGGGGTCCTCTTCAGTTGTGGTTCCACCTCATCCTCTCTCTGCCCCACGGCCTCGGAGGAAGAAGAAGAGGAAGGGACCGCTTGACCAGCCAGAGCCGTAGACGCAGCCGCCGCAGCGCCCAGAGCTGTCGACGCAGCCGCCGCAGCGCCCAGAGCCGTCGACGCAGCCGCCGCAGCGCCCAGAGCCGTTGCTGTTACTCTTGCTGAATCTCTTGCATAATGTCCCATGAGATAGGGGCTATGATGAGCGAAGGTGGTATGATGGATGCAGGGGTACGATCAGAGGTGTAGGGTCGTGGTAGCGGGATAGGGCGTCTGCTTTGCTATTCTTATCTCACAGCCTGTAAGTAAAAAGGCCTGTGAGAAGTTAAATCAGGTGTAAAACCAAGACCATTTTGCCTGTCGTGCGTTGAGTTGTCTGGCCCCTTTGACATATTCAAGATTTTTGTGATCAGATTTTGTGTTTTGCACCTTCCAGCCAGTGTCTCCATTCTTCCAGAGCAGCTTTAATTGAGAGAAGTTCCTTATTTCCTACGTTGTAGTTTTGTTCTGCAGAAGTGAGTTTACGGGAGAAATATGCGCAAGGATACATTTTATTAGAGGGTCTTTACATTGGGACAGGACAGCTCCTATACCTGTGTCAGATGCGTCTACTTCCAGAATAAATAGTTTTTCAGGATCAGGGTGTTTCAGAATAGGAGCTGATGTGAAGCATACCTTGAGCTGCTGAAATGCTTTTTCTACCTGGGGGTTCCAAGACAACTTCTTCGGCTTGCCTTTGAGTAGTGACGTGAGTGGAGCTGCAACCATGCTGTTGTTACGGATAAATCTTCGGTAGAAGTTGGCAAATCCAAGAAATCTCTGGAGCTCTTTGATGGTACGTGGAGTGGGCCATTCTGTGAGTGCCTTGACCTTAGAATCATCCATTTCGACTCCCTGTGAATTTATATTGTACCCAAGGAAATTAGTTCTAGAGACATGAAACTCACACTTCTCGGCTTTCACATATAATTGGTTCTTGAGCAGACGAGACAGAACCTCCTTGACATGGCTGATGTGGTCCTCCATACTGTTGGAATAAATGGGTATATCATCAATGTATACGGAGATAGAGGGGACGAACTGAGGTCGTAACAAGGGCGTTTTGGTGAGCTTCAACCTGCTTACATAGGGTCGTAGACACGTCTAAAGGGTTTATGATAAAAGAGACGCTCGTGTTTTCCAGATACTCGCATAATCTCATGCATAATCAGAGTTTAGTGTTAAGGGGAGTGTCTTTCGTGTATTTTGTTAACGTGAGCGTCTCTTTTATCATAAACGGTTTGCATGCGTGTGCAGCATTCACTTATTTTGACAAAACATGTGATGCACATGGTTCACATGATGCAACAAACACATATTTTGAAAACGCAAGCAACACACATGACACTACGAACACTTATTTTGAATTAGCGCCCCTCGGATGAGCAGTCACGAGCCGCCACTGTACCCAAATGTCAAAAAAGTTACTCAAATCAACGAACAGCACTAATAAATTCTTACAGATCAATAACTAAAAAAAGTTGGTTTAGGGTTATAATACGAATGAATATAATACGTAATGGAATTGATTAAATGTTTATTTTACTGTGTTGATTTGAAGTTTTGGTGAAAAGGACAAGAGAAAAGGAGATAGCAGGATGAAATTATGTTGTTTGAATAATATGCAGATTTTAGAATAGGCCAGTGTTATATCCCTGACAGTGTCAGTGTAAAACAAAGGTGTTATCAGATTTCACCCTGAGCGGTGGAAATCAAGCCTCCACTTAACCAGTGGCGGCGTTTCACAAAAACCTAGGGTATGGCAAAAATTATTTGTACAAGAAGGCCATTCTCAAATAACGAATCTATAAACCACATATGTGTACATACTCCACCAACCTGTACGAAATCATACTACGATTGCACAGATCTACACTACAGACGAAGCAATACAAATGAAAAACAAAAATAGAAGTCATGGTTGTTTAAAATCCTTTTCAAATGTTGTAATTCTTAACTAAGTGTAACTCCAGCAACAGATGATAAACTAAAACAAGATAATATCAAAAACATACTGTAACATCCTTTCACAAATCTTGTCATGACAACCGCCAATAAACACTTATAAACACACAATAAAGACTTTTAAATGATGTGATAGAGCACACGTAAATAAGTTAACCAACTAAGACTAAAACACTAAATAAAACTCTTAGTAAAGCAGGGCTAAATGCAAAAACAAGTCTTACCTATTTTGTCGTTGTGCAGTTTTTATTCCACAAGTGGCCATATTATAAAATGCGCGCAAATAATTAATACAATTCACTTCGACTGAGCTACATTTCCCAGTGGAAGAACATGTTTATTTATTCACAGAGAACCAATCATATCACTTATGGAATAATGTATGCAATGTTCATAGCGCGATTGTGGGGGAGAACCGAGTCTGTTTGAATGTTAAAACAAAAAAAGGATTTTACTTGCAAAAATAAAGATTATAACAGCAGCGGTCATTATGAGCCCTTAGCTTCTACCGGGGACTTCAAGCTGCGCTGCAAGTACGACAGGCTGATGACATCATAGTACCGCGAGGGTGAGTCGAGAAATCATCGGAAGAGTTTGCTTTCAAACCGCTCTCGCGGCACGTTGATGTCATCCGTATGTCCGTTTCTGTGTTATAGTATGAAGTCGAACACACGTGTAAATTATCCCTTTTAGTGATGTACCAATGTTCAGATATGTTTTACTATATTTACAATTATCTTTAATGAGCATTGTTATAGCCTGTTGATTTCTGGTGTTTTGTCTGAATGCCATACGCAAACGCCGCCCCTGCACTTAACATATCCTGTCAGGGATTTTACTGCCATTTTCTTTCACATGAGGACTGAAGAGAGCAGGTAAATCAGTCTCATAATATTCACATGGTTTTGCTAAATTAAATTGTTCTCTGTCTGACTACGCAGCCCTATTCCAAAAAACTAAATAAGGTATTTTCCCCATTTTATTTCCCCTTTATTTGTTATTTGGTTCAGTTAAATCAGAGCTACCTTGTGTTACGTTGTTCCCTTGTTAATTTTGTATAAAGTTAAACTGCTAGTACAAAACAGTTTTAACCAAGAAGGATAATATTAACCAGGGCCGGCCTGTCCAACAGGCAATACAAGCGAATGCCTGGGGCCCTGTGACAAGACGAGGGCCCTCCATGCATAAAAATTATTTTGTCATTGCACAAATCTCATAGACGTGATTAGCAGTCATGCGCAGGGATTACAAAGATGGTAGGTGAAAGAAACACAGAACAATCTACAGGAAAATGATAATCAATACAAAACCTTAGTATAAGTTAAGACATAAAACATTACAAAATAAAAAAACTAAGTGGGCTAATTTGCATAATGTTAATGACGCGATGGCGCTTGCGGAGATGTGTCGCATTGCACATGATTGCAAATGAAACGTTTTGGATTACACCCCATTCAGACAGCCAACGACAAGCAGTAGCAGAGCGACGCGATCTCATTCATTTCAAGAGAAACTGGGCGACTTCCGGCGACACGAGCGAACGTGACCGTTAGCGACAGAATGTAGGCGCGATTAGCGACGGAGTCGCGCGACAAAAGTTGAGAAAAGTTTAACTTTATGCAAATTAGCAGCGAGTTTCACGAGCGACTACCAATGGGAGTGAAGTAAGTGGAGCACTGATTTGTTGTTTACAACATGGGGTAACGTCACACTACTACGCAACCAGAAGTGGGAACGCCCACAAGCGACATCAACCACCAGCGGCAGGCGATGAGCAGCGATAACATCGCTGGCTGTCTGAATGCGGCGTTATAGGTAATGTAGTACAGTATAACAACGCAATGTTTATGTTACATCTTTCAATAAAGATAAAAACAAGACTTATTTTAGTGAGGTTGCGGTGGTAGGCTTTGGCAAACTATGGCATTAAAACAATACCTTTTAGGAGCTGAAGAGAAAAAGAGAAAAGCAGAGAAAGGAAAGCAATCATAAGGTAAATGTATTTTCTGCTTTACATTGTTTAATGCCTACGCTAATTTAAAAACATTAGAAAAAAATGTCCATCACCCTCACAAAAATCACAAAAAGTCACATTTACTGCAGTAAATTGTATAGTAATATTCTTAGATACTAAAAATATAATATAGTGTTCAAAAACAGTATATCAGTATCACCCTATAGTAACGAAATGTATATTTTATTTTTAAAATGCTTTCTCATGTTTCTGGGGCATTCGCAAAATAATGACTCATTTGAGTCGTTTCCTTACAAAGTATTCCAAATAAATTAGTCTTTTAAATTGATTATTTACAAAACAAATGTTTTGAATTGGTTCGCTAATTAGTTTGAATGAATTCAGATCTCTGCAAAAACCGAATCGTCTGATGCTGCTTTACCCCTAGGATATGTAGAAACACGCAGAATATAAACAATGTTGGGTGACGTGGATATGAGTTTACCAATCTTTTAACTAAAAGCAAAACTTCACACATGTACCCGTCATTGTATACGCATGACCTGTTCGTCGTCAGACACAGTTAACGCGTGCAACCTCCAGAAACACTGTAGCACAGATTAAAGAAAATCCATTGATGATTGACGTCTGATTCGCTGTATACTGTACTGTATGATGTAAGTGCTTCTCACAAAACACACGTGACATGAAATGACAACATAGGAAAACATGAGTTTTGTCTAAAATCAGTTTGTATCATGTAAGTGTAAACTGTCGATGTCCTCAGACCATCTTAAGAGATTCTCTAACTTAGTGAATGCAAAACTCTTGTCAGTTTACTTGTCTGAAATTTCAGCTATAAGCTACATCAACATTGAGACTAGAGTTAATTTTATAGAAATGCTTCTCTATTCTATATTTGTATTTGTACTGTTTGTTGCAGTTTTACACATACATAGCCTACTGTATAAGTGCCCTTCATAAGTGTTGGAAAAATACAGGCAAAATTCCTCTGTTTGCTGTGGAGTCAAGAAATGTCTAAACATTAAAAGATGAACATGAGACAAAAGTACAGAATCTGTCACATTTAATTGTTTATAACATAGACAATATTCCAACTCAATGAAACAACACATTTGCACTTTTTTTTGCGCAACTGCCTCTCAAAATTCCTGTGCACGTCCCTGCCCATAACCCCAAGGGCCAGGCCTGGTCACATGTTTTTCCACTTTTTCTGGTATTCTTTGATACTTTTGCTCGTAAGTGAAAAATTGTTTTTTACTGTTCAAAGGCAGCACCTGTGCAAAAGATGATCCACTTTAAAAGGATCTTAGGTTTGATGGTTC